>NC_132894.1:19350175-19663568 GCF_030463535.1 Salminus brasiliensis | reverse complement strand
TGTGGGAGACTGGGGTTCAATTCACAGTCTGGGTGACTATGCTGCACTACACCAATAAGAGTCCTTGGGCAAGACTCCTAACTCTACACTGACCCACCTCCGTAATACGAGTAACCTTGTAAGTCCCTTTGGATAAGAGCGTCTGCTAAATGCCATAAATGTAAATGTAAATGTTAAACCCTTTTTTTCTCTGTAAACAGGAAATTCATACAAGTGTTTAATAAAATTGATCAATTTCATCTTGTCTTTCATCAACTCATAAGTCAACCTGATTAATGTATTTTTAAGGAAACAGTTGTTACATCACTGTTCATTAATAATTTGACTTTATTTTCAGAATGTTAACAAAGTAAATGAGGTTAAACACAATCTAATTAACTAATGTGTAACAATAACTACATGAAATGGAAGTACCTGGGTGAGGATTCTAATATAAGAAAATTGAAGAGCTGGAAGCCCTGATGATGTCTCCATCGATGGACTTTGGAGTGCCTTTACAACAGCAGCTGGATCTGCAGGTCAAGCTTGACGTTGCAAAGCGTCTGGAGAGCTCGTCCCTCTGCGGTCACCATGTTCCGAACCTAGAGTAAACATAGAGACTGAAACGCAAATGACGGTCAGTAAGACTGAGAGTCAGTGAGTACTGTACAGTAACACAGAGAGTAGAAAGCACAAGGATCACAACAACTGTCTCAGAATAAAGAAGACAAAGCTGATATTAAAGACTATAAAGTAGGGACAGTCGCTCGACATTCTGTGTCGATTCACATCTCGTTCTTTCAAAGCAGAACTGCATCAGAACAGCATTTCACAATCACGTTTCAATACGCGTCAGTTCCTAGGTCCCGCTGTAGACCCGAGCGCAATAAGCGGAATATAAACTGAAATATGGCCTTGAATAAAATAAATATAGTAAGTTGTATAGTAAATACAGTAATATAGTAAGGAATTTGGACACGTTTCATTTTAAAAGCAACAAACCTCCTCCGTATTGGAAACGATAGAAAATAACCTTGACTAACATTTAAGTCTGTGTTCAACAGATGTACAGTCTACATGCATATTCAACAGTGGTATATATTAGAGAGGATAAAGATGATTGGCTTTAATTATGATTTTTTGCATTCTACAAGACTAATTCTGCTTGTCGTTGACGTTCACAGCTACAAGTGATCGGTTTCAAAGTACAGGTCTGGTCATTATACCATGGTGCTAGCTTTTTCTACCAAATTTGTTTGATTCTGAGCAACACTGTCAAGGCTAGAACAGAGCACACAGATCTACAGATCATCTGTTACATGCTCTAGATCTTTAGGGTGAAATGGGAAAGAGAAATCTGGAAGGTTATTAATGATGACACTAGCTTGGGTTGTGCATAGACCTATAAATTGGGGAGATGCCGCCACAACCACTTCCACGTAGGGCTGTCGCGATAACCAACAATATTGTGCTATTAACAAGCAAACCGCAGGGAATGGCAAGCAATCTCCACACCACAGTGTTCATGTTTTCTCTGTTTTGCAATGCACCAGTTTAGACAAGGTACTATGCAAAATTTGTGAGACGAAGCCTGCATGTTGGACGTCAGCTATAGAGGAGTCATGTCAATGAGTAGACAAAAACACACATAGAGATGCTGGTAGTGCACCACCAAAAACAACAGTCTTGGACAGACAACGACCTCTACCTTCACACCCTAGAGTGTCCAAGCAGATCACTCAGAGCTCCACCAGAGATAGTGTTAGTGCTTGGTCACTCAGGTCCTTTCTAAACCACACAAGGCAAACATGTTTTTCTTAATCGGTAAACAGGCGAGGGTCAAAACAGGAGCTGTGGTAACCATAAGAGAAGGGCTGAGGCAAAATCAGAAGACAAGAAACAGGCAGAGGTCCGGTATAAAAGACAGACAAAACTGGGCAAAAGAGTATAAACATAAAAAGGTCAGAACACAAAGCAATACAAAGCAAACAAGCACACAGGAGATAAACAAGGGAAGGTAAGGGGCGGCGCTGATGAGCTTCAGGGGCACGTTCTAAAACTCAGGCGAATCTATCCCGATTGACCGGAGGTGTTACATGAGCAAGCAAAGGAGTCTGGGAAATTGAGTACATATACAACGACTGACAGTAAAACTGTATATCACCACCCTAAATCACTGCAGGGTTCATTCCTTCACAACGACAGCCCTTCTTCCATTTGAGTAACCGCAATAGCTAAAGCCTTGGGGAGTTGATGCATTCAGAACGAAACAGCGACAGCCTCTGTGAACTCTCACCAAGGACGTAGAGAACATAGCCCCAAAAACCAAGTACCAGGTTTACCATTAACGAGTACAATAGGCTTTATTACCTGAATGTGGTCAGTGACCACAGTGGTGATGGTTGCAACATTAAAACAGTATAAAATCATTAGTCACTGTAATTATGTTTCCACATTACAGGATGCAGTAGAGAACATGGAAATCAAGGGTAAGATTGATAAACTGAGCAGATTTCTCTTGTATGCAGGCTTCACAGTTTAGGCTCAGAGTAGAAACTAAGAACCTGACACACGAGCAAAAGCAGTACTTGATCTAGTAAACACTGACCGAGCTGATCCTATAGATCATAGTGTGCTAAAGAGGCGCTGTAGAGACACTCTGGCGTTTACTGAGGGTCACTCAGGTGCAGTCTGTGAACTTTCAGAAAACTAAAAGGTGAAACCGTAAAAGCTACTTAGCGATAGTACACGCTCTCCAAAGAGAGATAGGAGAGCGCCTCAGTACTCAGCTGACTGAGTCAGATACTGAAGACCAGACACTGACCAATGCTGACCATCACTACAGGGTCTGTAATGTACCACAGAGCTTGTCATGCACAGTCAAGCAATGGGATGGATTACAAGGAGACCTCTTTAACTGCAGACGTTATACACTCTGATGCAGATGACCACACAGTCCGACCTTCAGCTTCACCAGATGGACGTTACAACAGCCTACTTGACCGCTCTGATTAATACTGAGATCTGTATGGAGCGACCAGAAGGATTTGAAGGAAAGTCTAATCCAGGTGAAAAGGTTGTCTGTAAACTGAATAAGTCACTGTGTGCTCTCAAACAGTCTGGAGGAACCTGGATCCATGGTTCCTTTATTATCTAGATAAAACATGGCTTTACACAGAACCCAGCTGACCCTTCTGTTCACAACACACACACTAAAAACAGGAGGAGAATACTGATAGTCTGGGGAGATGATTATTCACCAGGTTTCCTACCCTTAGGATGCAGCAGCAGCACAATCCCTGAATATCGTTGTTTTTTTCAGTGATGAATGTTTGCTTATGATCCTCTCGTCTGTGTTTTTCTGAAGCGGCAGGGCTCCTTCTGGACCTCCGCGTCGGGCGGAGAATAGCGACAAGAGAAAACAGGAGACCGTGGCGGTCCTCTTTGGGCTCCGATACTTTTCAGTGTTTTACAGAAGAACCTCCAACAGTGAGAACACCGCCCTGAGGAGCTGTCCTCGCTACCGGAGCAAGTGAAGAGCCGAGGACCTCGAACCAGTCAGCAGAGGTGAAAACCGGCTGTGGTGGTGGAGGAGTAGCGAACGAAATTCTGTCAAAATAAAAGTCCCTCTTAAACTTAAATAAAAATACTTTTGGACTCTCTAAATTGAAAATGATAAACTAGTTTAAGAAAACAGAGTGTTTACAACTATTTAAACGCTTTTAAAAGTAACTTAAATTAATAACTGTAAATAATAACACATATAAAGGAGAAATCTGACACAGGACATATACATATTTAATAAAAGTGGTCATTATGACAAAGTGAAAACAGTTTTAGAAATTTTTGCTCATTTATTGAAAAGGAGAAACAAAAATTTTGACATAAGTATTCAGTATTAATATTCAGTATTATATTCAAGTATAAGTATTCAGACCCTTTACTTGGTACATAGTTTAAGCACATTTGGCAGTGATTACAGCCTCCAGTCTTCTTGGGTATTTTTGGGGACTTCCTGCCTTTCTTTTCTGCAGATCCTCTCCGTAAGGTTGGATGTGGACGTTGGTGGACAGCCATATTCAGGTTTCTCCAGAGATTTTTGATAGGGTGTAAGGCAGGGCTCTGGTTGGGATTCACAGAGTTATCTCTAAGCCATTCCTGTGTTGTGTTGAGTCATTGTCTTGTTGGAAGGTGAACCTTTGCCCTTTCTGAGGTCTGAGTGCTCTGGATCAGGTTTCCTTTAAGAATTTATCTGTACTCCATTCAGCTTTCCCTCAACCCTGACCCAGTCTCCCTGTCCCTGTCCCAGACCCTGGAAAATACCCCCACAGCATGAAGCTTCACTGAAAGAATGGTGTTGGGCAGGTGTTGAGGAGGTGATCAGGACCTGGTTTCCACAAGACATGACTCTTAGAACTGAGGCCAAAAAGTTCAATCTTGGTTGCATCAGACCAGAGAACCCTGTTTCTTATAGTCTGAGTGTCCGTGCAAATGTGTGAGGGTAGGAGGGAGCTACATCTCTAAAAAAAAAAAAAATCAGGAAAAATTGTTAATGAACATTTATTTATATATATATATATATATTACTAATAAATATTAAGGATAAAATAAAAACAATTAAACAAATAAAAGTCCTTGATAAACCTCCTCCGTATTCGAGGGTTTTTAACTGGAGACGATGTGAAATTAGCTCTAATAAAACACTGAAGTGTTTCTGTTTATTTCTGTGTTCAGCAGATGTTCAGTCTACATGCACATTAAACAGTGGAATATTGTACATGATCAAATATTATCAAACGTGGCTATTTTTGTTTACGAGGAGAACAAAGCAGTTACACACTCAGATAAAATACATGCAATTAAATATAGAGAAAATTACATTCAATGAAAAGAAGAAACACAGACATGCATCACTGTATGGAGTTTCCGTTTGGACGAAGCTTATGAACACAAGTGAATCAGGCGATGGAGGTGTAGTGTTTTATTTGTACAACAGGTGGCGCAGTAGAGCTGAGAAGCCTTGAAGCACTTTGCCTTAAATTGTGTTAAAAAGCCTCGTTCTGTCCAGCCCTAATATAAAGTACGGTGGCCGAGAAGACCCACTGCGATGCAGATTTACAATCGACAACATGGCTCTACATTTATCAAACGCGCCGCAGATTCATAAAACAAACGCAAGTTCACAAACGCGCTGCAAAACCTCTCACAGCACAACGGGAGCGTTTCCGGAGGGCACTTAAAGGATGTGGGATCAGATACGGAGACGCCATCTGTAAGCAGAGCCCTGCCGAGCCGCAGCAGCGTCGCTAATGAGAAGTAAGTTTGGGTAGATTTGATCACTGGAATGTAGCAACTAGCCATGTCCAGCCCAGATATATTAATTTCATTCAAAAGAGCAAATGTTTCAGCAAGAAGCTGCTTTTTTTCTGGACTTTTTAGCGAGACAGTATTTTAAAAAATAGATTTGCATTTCCTGAAGGAACAACAACCGTGCTTGAAATGTGGCAAGTACTTCTTAAGGGGTGTTTGGTTAGGTGGTTTCTTAAAGTACCTTAAAAGAAGTTCCACTTTAAAATCCTTTGTTAGTGTAAACTCAGTACTGCCTTAAAAGAAGTTCCACCTTAAAATCCTGTGTTAGTGTAATCTCAGTACTGCCTTAAAAGAAGTTCCACCTTAAAATCCTGTGCTAATTAAGCACAATTCCACCTTAAGCTCAGTTCCACCTTAAAGAACTGACTGTGTGCTGTGAGCATTAGGCTGTGAGCATGGGAGACATTGGGCTCCGTGCGTGAGTCTGTGTGGTGTGTGAGAGTGTGACATCACGCTGTTAGAATTCTGTCAGTGCGTTTCTATGGGAGGTTGTTAATTCTGATGCTGTACATACTGTGTCAATGCCTTTTCCACCTCTGCGTTATTGCTCGTGTCTTTCATAACATCGTCAATTATTAACAAATGATTGACGTACTGGTTCTGATCGGTTTTCACTTCTATAGCAATATTGTTTATCTGTGTCTTTGTTGTTGAACTGTAGTGTGGCTTGCTGTATCTAACAGTGACAATATCATGGTTGTTTCCTGATGACATCTGGATTATTTGTTTTTAACGCTACACTCTGCCATCACCCCTGGTTAAAACCTAAGACGATGGCTAGTTTACCATTAAAAATCAACCCAATATCAGACTGCATCTTAATGAAAACCCTGTGTCTTATTTGGTCATAACTAAGACCTACTGAAAAGTCAGCTAGATGAATATTAATCTTGCTAACCAAAGGCGGTATATTGTTGTAATACCCTGTAGGTCGACGTATTTGTGTTGTTTTAAACGATTTTTGATCAGTTAGTGTAAACGTGGCGTCTACCTCACATGTTCCCATGTTTGTGGGTACTGAAACTTTATCATACCTACTGTTCTATAATTAGAAATTATCAGAAATTATCAGGGTACACAGACCTAGACGAATTGAATGGTAATGTGACAGAAAACCGTTATCACCAATGTTTGTCCTTTGAGGTAAATGAACAAGTTCACACAGTTACGCACCTTTAAGGCTTTTGTATGTCCACTACATCATTTTCAGGAATCCAGCTGTTGAATTTTGATGGCCAACCTAACCATTTCACTAAAAACAATGTTTTTTTTTTTTCCAATGGTTTTATTTTATCTAAAATCTTTGAATGCATAATCTTTGCATTAACTCTTCTTCATAGAAACTACCTTGTATAATATCACCCTCATAATCTTTCAATCTATGAACAGGTGGTTGTTGCTGGATGTAGTCTGATATGGTGAAAAACTCTTGTGTATCGTTCTCCTCATAACCCTTTGTAAATGGCCCCCTAACTTTAGAAATACGTGAAACATCACCTATCTTATACTTAAATGTGGCTTTCTTCTCTAGTTTGTTTCTCAAACCATACAATGTATTAAACACAATAGATTCATTTTCTTTTGTCACATTGACAGGCTTCATTTTGATACTATGATGATGGCTATTGTTGTACCCACTCATTATATCTTGTAAAACATCGATGTGCTTTTAGGAATTTATAGCAGTTTATCGCCACATGCGTCTTTTTAATGTTCGGTTAAAACGTTCTATGATGCAGGCTTTTAGTTCATTACCCATTTTGTTTTTTGACACAACATTTAAAAAATTTGTATTGAAAAACTCTACCCCTGTCAGTTTGTAACTTTCGAGGTACTCTACCTTCTTCTAGTATTGGCTTGAAGGCCTTTGAAACTTCCAAACCTGACTTTTTTTTTTTTTTAATAAACGGGCTGTATTTGCTAAATACATCAATACATGTCAACATGGATTTATAACTACTTAGAATATATACTCATATCAACAAGATCAGCATGGAATTGAGAGTCAATACCGTATACTATAGCCCTGTTTCTTTTGTAATTATGCTGTATCTGAAACCTGTTGTTCAGACAGGTGCACTCCAGTATTTTCTAAAACACCCCGTTTCAAACGATTTTTACTACCAAATGAACCAGAATTAGATGGCGTGTAATACGCTGACCTCATAAGATTTGACATGTTGATAGATGACCTTGTTTGAAATAATGATTCCACAGATTGTTTGGTTGACTGTTTTATTCAAAACTCAGTGCATCAATAAAGTCTAAAAAATTCACACACATCTACATTTCTCTCCGCTAGATATTCAACAAGTGTTAAAATCACCTTACAAACATTGATCGGTTTCTTTATTGAAAGTTTTATCACACAAATGTCTAAGATGTATGTACATAGACGAAGCACATGGCTGATTTTTATTGCACAATTCTTGATTTTTTTTAAAACTATTTTAGAATCAGCAACTTGTTGTTTATGCAGTGTTTTAATGTCTTCAACTTGTTTTTGAAGAATATTGTCATGAATGCGATTTAGAGCAGCTTGTCTACGTTGTTCGATAGAAATTTGTGATCTTTATTAATCAAATCCGTAAATTGTATTGAAGAATAATAACTCATTTACACACAATCACTATATTACAAAAAATAATGAATATCGCTCATTTTGTATGGTCTTACTCTATGGTTAGTGGTTATCTTCCAACCTAAGACGCTTTCTATGCGAATGTGACGCATCAGCGACACCAAATCCAAAACTTGCACGTTTTCCTTGTGATACCAACTTACTGATGACCCTTGGGCAGCTTTGATGTAACTTCCCCGGACTGCTGGTTAAACACGGCTTAAAGGTTGTTGGTGCAAGTCCGTAGTTACTGGTAGCATTGTCCTGTGAATCATCCGCCGTAATGGTAGCTACGAATTCAGGCGGCGTTAGAAGATTCGTAGCTTCAACTTAACTCGTCAGTGCTACATTACAGAACATATATTTACTGTTACATACTAATGCTACACTACACAATCAAAATGATAACAAACTTTGTTCTTCTAATGGCACAGATTTTTTCAAGCTCAAATGTTCCTAGACAAGAAAAAAAACCATTAGGCAAGAAAAAACATTATAACGCTGTTTAAAAATCTTACAGCACAAGTATAAGTAAAGGTCTGTAACTCAATGGACTCAAGAATGCTGGAGTCCATTGTTGCTTCCAAGATGGTGTCTGAAATGGGGTGTTTCTCACACGTTTTGTAAGTCTTAACATTAACCTTAACCTCTTAACATTAACATATTTAAATGCTTTGTGTTTGCCTGCCCAAACTGTGTGACATCGGTGCCATAAATCCTTGGTGGAGTGGGGGCCTGGGAGGATGGGTCAGTACATGCTCCAGACCTGTCCTGACCTGTTAGACAAAAACTTAGAAGTGATTGTAGATTTGTTCATGATTACTTGGCTTTAAATGAACTTTCTAATGAAGTTGCAGTACATGAGCACTCATACAGTGTTCATAAACATCTGTTACGGTATGGATACTTGAGAAAGCAAGGACCTAATGGTGAAGAGGATTTCCTGAAACTTTCAGAAAGACTGCAGTGCCTTTCGTCAGACGAAAAGTACGCCCTGCATACACTGAGCAGTCTGACGTCTTGCCCTGTTCTGGGACCAGTCAGGAAGATTTGGAAGATATTTTTATTTCCTGGGGCCCTCCATTTTAAGGATTCTCTGACTATTAGGGACTTGACCCCAGGACCTTTTGGAGCCCTTAGCCATGCTTTTGGGGCCCTAGCCATGTTTTTGGGCCTCTTATGAAGGCTTTGTGGCACTGCTCTGACTTTGACTTCTGGCTATTAGGGGTCCTAGGAAAGAGGGGGGCATATTTTTTAGAGGGCCCTGGTTATGAGAGCCCCTACCAGGGGGCCCTAGAGAAGAGCAGGGCATACCATTAGAGGGCCCTTGATCACGAGGGCCCCTGCTTCCATAGAAGTCGTTTACCATAGTTCCTTGACTTTCTAGGGACCTACAAATTGCCAGGCAAGCTACCATATTTAATAACAGACGTTTTGTTTGCAATTCAGGCCCTTACTTAATGTTTCTGAATTTGTATTGTTTCAAAATTATTATGTTCAATTTCTCTTAAACGCAGAGACAAATTAATTTAGCAATTTTGCAATTATTTAAATTTAAGACAAGCATTTTATCTGATGAATGCTATCTTTGACACAAATTAAATTGAGTGAATTTGGCCAAGGGTATGATTTAACTTATGTGAAAACAACAAGCCATTTGACTAGTTTCATCTGGGCTTGACTAGATCAGCCCACAATGGTAATTTTTTGGGCAGCATAGAACTCTTAGCCAAATTTAACCCATTCCTAGCTGAGCAACTCCAAAGGTTTAGAGGTAAGGGAAAATGTTCTGTGTCCTACTTATCATCAACAGTGTGTGAAGAATTTATCCATTTGATGGGACAGAGAACAAAGCAGACAATTGTTAATGAGATCAAAGAATCAAAATACTTCTCTGTTATAGTTGACTCCACTACAATGGAGTCCGAGCTCATCTTAAACAAGGAAACCCTTTGATTTCTGTCCCCTGTGCAGCACGTTTACTGAATTTAGTTGGTGTCAGTGCTATTGACAGTAGCCCAGAAGCTGGATGTTTTTTTGACTTTGTACAGGCAATGTACACATTTTGTACATCATCTACACACAGGTGGGGAAAGGTTTTCTGTGATACTGATATCAAACTCGCACTGAAATCACTGTCAGGTACTCGATGGAGCGCACAAGCTGAGTCAACTGAGGCTCTTTTGAAATATTATGCACAACTAAGAGAGGCATTGAATGATATGTCTAAAGATATGGAGGAGAAATGTGTAACTCGAAATGAAGCCTCTGCACTCTGACAAATTAGACACGTTGGAGATGGCTTTCATGGCATGATTCTGGGACACAGTACTACAGAGGTTCCAAGCCACAAGTCTGCAGCTGCAGAAGCGTGATAATGACATTTGTACAGCTACACAACTTCTCTTGTCTTTACGAGACTTTGTGGCAGCACAGAGAGATAACTTTGAGGTGTTTGAAGGGGCAGCTTTAAATGTCACCACTGCTGACTCCCAAGGGTACAGGCATGACCTCCAGCGTACAAAGAAGCGCAAAATTATGTCTGATGATGGTGCAGAGCCAGGTGTGGCATTTAACGGAAAGGATCGAAACTTTCAATGTTGTGTCCTGTCTCAACCTCCGTTTGAATGCAAACACACACTTAACTGAGCTATTTGATGTTCTTTTCATGCCTGACAATATGTCAAACAGTGAGCTCACTTTAAAGGCTAACTCACTCGCTGCAGCATATTCTTCAGAGCTGAACATGAGCCTGGCAGATGAATTGATGCAATACAAATCATTCAAAACAGAAAAAGAAAAATGTCCTAGTAAAATGCTCAAAACCATGATCAATTTTAATTTACAGTCAACCTTTCCAAATGTTTACATAGCATTTTTTTTTTTTGACTGTGCCTATCACAAATTGTGAAGGGGAGCGTTCATTCTCCAAACTGGCTCGTATCAAGAATGAACTCTTAGGATGCGCCAAAACTGCCAGAACTCACGGTCACTTCTGGCCATTGAATCAGATTTGGTCAGACAGCTTAATTTTGATGAATTAGTGGATGACTTTGCAAGAAAGAGGAGTAGAAAGAAACTTATATAAAATAGATTCTTGTGTTAGGGTTGGTTATTGACATGTTGTTTAATGGTTGCTATGGTGTCAGAGGTGGTTGCTATGGTGTCCCGGGTCATTGCTTTGGTGTTGCTAGATGGTTGCTATGGTGTCACAGGTAGTTGCTATGGTGTCTCAGGTTGTTACTATGGAGTTGCTATGTGGTTGCTATTGTGTCACAAGTGGTTGCTATGGTGTTTCATGGTGGCTGCTATGGTGTCCCAGGTCATTGCTATGTTGTTGCTAGGTGGTTGCTATGGGGTTGCTAGCTGGTTGCTATTGTCACAGGTAGTTGCTATGGTGCCTTAGGTGGATACTATGGTGTTGCTAGATTGTTGCTATGGTGTTGCTGGATTGTTGCTATGGTGTCGCTAGATTGTTGCTATGGAGTTGCTAGGTGGTTGCTATGTTGTTGCCAGGTGGTTGCTATTGTGTCGCTAGCTGGTTGCTATTGTGTCACAGGTAGTTGCTATGGAGTTGCTAGGTGGTTGCTATGGAGTTGCTAGGTGGTTGCTATGGAGTTGCTAGGTGGTTGCTATGGAGTTTCAGGTGGTTGCTATTGTGTCACAGGTGGTTGATTTGGAACCACCTTAGTTCACTAGATCTCTGTGAAACTAAATCAAGTGCGTAGGTCTGTTTATTACGTTGGTGGGGGGCATAAAATCAGAGTCTTTGTTACATTTATGATGAACTTAAAACTCTAACTCTAAAAATACAGGTCATTTCAAGTTGATTCTTTAAGCGCAGAGAAGCAAATCCCACTACCACAGTTTTGGAGGTTCCACTGAGATCCCAATATTCCTCTGGGTCCAGAGTTTTCAGAGACAGGATCAGAAACCGACAGAGGCGGCCGCCGTCATCCCAATGAGTGATTCTGAGTCAATTCAGGCGCTCTACTGACTCCGAGACTCTGTACCCGAGGTGACTGTAAGCAAATTAATTAGACCGCTTGCCTTACGAATTTAGAATAAGCGGGAGAAGATGGAACACCATATTCTTAGACCTTCAGGTTACTTTTGCAGCGATACGGACTCAAATGGCGAAGATGTCCAAAGCATTGCCTTAAGATAATTTGAGTCTCACAGTTAGAAACACTTTTCTGTATGTACTGGCGGATATGGGTACTGAAGTTTAACAGTGGATGTTTCAGGCTTACCACTCTCAGAACATTTGTGCAGTCATGTGAAGGTGAAATTGGGTAATGGAACAGTAAAACACTGGTTTACAGTCTCCACACATTGCCCTGTGAATTTACTAGGACGTGACTTATTGGGAGCTTTCAGTCTAAACCTACAATGTACAGATTCAGGTTTTTCTGCTGCTAGTCCTAGTATAGGGATATTGTCACTTAAAATAGGCACAGTAGAATATTCTTGGAATCTGACAGAGCAGAGAACCTGATGCGTCACATGGAGCTCTGTCAAAGGTTGAATGGGAAAATACTCCCTTTTTACATTGTTTTTTTGTGTCCAGAGGGTGGGTACAAAAGATACCAGCTGAAACAATATCAGTATCTTATGTGTACTATGATCAGTTTTCAGCAGCTCATGTAGTCTTGGATGAAGGACAGAGACAGTTGTTTAGAGAACAGGTGAATCACATATTTCCCTAGACAAGAAAGTAGGGCAGGGGAAAAATAGATAGACTTGATGCTAAATATTGGAAAAGCAAAGGTTTTTTCCCCCGGTAACAATACAGTGAGAATACAAATAATTGATGATGCTTCTGTCACACGGTCAAGAATGAATGGATGAATGATATTGGGTCAGTAAAGGGTGCAAGCAAAACGGCTGATGGGCCTTACCATGCTCAGTGTCCCATGTCCAAGGAAGCAGAAGAAGGGTTATTCAAAATTATAAATTCCCTTTTGGAAAATTAAACCATTGTTCCACATGAATATTCACTGGTGAATAGTTCTCTGAGAGTGGTAAATGCAGCAGTATATCCTGCTGGTCCAATTGTACCTAATCCGGCAACTATTGGGGTGCAATATCTGCTGGGAATTCATTAGCAGATCAGGTGGCTAGAAACAGCTATGTCAGGAAATGCAGTAGTGCTTCAGATGTTTTCTACAACATCACAACAGAAGTGTAAGAAAAATGAGGATGTGTAAGATGTGGATATTTCAGACTTGACACCTGACATATCTTCATCATCAAATGATAATTGTTTTGCCGCAGTCCGATGATATTGTCTAATACTCACTGTCTAATCCACCACCACTCACAGGAAAAAGCTTTTTGTCTAAAAAAAAAAAAAAAAAAAAAGGATCAGTTCAGGAGTGTGTCTTATATACAGGAGAGAAGAAGGAATATAAGCTCAAATGGATCTGCATCTGTCGGTCATAACAAAAAGGACGTTAAATGGTCTCATAGATCTCTGGTCCAAAAGCTTACCACTGAGCATCCTGGTCCGCTTTCTACGCTTGAGCTCTAAAGAAGTCATTTTAGGAGCTGCGATGAAGAAACGTTCAGTCTCTCATAATTATCAACCTTGTGCTTCTACACTGACCTCTCGGCTAAAGTTTTGCACATGAAAGCGTTGGCTCAGCGTGGCCTGTACTGTGGATTCGCCTACCCAGCCAAGCTCTGTCGTATTCGCGATGGGAAGATGCAGCTGTTTGAAGGCCCAGAATGCAACTCTGACTGAACACTCATTCTTTAATGTAATTTCTTCCACAGAGGTGCAATGTTCATTTTACCAGTGGGGTTTTATTTGGATCTAGATGCGAGATGAGTATATGAACTAGTTCTTCGGAAAGTTCTTCTACATGAGTTTGCAGTCAGGCCTTGTAGATATCTGGATAGAACTACATTCCATGACTAGAGGTCATTTTACTCTCCTCCCCATGGCTCCTATCTAAGACAGGATTACTTTCTTATTCCTACTAACTGTATACATATGTTGAAGGTCTGTCAAAATGGTTTTTATCTGACCACAGTCCAGTGTTTGGATGTTGCGCTAAATTTAACAGCATTAAAAACACTTCAGTGGAGATTTAACACACATTTACTAAATAAAGAAGCATTTTGTTTCTATGTTAAAGAGAAGAACAGATTATTGACAAGACAACTGCAACTCTCTAGTTACCAGTGCAGTTAAATGGGACGCCCTCAAAGACTCTTTGCAAGGTCATTTGATCTCTTGTGCGTCTCTCCAGAAAAAACTCGAAAGCCAAAATCCTAAGAAAAGTTTGGAAGTGGAGATGCTGCAACTAGAACATAAACACAGTCTGATACAAATTGGTCCCTGCTAGTAAATGCTAAATGAAAACTTAACCTTGAATACACTCCTCATAAGTTGTTACGTTGTTCTAAACAGAAATACTATGAGTTTGGACATAAACCCAGTGGTTTATTAGCTCACCAGCTTAATTACAACAGACTGAACGATATATAAAAGCTATTAAAACTCTTTCTGGTGATATTTCCTACCGTCCTCACATAATTAATGATCCTTTCTTTTTTAAATGGCTTTACACTTCAGACTGTAGCAGTTCACATTTGGATGGATCAAATTACTTGGATAACATTTCTCTCCCTAGAGTCTCTGAGTTGATCAGACTTTTTTGAATGCACCCTTTACACCAGAGGAGATCTGAGGTGTAATCAGGGCTATGCCCTCAGGAAAAGCACCTGGCCCTGACGGCTATCCAGTCGAATTTTACAAGAAGGATTATATTAAACTAAATCTATCATTCCAGTTGACACATACTGGAGTTAGATTCTTTGGGATAACAATTACCCGTGACCTGAACCACACTCAATTAATAAGCAGATTTATTTGGGATAATAAAAAGCCCAGATTAAAATTCTCCACCTTTCTAAACCCTAAAAAGCTAGGGTGTGAATCCTTACCAAATTGGAGTTTATATTTCTGGGCAACACAGACCGAACAGATGTGTAGTTGGTTTTTAAATAGATTAGACTCATTGTGGGTCGGTATAGAAATGCTCATGCTGTGGTGGTGATGGCGTGGCTTTAAGCGGACGTGAAGGACAGTTTACCAGAAGGAGACAGCCAAACACTTCCAGGTTCCAGTGATATTTAATGTTGAATTCATGCAAAAATCAAAAGAAAGTACACACAACAAAAACGCAACACAAAAGAGCTAGGCTGCACACACTTTGTACAACAAGACCTCAGTGGCTTCATTTGAGGACTGCAAAGCCTCACAGATGTCTACTTCTGCTTCAGCCTATTCTGCTCTGCCCTCCTCAGCCTGGAGTGGACCAAGTGTCTACTAAGGGGGTGGTCATCACAAACAATGATAATACAACAGAGAACATGGCCATTATTTACACATCTTGTATACAATTATTATTTATGTGTTTATGGCCATATTGATGTATACTGGTAAATTAGGCTGGATGGAATTATATGTACGGTGTGTGCAGAACTATTAGGCAAGTTGTATTTGAGAGGATTCTTTTTATTATTGGACAACAACTATGTTCTCAATTAACCCAAAAGACTTATAAATATCAAAGTTGGAGTGGGTTTTAATTTAGATTTGGCTATCTTAGGAGGATATCTGTTTGTGCAGGTAACTATTACTGTGCAGAATTATTAGGCAACTTAATAAAAAACAAATATATACCCATCTCACTTGTTTATTTTCACCAGGTAAACCAATATAACAACACAAAATTTAGAAATAAACATTTCTGACATTCGAAAACAAAACCAAAAACAAATCGGTGACCAATATGTTTTGATATGATTTCAGTTCAACGAATTGGAGGAACAGCTCACCTCGAACAGCCCAGAAAGTAGAATCTCACCCCTTTACATTACTTTATCCAACATGGACTCATGTTATGACGCATTGAAACTTACACAGGAGAGGGATCTAGGATTGACTGGCATACAATTAATGTAACTGGCATACAATTAATATCTCCAGCAGTGCATCTCTTAAATGCTGTAGACTCTTCACTGGACGATGACTCCATCAGTCTTTTACATATTTTATTTTATCTAGCTAAAAATGTATTTTCCTCGTCAAAATTCTCCGCTGCCATTGACTGGTCAGTCTGGGTTTGCTGTTCTTTAACATTCTTTGTATAAAATTTCACAAGCCTGGGTTTAAGGACTTTCCCTGTGTCTGGATAGTAGACTAGGTATGATGGATTGTTCTAGTCATACCTACAAAGACTCCCTTTCACATTTTGACTCTAGCTTCTATCTCTCATGTGTAGCATGCTGTTCCAAATACTCTCCTCTTTGAAGGGTTGTGCTTTCTCCTGGTTAATATGTTATTGGGAGTTTCAAATGACTTTTTAAGGTAAATTGCTCTATACTAGCATTCACATTTCCATATCAAATAGTGTTCTCCAATTTCTCTGTTGGATCATTTTGATGTTGTGATTAAGTTGTCGAGGCCATTTTATGCCCTTCTTACTGATCACTGACTGAAAATCCTTTGCTGTAAACATTATCTAAACAAATACATTTTACAGATCCATATGGAGAAGAATCAGTCCAGAATCACTCTGTAGCTTTTACAGTTTCACTCTTCATTTTCAGGAAGTTCACGAACTGCACCTGAGTAATCCTTAATAAACGCCAGAGTGCATCTTCAACCCTCTTTTCCACACTGGATCTATAGGACCTGCTAGGTCAGTATGTACTAGTTCAAGTACTGCTTTTGCTCGTGCATCAGGTTCTGTTTCTACTCTGAGCAGATTTCTCTTGTCTGCAGACTTCACAGTTCAGTTTATCAATTGTACCCTTGATTTTCATGCTCTCTACTGCATAATGTGAAACATCATAATTACAGTGAACAAGGATTTCATGCTGTGTTTGAATATTGTAACACACTGCAACCATCACCACTGTGATCATTGACCACATTCAGGTAATAAAGCCTATTGTACTCTTTAACGGGAAAATTTGGTATCGTTATTTTGGCTGTGTTCATCATGTCGTTGGTTAGAATTCAGAGGCTGTCACTGTTTCGTTGTGAATGCATTGACTCCTCAAGGTTTAGCTATTGCAGTTACTCATGCAGAAGTGTGGAAGTGGTTGTGGCAGCATCACCACAATTCAGTTCAGTTCTATGCACAACCCAAACCTCAGATTTTGAAGCTAAATGCTCGACAGCTATTGTTTTCATTAATAACCTTCCAGAGTATGCTGTCACACTGACCGTCGTTTGCGTTTCTGTCTGTATTTAAACATGGTGACCACGGTGGAACGAGCTCTCCGGACGTAGTCAAGCTTGACCGACAGATCCAGCTGCTGTTGTAGAGGCAGTCCAAACTCACCAGACGGACGACGAGGCTGGAGGCTGCATGTGAGCCCTTCAATTAGGCAGTTTTAATTCCAGCACCACCAGTGCAGCGGACACAGAGGGTCGTCACCACTCCCGCATCTAAGACCCTGGGAAAAACCCAGGGCTCCTCCCCCACCGTGGCCGGTTTTCACCCCTCCTAGCCGTTCCGAGGTCCTCAGATATTTGACTTCATGTGCTCCGTCACAGAGGACAGCTGCTCAGGACGGTGTTCTCACTGTTGGAGATCTTCTGTAAAACACTTAAAGAGATCATCCCTAAAGAGTAACACCATCTCCTGTTTTCCAGCTGCCTGTGTCCTGGGTGTTGCCAATCGGCTTCCCTTGGCGTTGCAGCAGCATGACTCTTTGGCACCATCATGCTTTACTATTCTCCTCCCGACGCAGCGAGGTCCTGAAGGAGCACTGCAGCATGCTTCTGCACACGGTTCGGGAAAAAGACTTTTGACCCCCTGCCCTTTTACTGACGAGTGCACTAGTCATTTCCCAGCTCTTCTCACGCTGTGTTGTAAACAAATTCAAAAGCAAATCCGACTACCACAGTTTTTGGAGGTTCCACCAAGATCCCAATATTCCTCTGGGTCCAGAGTTTTCAGAGACAGGATCAGAAACTGACAGAGGCGGCCGCCGACATCCCAATGAGTGATTCTGAGTCAATTCAGGCGCTCTACTGACTCCGAGACTCTGTACCCGAGGTGACTGTAAGTAAATTAATTAGACCGCTTGCCTTACGAATTTAGAATAAACGGGAGGAGATGGGACACCGTATTCTTAGACCTTCAGGTTACTTTAACTCGGATCCCTTTGATATTTCGATTTTCAAATTTGTTTTAGGCCAATGACTTTTTTGCAGCAATCCTGACTCAAAGGACGAAGATGTCCAAAGCATTGCCTTAAGATCATTTCAGTCTCATAGTTGTCTGTACTGAGAATTTGAATAATTTTGTATCACTGAAAAATGCCCAAATTTATGCATACCACTGTATGCAGTATATTTAAAATGGCTTTCCTTCATTCATACAACATCGCGAAACTCTGCAGCATACTGTCCCAGGGGGAAGCTGAGAAGCTGAGATGCTAGCTACGGGACAGATGTGTTGGATAGTGGGCAGGTAAGTGATTTACATGATTTACTCAATTTTATAATCATTTATTCTGTCATTTCTCTGCTTGTTCTAAAAAGTAATATCAGTGTCTCCCATAGTATCTCAGACAGTATTTGGAGCATCAGAAAATCTGCTTTAGAAATCTTTAATTAGAATTGATAGAAATTCAACAGCTCAGTAGCTTTTATGATTTCATCATAGAGTGCATCAACGCCAGAGTGTATCTACAATACTCTTTTGCACATTGGATCTATAGGACCAGCTAGGTCAGTCTGTACTAGTTCAAGTACTGCTTTTGCTCATGCATCAGGTTCTGTTTCTACTCTGAGCAGATTTCTCTTGTCTGCAGACTTCACAGTTCAGTTTATCAATCTTGCTCTTGATTTTCATGCTCTCTACTGCATAATGGGAAACATCATAATTACAGTGAACAAGGATTTCATGCTGTTTGAATATTGTAACACACTGCAACCATCACCATTGTGATCATTGACCACATTCAGGTAATAAAGCCTATTGTACTCACTGTTGGAGATTCTTCTGTAAAACGTTGAAAAGTATCGACTTTAAAGAGTAATGCCACAGTCTCCTGTTTTCCAGGTGCCCGTGTCCTGGATGTCACCAGGTGGCTTTGGCACAGTCGTTCTCCACTATTCTCCGCCTGATGCAGCATGGCCCTGAAGAAGCACTGGACACTGGAAAAAGCCTGACATCAGCATTATTGTCTTTTGCCCCCTGCCCACTTACCGACGAGTGAGTGAGCCGTTTCCCCAGCTCTTCTCGCTCCACTGCTGGCTGCGGGACAGGTCCATCCGCCCTGACTTCGTAGACAACTTGGAGAGATTTCGGCTGCGTCCGGTCCTCTAACACAGAGATAAGCTTCACCTGAGCTGCCTTGGTTCCATTGTTCTCTCCGGGAACATGAAGGTGCCAGGCCAAGACTGACTGACCCTTCCCAGTCACACTGTCAGGTTAGTGAACTGCATAGTTGGCAGGTAAGTGATGTACATGATTTACTTGATTCCACCCATTTATTCTATCACTTTTCTGCTTGTATTAAAAAGTAATATCAGTGTCACTCATAGTATTTCAGACAAATCCTGCAGTATTGAGACGGTCATGGTTTGTATTTGTCACGTCGGAAAATCTGCTTTAAAAATCTAATTAGAATTGATATACATTCTTCCATCTTTCCGAGTACAAGTAGTTCTGCATTGAATTCGGGCTGTTAAATATTTTTCATTTATGATGAACTCGAACTCTAAAAATACAGATAATTTCTAAATATGAATTTATAAAAGCACATACAAGTGACCAAAGAAACGCAAAGTGTAAGAGAGTAAAATGTTAATGTAATTAAAATTAAATGTAAAATTTAATGTAAAATTAATTACTTTAATAATCATTTATTCTGTCATTTCTCTGCTTGTTTTAAAAAGTAATCTATCAGTGTCCCTCATAGTATCTCAGACAAACCCTGCAGTATGGAGAGTGTCTGTCACCCGTGTGGTTTGTAATTGTAGCATCAGAAAACTGCTTTACGGGGAATCACATGACTCCATTTATGGGCTCGGTTGCAGCTGGCTAGAGCTCCTGGTCTTATTTTATTGAGTCTTTTTGGTTACCGGTGCAGTTAAGAATGTTTCTCAGCAGGAAACCTCTGTCTTTTACTCCAAACTCGTCACCAGCAAAAAAGGTAATATCTGTCTCCTCCTTGCCTCAGTCCAACATGGTGGATCCTCTGGTCCACTGGAGAAAACCATCATGGCGGGGCTCTCAGCAATGCGGGAAGAATTCTTTACGCACATGTCTACATTTCAGGATGTGTTCAAAGCTAGACTATCTCATGGGCGAGCAAAGGGAGCAGAATAATCTTCTATCAGGGCTCTTGGATCGTTTGGACGCTCTCAAACGGTTTGTGTTTGATCTGCAGGACCAGGGTTGACTGAGCTGCTTCTTGATAAAACTGTTAAGGTTGTCTTACTCTGCGCCCTACGGGAGAACGAGAATGCACAGGATGTTCAAAGTTTGACTACCAGTACTGTCCCACCGGGAGTTTGAAGTGGAGCGAGGTCATTGTGTCTACTCCAGGGTCTCGGTGGATCACGGAAAACCCTGCGTCATCTTATTTAAGATACTCCAGTATAATGACCGGGATCCCATAATAAGGGAGTGCAGGTGTGGCTGCTGACTAGGTCAATTTGCTTTTTATGCAACTGCAAATAACTAAAGGAGTTCTTATCTTGGTACAGAGGAATTGGGAGATTACGATGTTAAACCAAGGAAGGGACGAAGAATAACACACATTACAACAGAAGTAAGAAATGGGGGAAAATGCCTTTATTTCAGTTCACACTCCAAATTCAAGAGATCCTAGTTTTTCTTTTCCGCTAGATTATTTAACAAATCTAGTAGAGTTTCAGTTAGTGGTGGGAGCAGATATGAATGGTCATGAATCATTTATTAATTAAACAGATCAGGGGGTGATATTTCTTTTAGCTGTCCACAAGCTCCGAGCTTACGCTATGTATTACCACATTGTCTTTACTCGACTGCTTGCAGCATCTTAATCCAAGCACTGAGCAGTACATTTTATCTGCAAGCACAAATCTTTCGGCTCTGAATTTAGCGAATTAACCGAATTTCTTCTGTTTAATCAGGGTTCAGTGGACAATTAGAGGTTTGTTGGGATCAGTGAATGGTTTCTTTAGGAATAATTCTATTGCATTTGCTTCTTGATGACAGAAAAGACACAAGTATCTGGACCTTTCTTGTGCTTGAAGTTTAAATTCAAAAGCAATTAACACTTTCTTTCTGGTGATATTGCAATACAAATAGTTTTAAGAATGAGCTTAATATTCTTCTGAGAAAAAGAGCAGAATTCCTTATTAAAAGGGTTAGACAAAATTACTATTTTATTGGAAGCAGGCCCAGTCACTTCTTGGCGCTAAAACTCAGAAGTAATGAGAAATTCTCAAATATTGCAGCAATAAGGTCTCATAATGGATAACTACTTACAGAACATGCACAAATCAATTATACTTTTTACAGCTTCTATTCACAATTATATAAATCAGATTTCCCAAAGGAAACCTTAAATATTTCCCCTTTTTCCTTTCCTTAGATTTGCCACATTTGATGAGGCATCTTATTTAGATCAAGATATTTCTCCTCTAGAATTGAAAGAGACCCTCTGTCAGGTGAAAAAAAGGGAAGTTGCCTGGATTGGATGGCATCCCTGGCGAATTTTATTTATTCTTCTGGGCAGAATTGGGAACTTTATTGTTAGAAAGGGACAACTGTCAAGAATGCCTTTTTCTCTTTTTTTTCTTTACCCCTTTAAGTCTTCACCAGGTTTGCACACACTGTAGCTGGTATTTTGTCCCAGAGCAGTGATGTTTTGGGGCTGTCGCTGGGCAACAAGGACTTTTAACTCCCTCCACAAATTTTCTATGGGGTAGGCCACTCCAAGACCTTGAAATGCATTTTACAGAGCCACTCCTTCATTGCCCAAATGGTGTGTTTGGGATCATTGTCATGCTGGAAGACCCAGCCACGTTCCATCTTCAGTGCTCTCCCTGATGGAAGGAGGTTTTGGCTTAAAATCTCACGATACATGGCACCGTTCATTCTTCCCTTAACATGGATCAGTCGTCCTGGCCCCTTTGCAGAGAAACCGCCCCAAAGCATGAAGTTTCCACCCCCATGCTTCACAGTAGGTATGGTGTTCTTGGGATGCAGCTAAGCATTCTTCTTCCTCCGAACACGACAAATTGCGTTTTTACCAAAAAGTTCTATTTTGGTTTCGTCTGACCACATGATATTCTCCCAATACTCTTCTAGATCATCCATGTGCTCTCTGGCAAACTTAAGACAGGCCTGGACATGTACTGGCTTAAGCAGGGGGACACGCCTGGCACTGCAGGATTTGAGTCCCTCGCGTAGTGTGTTACTGATGGTAGCCTTTGTTACTTTGGTCCCAGCTCTCTGCAGGTCATTCATCTGTGGACAGGCTGTGGACAGGTGTCTTTAAAACTTTAAGTGGTATACTAAAACAAATTAAAATAGATACTCAGTTGGACAAACTTGCCTAACCCACTGTTTTTATTGATGGGAAATGCTCTGTTTCATTTCCCCCAATAGAAGAGCAAAGGAGTTTGACCTCTAGGTGATATCTGCTATGAAAATGGGTTAAGATCTTTCCAGGCTATCAAAGAGCAATGTAGTGCTCAGCGCCTCTTTCTTTAGGTATCTGCTACTGAAATCAGTCCTTTGGTTTCAGAGACTCACTGAACTCCAAATTACAGCCCCACCTAATGCTTAAAGTGCTTTACTCCAGCCTTGCTTGGCTTCCAGTATTTATAGTTTTTTTTTTACTTGTAGACGAGTTGGACTGTGTGTGGTCCAAGAATCTTAAGTAATTATTATTATTATTATTATTATTTTAATAGGCCCATGCATGGGAAATGATCATTTTATCTTTGAGGAATCCTGATCACCAAATAATCCCCTGGAAATTTCAACATAGATTCTATCTAACACCATTAAGATGATATGCAGCTTTTCCAATCTCCAGCTTTTGATTTGTGCTCCTTAGGTGAGCTTGGCACCTTTCTGCATACATTTTGGATTTGAGTTCATTATTTATATTTTTTGGAATCAGATTTCTACTGATCTAACTGCTCAGCTGGACCATGATGATCTGTGCTCAGCTCCTATTTACCTGTTCAATGATTTTTCCTCACTTACCCTTTCTGTGTAGCTAAAAAGACTCTTAGTGCTCTAACAGCTGTGAAAAAGCTGCTGGTCTGTGGATCTACATATAGAATATATTAGTATTAAGTATTTATTTCATATAGTCTAAAAACCAATAAAGATTTGTTCCCAAAAATTCTTTTAGAGAGAAAGAATCTGCTTTCAAAATCTTGGGTTTCAAAAAATTGAGAGGTGTGGCAAGTGACCAGGTCGGAGATGCTGCTTAAACTTTTACTCCGTTTTTACACCTGTCTTTATTCACACTCCACCTCGGTTTAATTTAAAGTGTTTGGATGTTCCTCTAAATTTAACAGCATTAAAAACTAATTTACTAAATAAAGAAGCGTTTTGTTTCTCTGTTAGAGAATAACAGATTATTGACAAGACAACTGCCAGCAACTCTCCAGTTACCAGTGCAGTTAAATGGGACGTCCTCAAAGACATTTTGCGAGGTCATTTGATCTCTTGTGTGTCTCCAGAAAAAAAGAAACGTTTGGAAGCTGAGACGCTGCAACTAGAACACAAACACAGTCCGATATAAATTGGTCTCTGCTAGTAAATGCTAAATTAAAACTCAACCTTGAATACACTCCTCATATTTCTAAGTTGTTACTTTTTTCTAAACAAAAATACTGTGAGTTTGGAAATGAACCCAGTCGTTTATTAGTTCACTAGCTTAATTACAACAGACTATAAAAGCTATTACAACTCCTTCTGGTGAGATTTCCTACCACCCTTGCATAATTAATGTTCCTTTCTTTTTTCTAATGGCTTTACACTTCAGACTGTAGCATAGGACCAGAGGAGATCTGGGGTGCTATCAGGGTCATGCCCTCAGGAAAAGCACCTGGCCTTAACGGCTATCCAGTCGAATTGTACAAGAAGTTTTGGTCAGATTTATGACCCATTTTTATGCCCATGATTTAATAATAATCTTGAAGAAAATGTAAACTTTCTACTGTTAAAGCACAAAAACCCAACAGAATGTGCTTCATATCGACCCATTAGTCTACTTAATGTAGATAACACAATTCTAACTAAAGTGCTGTCTCCCCAACTGGAAACATTTCTTCCATACGATACCTTCCACCTGATCAGACGGGATTCATTATATCCAGATATGGATCCGATAATGTTCACCACCTTCGTAATATTATAAATCTTCTTACCAAAAGAAAAAAACCCTACTGTAATTGTTTCCTTAGATGCTGAGAAAGTGTTCAGCAGGGTTGAGTGGAGTTTTCTTTTTGCACTACTGGAGAAAATCGTATTATATCGTATCGTATTATAAATATAGTCAAATTGTTGTATTTAGGCCCCGCAGCCTCTATTAACGCAAACTGTTGCGTTCAATATACTTCAATATTTTTCCATTTAGAAGACGCTGCGGAGAAGCCTACTCTTATTCACCATTGCATTTTGCCCTAGTAAAAGAACTCCTTGCTGAATACATTTACATCTAGTTTCATTATTTCAGGAGTTTTAGTGGGAGACGATATACTTCTATATTTAAAGAATCCAGTGACCTCTGTTCCTCTGAAATCAGAAACTCACTAAATCACTAGTTATAGTGTGCTATCTGGCTATAAAATTAATTTGGGCAGGTCTAATGTCCCGGATTATATTAAACTAAATCTACCATTCCAGTTGACAAATACTGGCTTTAGATACCTTGGGATAACAATTACCCCTGACCTAAACCACACTTTTTTTGGCAGAATTAGTGTAATCAAGAAGAACAGTTTACCTAGATTGCTTTATTTATTTCAAACCCTGCCTTGTCATTTGACCCCCATCTTTTTTTAAAAAGGAAAATCAATGAATAAGCAGATTTATTTGGGATAATAAAAAACCAGATTAAAATTCTCCACCCTTCTCAACCCTAAAAATCTATGCGGGGAGTCCTTACCAAATCTGAGTTTATATTTCTGGGCAACACAGACCGAACAGCTGTGTAGTTGGTTTTCAAGTAGATTAGACTCATTGTGGGTCGGTATAGAAATGCTCATGCTGTGGTGGTGATGGCGTGGCTTTAAGCGGACGTGAAGGACAGTTGACCAGAAGGAGACAGCCAAACACTTCCAGGTAAGTTTCAGTGTTACTGAATGTTGAATTTGTGCAAAAATCTAAAGAAAGTACACACAAGAAAAATACAACACAAAAGAGCTAGATTACACACACTTTGTACAACAAGACCTCAGCTGCCTTCGTCTGAGGGCTGCAAAGCCTCACAGACGTCTGCTTCTGCTTCAGCCTATTCTGCTCCTCCCGCCTCAGCCTGGAGTGGACCAAGTGTCTACTAAGGGGGTGGTCATCGCAATCAAACAATGACAGTACAACACAACATGGCCATTATTTACACATGTTGTATACAATTATTATTTACATGTTTATGACCATATTGATGTATACCAGTAAATTATGCTAGCTGGAATTATATGTATGTCTTAGGGGTGTGTTCCCCCTTCTAGGTTAACCGTGGATCCTGTCTGCTCCTAGAAGACACACTCACCAGCGCCCTCATTCCCCCAGGATCACAAGGTAGGTATCATGTCAGAGTAACAAGTCTCTACTGTGTATGGGCTGGTGAGGGGTCAGCTACCACTGACTTCATCACATGTCATCCTAGATCCCCAACTTTGCTACTGTTCATTTATTATTTAGACAAAATACCGTCTCTCGCTGATAACTTTGTAGTGTACAATACGTTGCTTTCTTGGAGAGACGCTAGAAAATATATTAAAGTCCCTAATTGTATCTCTTTATGGTCACCACTCATCTTGAATCCAGATCTACCCCCTCAGTAATTGGACATTAAGGGGCATAGAGTGTTTTTCTAGTTTACACCCGTCCGCCTGCACAGTATATGTGTCAAACATGTGTTTTAAATGCTTTGCTGAAGTGAGCACAGTTTTACATGTTTTCTGGTTGTGTGTGAAGGTACGGAATTCCTGGAAGGAAATTTATTTGGCCGTACAAAAAATAACTGGCATACAGTTAATGTCTCCAGCAGTGCATCTCTTAAATGCTGTAGACTCTTCACTGGACAATGACTCCATTAGTCTTTTACATATTTTATTTTATCTAGCTAAAAAGTGTATTCTATTATTCTGGTCAAAATCAGATTTTCTTCCAGAAGGATGTGGTTGAAGCAGATTGCCAAATGGTTACGGATGGAGAAGCTAACCTATGAGTTGCCTTAGAACTTTACCAGAATTTGGTCCCCTGTACAGTTGTACTAGAAAAAAAAAAGGCCTGACTTGAATTTCTTTACAGATATTTATTTTTACACCTGAACATCCCGTTGTATTATATCTCATTTGCCTTGAATTTGGATTTGACACTGAGATAGGTGTTCTTATACTTATTACACTGAGAGCAAAAACCTTTCTCTATTGTCTATATGTGCACAGCTTACATTGCTTCCCTGGACTATTTTTGTATTTTGTAAAAATTGTAAAACCCAATAACAAGATATAAAAAAAAAAATTATTTGCTATAAAATCTTATCTTTCAGAGAACAAGCACAGTGGCCCCCTGGAAGCTAATACCTTTTGTATTTATGATAAACTTCTGACCACAATGTCATGTTATATAGAGCCTTTATTTATAGATCTTGTAGCAAACACACTCATAAAGGAGTCAGTGTTTTCCTGAGACAATAAATACACAACTATGATCATGTTAACCAACAGCATCACAGCTAGCTTACTGTACTTCATGATGGAACATCTAAATAAGCAAACATTCATTATTGAAAAATCTGCGATATTCAGGGATTGTGTTGCTGCTGCCACTTTAAGTGAAGGAAAACTGGTAAATGATCATTAACCCAGATCATCAGTATTATCCTCCTGATTTCAGTGTGTTTGTTGTAGACTCAGTGGTCAGCTGGGTTCTGTGTAAAGCCATTTTCATTTAGATAATCATGGAACATGTTCAGGTTCCTCCAGACTGTTTGAGAGCACACAATGATTTATTCAGTTTACAGACTAACTTTTCACCTGCATTTGACTTCAAATCCCTCTGGTTGCTCCATATAGATCTCGCAATTAATCAGTGTTCAAGTAGGCTGTAACATCCATCTGGTGGAACTGAAGGTCGTACTGTGCGGTCATCTGCATCAAAGTGTGTATTGCTGTAACGTCTGCAGTTGGAGAAAAAGTCTCATTGTAATTTTGACTCGATGCAAATGACTGTTTTGGTCATTACAGCACATGTCCACAATTCTTAAGGTAAATTGCTCTATACTAGCATACACATTTCCATATCAAATAGGGTTCTTCAATTTCTCTCTGTTGAATCATGTTGAACCCAGTTACTCATAGCTGTGAATGTGAATAGTGACACAGAATTAGAATTTCTCTGACTCAAATGGTGTCAGTTTGGTCGTGCGACCGTCCCTACTTTATAGTCTTTAATATCAGCTTTGTCTTCTTTATCTGAGACAGCTGTTGTGATGCTTGTTACTGTACAGAACTCTCTCACTGAGGGTCGTTTGTGTTTCTGTCTGTTTACTCTGGAGGAACATGGCGATCGAGAAGGAGCGAGATCTCCAGATGCTCTGCAGAGAGGTCGTCAAGCTTGACCGGCAGATCCAGCTGCTGTTGTAGAGGCAGTCCAAACTGCACCGACAGAAGATGGACGCAGGGTCTTTTTCTCCACTCCCACACTGGAAAGGGACCCTGGAACTTCAGCATGGCCAGAAAAAAACCCAAGGGCTTCTCCACCACAGTTTTTCACCTCTGCTAACCTGTTTGAGGTTGCTCTTCCCCTTCTCCTGCTCAGTCACCGAGCACAACAACTCATGGTGGTGTTCTCATTGTTGGAGATTCTACTTTAAAACACTGAAAGTTAAATGGGTAACACCACAATCTCCTTTTTTTCAGGTATCCTGTACGTTGTCTGGCGGCTTCTGCACCATCATTCTGCACTATCCTGTTTCTGGCCCCCTTTGAAAAAAGACAGGCACCAGGATCGTCTTTGGCCCCCCTGCCCACTTCGAGTGAGTGAGCTGTTTACTTAGCTCCTCACGCTCCACTGCTGGCTGCAGGACAGGTGTATCAGCTGAATTTGTAGAGAACTGGGAGAGCTTTCAGGAGCGTCTGGTCCTCTACCGCAGACATGAGCTTCACCTGAGCCGCCTGGGGTTCATCAGGACCATCGTGAAGGTACTATGCCAGGACTGACTGGTTACGGAAATAGATAGTGGGCAGGTAAGTGATTTACTCGATTCCACCCATTTATTTGGTAATTTTCTGCCTGTAGTCAGTATCTCAAACAAACCCTGCAGTATTGAGACTAATCTTATTAGAATTGATACATTCTTTTGCTACAACATCATTCAATACTATGACTCTTAACAATATTCGTGGATTGTGTTGCTGCCGCCGCCATCCTAAGGGTAGGAAAACTGGTAAATGATCATCGACCCAGATTAACAGTATTATCCTCCTGATTTCAGTGCGTATAGCCATTTTCATCTAGGTAACGTTTCTGGTCTATCTACAGTTTTTAATCTTAGGCCCACCCTCCCCTCACTGCATGCTCAGCTTCTGGGAGAGGGGTCAGAGTAAATGAGTCATTTTCAATGAGAGAAGTCCTCTCCTCTTTCATAGCGTCAACCCTCAATGTTGATTTTGTTGAATCTCTTTAAAGCTCTGTGGTTCATTACAGACCCTGTAACAGTAGTCGGTGTTGATCAGTGTCTGATCTCCAATATCTGAATCAGTCCCCTAAGTACTGAGGTGCTGTCCTATCTCTTTTTGGATAGTGTGTACTATCACTCAGTAGCTTTTATGGTTTCATCCTTAGTTTTTAGGAAGTACAGAGACTGCACCTGAGTAATCCTCAGTAAACTATCTACAACCCTCTTTTGATCTATAGGACCAGCTAGGTCAGTATGTAAAGTTAAGAGGTTAAGAGGTACCCTTAACTTTACCTTTGTTTCGTCACATGATCATTTTATTGCAGCCCATAACATGATCTGCTGCATCTGTGGCAGCAGCAAAGAATAATGATATTACTAAGGCTTTAATTCTAGAAAAGGTTTTAAAGATAATAATAATAATAATAATAATAATAATAATAAAACTGTTTCTGATTCATGTATATTACCCCAAGCAGCAATAGCCATCCACTCTCATCAGCTTTTTAGCCGTTACTGTCGAGCATTTACACACTCACCACTACAGGATAATAAATTCACTGGGAATGGAGCAAAGTACTTGTGCAGGTATGTTTTTTAGATTTATAGCTGAACAGTTAGGAACAGATAATTATAAACCTACAAGCATGTTAATCTTATCTGGTTTAAGATGAATGTGAGGGGCTAACAATGTATCCAGATGTGCTTAAAACACGCTCAGATGAAGTGCTTGTTGCTCACACAAGTATTTGCATGCAAGTCTTGCCATTATGGGCAGGCGTTTATCGCTTGTACGCCACCATGTGATCGGATCATCGTCTACATCAAAGGTTGGTTCCTGTTCATATGCTGCCAGTTCAGCAGTAGCTGGCTCTTTAGTAATAGAGATTCCTGATTGCTTTTGTTTTGGACAAATAGCTGCCTGATGGTTTTTTTCTTTAATCAGGGCTCATCTTGTCTCGTGGACACACGTCTGGCCCTGTTCCAGCTCACTTTTGACCGTTTCGGTTGGTAATTCAGGCTTTGTCTGCTGCAAATCGTCTTCTGCTAAGCGTTCGCTACAAAGTTGGGGATCCAGGAACGTTGATGTGCATCAATCTTTTGGTTGACTTGCTATCCTATTTCGACACCATTTCCCTCAGAATCCTGTGTTTTGATGTCTTTCATTAGCTTTATGTTTGTTTCTGATTGACTCAACATGTCTTTTTTCAGAAGCAGGAGTGTTGCAAAAGCTACGATATGGTGACCTAATTTTGTATAATTAAGTCTGCAACTGGCTTAAGAGCCTTGTTCATTGCTTCCAGCACATCAAGGTCCTGCCAGGTCAGTGGCAGAGCACGTCAAATTGCTTGGGACTGTTCAATTATCCTCTCATTTTTCACAAAAAGGGTCTTTTTTTAATTAAATACATGCATAGATTTTTTTAATTAAATACATGTATAGAAGTTTAACCTATTGTATAAAAGTAAACAAATTATTAAAGGTGCACACATGTATTTTTTTTACTATTTAGTTGCTTTAAAAGTTTTGTTTATTCATTACATTTTTTGGTTCATGCATTCATAACTTTATTTAACAATTTAATTATTTTAAATATGTCTGGATATAAAACACTTTATCAGGGAATGTTACAGGAGTTGGAGTTCCTGTTATGCTTTCGGCAATGTCTGCCTCTCCTGCCAGCTGTGGGGGGGAAAAAGTACCTACGATCGCATGGCATTCACCCAGAGCTCGTTCCGTGCCCTGTCTTTGCCTCTTGATTTGAATTCTTCACACTCAGATGTAGGTCATGTCTGATGCAATTTAACCATTTCCATCCAAGTTCGTCTCTCATGACTGACGTTATATTTGCAGCGTTGTCTGTTGTAATGTAGGTCAATTCTTCCTCATTCAGATTCCAGTCCTGGAGTACAGAGTGAAGACCCTCAGAACATGGTTTTCAAACATTTGCTTTCAAGTTTCCACTGAGGTGAAATAAAGTGTACAGTCAGTGACCTGTATAGAGTCATATTAGTGCTTCACCACATGTCAGTTGTCGTAAAACTCCGTTCTCTTGATCAAATACTCAGCTTTAGTTTGAACGTTATTCTACATCTCCGCACTGCTGTCTTACTGAAGTACTTACAGCTTAGTAGCTCGTATTGTGAGTTCAAGGTTTGTAGTATTTCTCTGAATGATGACTTTTTTTTTTTTTTTTTTTTTTTTTTTTTTTTTTTTAATGGAGGAGGTCCCTTCACGATATAACAGTTTTCACTCGTAGTGCACTCTTGCCGTTTTGCGCTGTCACGTTGTACTTTGTAAATTTTGCAAAAGCATTTGTGATTGTCTGTTGATTCGGCAAACTGCCTTCTCTATGGGTCGGACCCAGTTTAGCATACTGAGCTGCATGATGTATCCTGTGAAGTGTTTGCAGATTAGTAGCATTCCCACCCTTTGTGGTGATCCGTTTTCTACATAGACGGCGTGTAACACTGTTCACATCTAACGGTTCTCCGTGTTCTAGTTCTAAACCAACTTTAACTACATCTCTACATTCTAATCTTTTTAAGTCGCATTTAAAAAGTTAATTTGTAGCTGTAGTTGATTTTATATTTATGATGAGTTCTCAATACTTAGATGCTGTCTTATTTATTACATAGGACTAAATGTTTAGTTTACCATAGTATAGAATGCTAAGTCAGCGGTTAAATAAAGCCAGTGTCCAAAAAAACAAACAAAAAAAACGCACATGGGAAGATATGAACATCGTGACTTGTTTAAATTATCACAATATTTGATATCGTTTATCGTCCCAAGGCTAGTAGGGACACTCGATTAGAATTTCTTCAACTCGAATGCTGTAGTCATACAGAATACAAAAATCTTTATTAAAGCCAAATCATCATATTTCTCCTTTCTCATCTATAATAACTAAAACTGCCCTGGATTAATTTTCAGTGCTGAAACAAACTCACCTGCAGTCATAAACTGTTATTGTTGCTGATATTTGTAGACATGATTATAATCTACTAATCTACTACTGAGTTGACCACTCCCCTAACTGTAACCCTTAGCAACCACCTTCCCCTCCACAGCTTCTCAGCTCTACTGCGCCACCTGTTGTTCAAATAAAACACTACACCTCCATTGCCTGATTCACTTGTGTGCATAAGCTTCATCCAACGGAAACGGGAGCACCATACAGTGATGTCTGCCTGTGTTTCTTCTTGTCATTTTAGCTACATTTAATTTCATGTATTTTATCTGAGTAACTGCTTTCTGAGTAACTGCTTTGTTCTCCTTGTAAACAAAATAGCCATGTTTGATAATATTTGATCATGTGAAAAATCCCCGTTTAATGTGCATGTAGACTGAACATCTGTTGAACACAGAAATAAACAGAAATACTTCAGTGTTTTATTAGAGGTAATTTCACATCGTCTCCAGTTAAAAACCCTCAAATACGGAGGAGGTTTATCAAGGACTTTTATTCTCTTTTGTCGGTTTGGAAACAACACCTGACCTTTAAAGAGAAACTACTGCATGTTTTGTTGTCTTTTGAAATGAAAGTCGGCTAATTTCACACATTTTCTATATCCGTTTTATTTAAGTACTTTATTCAGCGCGGCCGGGGACCTGATGTGCTTTGACTTGTGATTGTGTTTCAGTGAGGCAACAATGCTTCGTTTTGAGCAAGACTCAGAGCTGCTGTTACGAGACGGTTCTGCTTTGAAAACTTGCCGTGATTCAGCACAGAACGGCAAGCGATCACCCCTACTTTATAGTCTTTAATATCAGCTCTGTCTTCTTCATCTGAGCCAGTTGTTGTGATGCTTGTGCTCCCTGTTACCGTACAGTACTCTGTCTCACTGACTGTTTGCGTTTCTGTCTGTTTATTCTGGAGGAACGTGGTGACTGCGGGAGGACGAGCTCTCCAGACACTCTGCAGGGAAGTCGTCAACCTTGACCGGCAGATCCAGTTGTTGTTGTTGTTGTTGTTGTAGAGACCAAACTCCACCGACAGAAGACGAGGCTGCCCGTGACTCCTCAATTGCGGCAGTGTTAATTCCACTCTGCTCCCAAAGAGGGCCTGGGTGTGTCTGTGTGGCCGGGAAAAGCAGAGGGCTTCTCCACAACCACAGCCAGTTTTCATCTCTTTTAACAAGTTCGAGGACACCTCCTCAGGGCGGTGTTCTCACTGTTGGAGATTCTTCTGTAAAACACTGAAAAGTGTCAGAGCCCAAAGAGTAATGTCACGGTCAAATGCAGACTGAAGACCCTCCTCTTCCAAGAGTACTTGGGTGAAGAATGGAGTACCATGGTCTCCTTATTGCTGTGTGTTTAGCAGTGTCTAAGCCTAGAGGTATCTTTTGAATTGTAGTCTATTCAGACTAGCTGAGGTTATTCTTGAGTAAACAGTGAAGCACTTTTGTAAGTCGCTCTGGATAAGAGCATCAGCTAAATGCCATAAATGTAAATTTAGCAGAACCAATCTGAGGAAATATAAATGAATCAATGCATGTCTATATCATAGACTCAAACTCCCTCACTTCTTTAAAAAAAAACTAATATTCTGATAGAACAGACTCCTTTACCTATTTAAAAACAGTGTATACAGAAACAACTCTGACATTGCACAGAACAGCAGTATTATGTCCTTTCAAAATGCGTTTTTAATCAAGTTTCCATTTTCCTACACTGAAGCAACTGAAGCTGATGCCCCTTTTTGGTAAAACAGTCCTTAAGCTCTTCTTTTGCACTGTGCCGCAGCACATGTTCAGCCTCCTGTGTTTGTAGGAGTTCTTTGATGCTGCTTCTCTCCAGGTGAAGTTGTTTTTCTGTCACTGACTTTGAGGACTTCAGCGCATCAGCAAGTGAATGATCATCTGTGACGCACATTACGGGTGGAGCATGTTCAGCATCCCCAGTAGTTAGTTCAGAGAACAGTGTGGCCAAGAAAATGGCATTATCACTTCCTTCAGACATTGACAGTGTTTCACCAGCAAGTGCTCAGCACGACCCTCTGGACTCTCTTTGACTACCAAGAAAGGGATGAGAACTTTCCATCTTCTCCCATAAGAACAATCAAATGTCCTTCTTGAGTGCAGTCATCTGAAAGATTTCCAAATGAGGCGTCACTGAATACTATCACTTTAAGAGCACTGTCTCTGCATAAGTGTTGGATGTTTAGAACTTCCTTCTTGGACTGAAGTTTGCACACTTCTGTTTGCTTCATGGACTGTCTGCACAGTTAGATTTTTGAAGCTTGATCCCAAGTGACCAGCATCAAACATGACCTCTGGCCTGCCTGTTTCGCTACCTAGAGAATTTGGTCCTTGTCTTCCTCACAGAGAGAGAAGTCTTGTTTCAAGTCTTGTTTAGTAAAGGGTCTATATGTATGGGCTGCATGTGCTGGGTGTAATAGTTCTGGTGTATTTGTTTTTTTGTTTTGTTATGAGTCAAAGTCTATCCCACATAACTGAAATGATTTTGTATTGTCTGTATTCTCCTCTATGTCACATGGATCCTCACTCTCTATGTTCACTTTTCTCTCAGACATGAAGGAACCTGTATCAGGCTACATCTCCTCAGACTGTCTGTCTCTAATAATCCGATAAGAACTTGTGTTCGCTCTTCTTGTATAGTCGCTCTTCTTTGTCTATATAATAGACTTAACCTCTTTGGCTGCGTCTGGTCCTCTAACAGAAATGAGCTTCACCCGAGCTGTCTGTGGTCCGTCGTTCATGTCAGTGAACTAGATAGTTGGCAGGTAAGTGATTTTTACATGATTTACTCAATTTAAAAATCATTTATTATTCATTTCTCTGCTTGTATTAAAAAGTAATAAATTTATGTCCCTCATAGTATCTCAAACCCTGCAGTATCAAGACTGTCTTGTCTACCGCATAGTTTGTAATTGTAACGTCAGAAAATTGGCTTTAACATCCTTGTTGTATGGAGATTATCATTTTAAGCCCAGTGGTCAAGTCCTTGTTGTGAATGACTGCAGTGGTCATTACAGCAGATGTCCAGAATTCTTTAGGTAATTCCAGCTCTACTAGCTTTCACCTTTCCATATCGAATGGGGTTCTCCAGTTTTTCTCTGCTGTTTTTAGATGTTGTGATCAAGGTGCTGAGGTCTCACGCCTTATGCCCTTCTTACTGATCAATGACTGAAAACCCCTTGCTGTGAACTCTGTACCATTATCTGAACAAATACATTTACTGTTCCATATGGAGAAGAATCAGTCGAGCATTACTCCATAGCTTTTACAGTTTCACCCTTCATTTTCAGGAAGTACACAGACTGCACCTGAGTAATCCTCAGTAAACACCAGAGTGGATCTACAACCCTCTTTTGCTCACTGGATCTATAGGACCAGCTAGGTCAGTGTTCACTAGATCAAGTACTGCTTTTGCTCGTGCATCAGGTTCTGTTGCTACTCTGAGCAGATTTCATAATTGAGCAGATTCAGACTGCATAATGTGAAACATCATAATTACAGTGAGCAAGGATTTCATGCTGTGTTTGAATATTGTAACACACTGCAACGATCACCACTATGATCATTGACCACATTCAGGTAATAAAGCCTATTGTACTCTGCTGGCTGCGGGACAGGTCAGTCTGTGCTGACTTCGTAGAGAACTGGGAGAGCTTTCAGCTGCGTCCGGTCCTCTAATGCAGCTTCACCTGAGCCGCCTGGGGTCCATCATTCTCTCCAGGAACATCAAGAAGGTGCCAGGCCAGGACTGACTGACCCTTCCCAGTCACACTGTCTGGTTAGTGAACTGCATAGTTGGCAGGTAAGTGATTTATATGGTTTACTTGATTCCAACCATTTATTCTATCACTTTTCTGCTTGTATTAAAAAGTAGTATGTCAGTGTCACTCATAGTATTTCAGACAAATCCTGCAGTGTTGAGACTGTCATGGTTTGTAATTGTAACGTCGGAAAATCTGCTTTAAAAATCTTATATAAATTCTTCCATCTTTCAGAGTACAGGCAGTTCTGCATTGAATTTGGGCTGTTAAATATATGATTTCTAGCCCCTAAAGCAGTTATTGTCAATGAAGTTATGACTGCTAACCATCTTAGTTCACTAGATCCCTGTGAAACTAAATCAAGGGCGTAGGTCTGTTTATTACATTGGTGGGGGTCATAAAATCGGTTCACACAGAGACCCCTGGAAGCTGAGTCTTTTTCAGTTATGATTAAATTAAAACTAAACTAAACTAAAAATAAAGGTAATTTCTGAATATGAAGTTATAAAAGTGTCAAAAGGAATGCAAAGGGTGAGAGTGTAAATGTAAATGACTGCAGAATTTTAAATAGTGAAATAGATTTCAAACTGGGTGAAAACCAGCCAATTAATCCTCTGAGTCCATATTGTCTATTTAGGTCAAGACGGGTTGCCAAGTAGTATTAAATTTACCAATTTTAGGTAGGAGGGTTTTTCTCTTTCCCTTTAAGTAATCTAAGCAGTCTTAGCCAGCACTTTTTGAACAAGATTTCAATGTAACTGACTGTACGGCAAGGACGCAGTTCTGAAGTCTTCCACCGGCGTTACGTTTACTGCAGGATTAAAGTGCGTTTCTCTGCATTCCTAAGACTGACTGATCGAGTTGATTCTTTAAGCATGGAGAAGCAAATCCCACTACCACAGTTTTGGAGGTTCCACCGAGTTCCCAATATTCCACTGGGTCCAGAGTTTTCAGAGACAGGATCAGAAATCGACAGAGGCGGCCGCCGTCATCCTAATGAGTGATTCTGAGTCAATTCAGGCGCTCTACTGACTCCGAGACTCTGTACCCGAGGTGACTGTAAGTAAATTAATTAGACCGCTTGCCTTGCCAATTTAGAATAAACGGGAGGAGAAGGAACGCCATATTCTTAGACCTTCGGGTTACTTTAACCCGGATCCCTTTGATATTTTCATTTTCGAATTAGTTTTAGACCATTGACCATCGACAGCGATCTGGGCTCAAAGGACGAAGATACCCAAAAGCATTGCCTTAAGATCATTTGAGTCTCACAGGTGTCTGAACTGGGAATTTTTTTGGGATCCAGATTTGTTTTAAATTGGAAGATTCTAAGATATTATCTTGTGATATTTTGATTCTCAGAGTTGTTTAAACCAGAGACGTTTTCAGTCTCCGTTTCAAGTTTTAGGATATTTAGTTCTCAATAGAAAATTCTAAGGTTTTGGAAAGAAATGCTATTTTTCAGGGCTGTTCAATTTAGAGATTTTGAAGGTTCTAAGACAAGGGAGCCAAGTTAATAATATCCAAAGAGTTTGGACTATACACGTGAAATTAATACATAAAGAGACATTGTTATAAACTCAGTTAATGTGCTGCTGGACTTCAGGCAGGGGACTCTGGAGATTGGAGAGAATGTGCTTGTTTTAATTGTGGGAAATCAGACTGTTTTGAAGAGCGTGCAGATCAGGAAAGTGGCAACACAGCAGAAGCAGTACGCGGGATCAGCAAAATAGATCTAGAAGGTCAATAACCGGAGTTCAGTTACAGAACCAGACTATGCTGAATAGGATAAGGTGGGAGAAAATGTAGGCAGTCTGTAAAGAGGATTTTGAAACCCAGCGAGGAACCCATTCTAAACATAAGGATTTGCTGGGACATGAACTCCGTTTTGATAGACTCTGGTGCAGCAGTTTCAGTACTTATGGAGGGGTCAGTACCCATATCCGTTAGTATGGACACAATTCTTACAGTGGATGTTTCAGGCTTACCACTCTCAGAACATTTTTGCAGTCATGTGAAGGTGAAATTGGGTAATAGAACAGTAAAACACTGGTTTATCCACACATTGCCCAGTGAATTTACTAGGACGTGACTTATTGGGAGCTGTCAGTCTAAACCTACAATGTACAGATTCAGGTTTTTCTGTTAATGGGCCATGCTCAGTGTCCCATGTCAAAGAAAGCAGAAGAAGGGTTATCCAAAATGATAAATTCCCTTTTGGAAAGCAAAGCCATTGTTCCATGTGAATATTCACTGGTGAATAGTCCTCTGAGAGCGGTAAATGCAGCAGTATATCCTGCTGGTCCAATTGTACCTAATCCTGGAACTATTGGGGTGCAATATCTGCTGGGAATTCATTCGCAGATCAGATGGCTAGAAACAGCTATGTCAGGAAATGCAGTAGTACTATAGATGTTTTGACACCGGACATATCTTCTTCATCAAATGATGGAATTGTTTTGCAGCAGTCTGATGATCAGATATTAATATTGTCTCATACTCTCAAATACTCACTAAAGGAAAAAGCTTTTTGTCTAAAAAAATCAGTTCAGGAGTGTCTTATGTACAGGAGTGAAGAAAGAATATAAGCCCATATGTATCTGCATCTGTCTGTCATAACAAAAGGGACGTTTTTATTGCTTACTATTGCAGTTCCAGTGGATTTAGAATTTAAGGTCAGTAATCTACCTGTGACCATGTTGAATGGCTAAAAGCATTAACATTTAAACACAGTAATCCTATCCTCCACATTTTCTATATTTATATTTTATTTTTGTTACGATGCGGTTCTGCTTTAGAAGCTTGAAACATGATTCGACACAGACCGTCGAGTGACCGTACCTACTTTATAGTCTTTAATATCAGCTTTGTCTTCTTTATCTGAGACCGCTCTTGTGATACTTGTGCTCTCTGCTCCCTGTATTACTGTACAGTACTCTGTCTCACTGACCGTCGTTTGTTTTTTTTGTCTGTGTTACTCTGGAGAAACTTGGCGACTGCAGAGGAGTGAGATCTCCAGATTCTCTGCAAGGAGGTCTTCAAGCCTGACCTGCTGCTGTTGTAGAGGCAGTCCAAACTCCACCAAAGGAAGACTAGGCTGGAGGCTGCCTGTGACTCCAACGATGGCCATCTTAAATCCAGCACTACCAGCGTGGTGGACACAGCGTTGCCGTCTCTTCACCTGCTCCCTCACCGAGGACAACTCCTCAGGGTGGTGTTTCCATTGTTGGAGGTTCTACTGTAAGACCCTTAAAAGAATCGGGACCAAAGAATAACTACTCAACTGCTTTAGGGGAGAGTCACATGACTCTATTCATGGGCTCGGTTGCAGCTAGCTAGATCTCCCGATTGAGTGTGGTCTTTATTTTATTTGCTCTTTTTGGTTACCGGTGCAGTTAAGGATGTTTCTAAGCAGGAATCCTCTGCCTTTTACTCCAAACTCGTCACCAGCGGAAAAGGTAATATCTGTCTCCTCGCCTCAATCCAACATGGTGGATCCTCTGGTGCGCTGGAGAAAACCATCATGGCAGGGCTCTCAGCAATGTGGGAAGAATTCTTTACGCACATGTCTACATTTCAGGATGTGTTCAAAGCTAGACTATCTCACGGGCGAGCAAATGGAGCAGAATAAACTTCTATGAGGGCTCTCAGATCGTTTGGACGCTATCGAACGGTTGAGGGGTTGAGGGAACAGTCTCATTCTCGTTGTCTTGGAGGGCGCGAAGAAAGACAACCCTAATAGTTTAGTCAAGAAGCAGCTCAATGTTTGGCTACCAGTACTGTCCCACCAGAGTTTGAAGTGGAGCGAGGTCATTGTGTCTACTCCAGGGTCTCTGTGGATCACGGAAAAAACCCTGCGCCGCCTTATTTAAGATACTCCAGTATAATGACCGGGATCCCATACTAAAGGAGTGCCATCATACGTGGAGTGGCGCACACTTTTTTTTTTTTTCCTGGACTTTTCTCAGACAACTGCCAAGAAACAGTGCTTTCGCCGCAGTGAGGAAGACAATCTGTACTCTTCTATCCAGTGGTTCTAATGTGATCAGAAATGGGGAATAATGGACATTACTCATTCTGTTTATTTTGCGGTAGTAAGAGGGATTGACCTAGTTAACAGCCAGATCATAACTACAGTCAATTTTGAGGTTTTTTTTTTTTATTTTTTTTTTTAACTTGCTCTATTAAAAACTAATTGACCTTGGTCTGATTAAGAATCCCATTTGAGAGATTTTGATATTCCCAAATGCAATAAATTCTATAGAGTTGCTTCTTATGCAACTGCAAATAACAACAACTAAAGAAGTTCTTATCTTGGTACTGATGAATTGGGAGATCACAATGTTAAACCAAGGAAGGGATGAAGAAAGGAGAATAACACACATTACAACAAAGGTACCTTTATTTCAGTTCACACTCCAACTCCCGTTTTTTCTTTTCTGTTAGATTATCTAACAAATCTAGTGGACTTTCAGTTAGTGATGGGAGTAGATATGAATAATCATTTATCAATTAAACAGTTCGAGGGGTGATTTTTTCTGTCATCTATGCATTACCACCCTCTGCAAGGCACAAATCTTTCAGATCTCAATTTAGGAGTAAATTAACCAAATTTGTTGAATCAGGCGTCAGTGGACGATCAGAGGTTTGTTGGGAGCAGTGAATGGTTTCTTTAGGAATAATTCTATTGCAATTGCTTCTTGGCGACAGAAAGGACACAAGTATTTGCCCTTGAATATAAACTTGAAGCACATGAAAGGTCCAATCAGCACTCTTTCTGGTGATATTGCAGTACAAATAGTTTTAATAGGCATCCGTGACACATTTTGTATTCTTCTGGGTAGAATTAGGAACTTGATCGAAATAATAATTCATCATTTCTAACAATAAAGGTGAATTTCATTAGGGAGGTTAATTTAGCTTTAATCTCATTACTTGAATAGAACCCAACTTTTTGCAGTAGTTGTTGCCTGGTATCACTTATAAATGCTGACATAAAATGATTTGCTAGGGTATTGGCCAGATGCTTAGAATTACTGGTGCCTGAAATGATCCACTGTGATCAAACTGGTTTTATAAAGTCTTGTTTGGCAGCTGATAACATTTCATCTTCTCATGCACATTATTCACTCAGGAGACACTTCCAAGACACAGCAGGCTATTGTCTTACTAGATGTCATGATGACCTTTGATCGTCTTAAGTGGCCCTATTTGTGCTCCACTTTGGGACATTTTGGCTCTGTCTCCTCTGTGGAGGCTTCGTTATCCACTTTAGTAACACAAGTTACCACCACAGAAGGCAGATTGGATGAGGTTGAAAACAGACTCTTGGCGGCTGAAGACTCTCTAAACCACGACAAAGCCCAAGTCACCAAACTGTCCAAAATAGCGGAGTTCCTGCAGGCAAAGGTTGATCTGGAAAACCGTGGGAGACGGAAAAACCTTAAAATTGTTGGTTTGCCGGAAATTGCAAAGGGCAATTTCCTCCAACACCAGATTCCCTCCTGGATGGATCTTTCCACAGGTGTTCTGCCCATTGAAATTGAACGGGCTTAAACATCCCAGTCCAAAAGCTCACCACGGAGTGTCCTGGTCTGCTTTCTACACTTCAGCACTAAAGTCATTTTAGGAGCTGCGCTGAAGAAACGTTCAGTCTCTCATAATGATCAACCTTGCGCTTCTACACTGACCTCTCGGCTAAAGTTTTGCACTTAAAAGCCTTGGCTCAGCGTGGCCTGTACTGCGGATTCGCCTACCCAACCAAGCTCTGTCGTATTTACGATGGGAAGATGTAGCTGTTCGACAGCCCAGAATGCAACACAGACCGAACACTTTCTTTAATGTAAATTCTTACACAGAGGTGGAATGTTCATTTTACCTCTGGGGTTTTATTTAGACCTAGATGCTGTGAGATGTGAGTATATGAACTAATGCTGATAGCGGCCAGGTTTTGGCCTCTCAGACCCAGAACCCTTTTTGTTCTTTATTTGACACGTATCTCAGTTGAACTGCTTTCTCGCATTTCTCTCACTACCACCGGTGATTTAACATGTGGGTAGAGGGGACGGTGATCTCTGAGCGGCTGTTCTGACTTTGTGGTTGGTAAGTATGTTGATTTTTGGCCCCATCAAGCCTCCACATTACATCGATGGTGCCTTTTAGACCCAGGATGTGCCTTATCGTTTGGGGATAGGGCTTGGAAGGGGGGTGGTTGTTTACATTGTTCTTGATGTTCGACGTGTTAGAGTTATTTACCTATGGTTCTTGTTTGTGTCTCCTCATCTAATATTCTGCTGCATATTTAGATTGTTGTTCTCACTGAGGCTGAGGTACAGACACAAGTAATTCTTACATTTCTTAAACAAAAGGTTACCATAGCCTTATTGCAGTAAACTCCCTTATCTGCCCAGGAACGTTTGAAACCCGAGAAGGACTGGGTTGGTCAGATCTATTCCTCATCTTCTAGCTCTAAGAAGAGGAATACAACTGTACTTCTACACAAATATTCCATTCATTCTGGAGTCGGAGAAACAAGATACAGAAGGCAGATTTATTTTTCTCACAGGCTTCATATTTGACCAACCCATTACACTCTTAAATACATATGTACCTTATGAAGGTGACCCAAAATTAGTCACTTTAATTTTGTTGTTTAATGAATTTTACAAGGTTCTTGGGTTTCTGGGTGGTGATTTTAATTGTCTTGGAAGCTGGTCTGGACAAGTCTTCTTCACTCCATATGGTTAATTGCAAAGTTCTTCAACATTTAAGTATGCAGTCAGGCCTTGTAGATATCTGGAGAGAACTACATCCCATGACTAGAGGTTTTACATTTTACTCTCCACCCCATGGCTCCTATTCAAGACTGGATTCCTTTCTTATTCCTACTAACTGTATACATATGCTGAAGGTCTGTCAAATTGGTTATATCTGACCATTCGGTGTATTTGGAAGTCAGGCTAAATTTAACAGCATAAACACCTCAGTGGAGATTTAACACACATTTACTAAATGAAGAAGGAAAAGCAACTGGCCCTGACAGCCATCCAGTTGAATTTTACAAGAAGTTTTGGTCAGATTTATGCCCCATTTTTATGTCCATGATTAGTAATAATCTTGAAGAAAATTCTTCAAGTTCACTAATGCTGTTAAAAAAGGACTGAAACCCAACAGAATGTGCTTCCTATAGACCCATTAGTCTACTTAATGTAGATTACACAATTCTAACTAAAGCACAGTCTCCCTGACTGGAAACATTTCTTCCATACATCATTAAACCTCATCAGACGGGATCATTGAATCCAGATATGGATCCGATAACGTTCACCACCTTCGTAATATTATAAATCTTTTTTTACCTAATTTAATTATTCCCTTAGATGCTGAGAAAGTGTTCAGCAGGGTTGAGTGGAATATTCTTTTTTGCACTACTGGAGAAAATCGTATTGGGGAATAATTTTATAAATATAGTCAGATTGTTTTTTTTTTTTTTTTAGACCCCACAGCCTCCATTAACGCAAACAGTCTTATATCTGATATTTTTCCAATTAGAAAGCGCTGCAGAGAAGGCTGCTTTCTGCACACCCACACCCCTTCTCATTACAGAGATGCACATCACCTAATTTACTTAAATGGTAGTTGGCTTTCAAGCCTATAGAGCTTGGAGTAGGACAACATGTATAAAAAGGATGATGTGATCAAAATACTCATTTGCCTAATAATTCTGCACACAGTGTACAGAGGGCTCCTCCACCATAGCCGGTTTTCATCACTTCCAACCAGTTTGAGGTCCTCAGCTCTTCTACTTTGCCTTCACCTGCTTCATCCCTCATGGACAACCACTCAGGGCAGTGTTCTCATTGATGGAGATTCTACTGAAAACCACTTAAAAGTATTGAGCCCAAAGAGTAACACCACTGTCTCCTGTTTTCCAGATGCCATGTCCTGGACTTCGCCAGGCGTCTTCCATTGGCTCTGCGGCAGCGTGATGCCTTTGCGTCGGGAAGAGAACAGTAGAGAATATTTGTGCCAGAGTTCCTGATGTTGGTAAACTGAATAGTTTGCAGGTAAGTAATTTTACATAAATACATTTAATACATGCAGAGAAATGACAGAATAAATTATTATTAAAATAGAAAAAAATATCAGTGCTTTTCTCTTTGAAAAGCGTGTACTGAGGAACACTGTCTCCCTCTGTTTGATCCCCATCTTGAACATCAGTTTGAGACTTCTTTAACCTCTTCTGGAGTCTGATCCACACTGTTTGAATGAGGGGTACACCCCTCTCACCTTGGGATCATCATCTGCCATTGACTGGTCAGTCTGGGTTTGCTGTTCTTTAACACACTTTGTATGAAATTTCATAAACCTGTGTTTAAGGACTTTCCCTGTGTCTGGATAGTAGACTATGTATGCTGGACTGTTCGTGTCTGTCCCTACAAAGACTCCCTTTCACATTTTGATTCTAGCTTTTATCTGTCATGTTTGTAAGTGTAGCATGCTGCTCCAAATACTCTCCTCTTTGAAAGGTTATGCTTTCTCTTTGTCAACGTAGAGTCATTGAATACATATGTATAGCTGCTGAGGTCTCACGCCTTATCCCCTGCTTACAGAGCAATGACTGTAAATGTGTTGCTGTGAACTCTGAACCATTATGTGAACAAATACATTTTACTGTTCCATATGGAGACGAATCGGCCTAACATCGCTCAGTAGCTTTAACTGTTTCACCCTTAGTTTTCAGGAAGTTCAGGAAGACTGAACTTCAGAAACTGCTCAGGCTGTGTGGAAGTACTGCTTTTGCTCGTGCATCGTGCATTCTGTTTCTTCTCTGGGCAGATTTGTCTTGTCTGCAGACTTCACAGTTGAGTTAATTATTATAATTATATTATTAATCTTACCCTTGATTTTCATGCCCTCTACTGCATAATGTGAAGCATCATAATTACAGTGACCAAGGATTTCATGCTGTGTTTGAATATTGTAACACACTGCAACCATCACCACTGTGATCATTGACCACATTCAGGTAATAAAGCCTATTGTCCTCTTTAATGGGGAACTTGGTACCGTATTTTTGGCTGCGTTCATCATGTCGTTGGTGAGAAATCCGAGGCTGTCGCTGTTTCATTTTGAATGCATCGACTCCTCAAGGTTTAGCTATTGCAGTTACTCATGCCAAAGTGGTTGTGGCGGCATCACCACAATGTAGTTTAGTTCTATGCACAACCCAAACCTCAGATTTAGAAGCTAAATGCTCGACAGCTAGTGTTTTCATTAATAACATCCAGAGTACTCTCTCACTGACCATCGTTTGCCTGTGTTTACTCTCAAGGAACATGATGACCACGGAGGATAGATGCTCAGGGCGGTGTTCTCATTGTTGGAGATTCTTCTGTAAAATAATTAAAGGTATCAGAGCCCAAAGAGTAACGCCACTTTCTCCTGTTTTCCAGCTGCCCGTGTCCTGGGCGTCGCGAAGCAGCTTCCCTTGGCGTTGTGGCAGCATGACTCTTCAGCACAATCATACTTTACTATTCTCCTCCCGACGCGACGAGGTCCTGAAGAAGCACTGCTGCATGCTTCTGCACACGGTTCGTAAAAAGACTTTCGCCCCCCTGCCCACTTACTGACGAGTGCTCTAGTCATTTCCCAGCTCTTTACACTGTGTTAAACTAATTCTGCCAGCCTTGCCTTAGTCCAGTGTAAGGAATGCACTATTTTAAATAGAATTATAATGTTTTAAACATATAGATGAGGAGTGTTATCTATAATATTTTACCACCATTCAGTAAGTATATTGATGCACAGATGGATCCTCCACCTACTGCTGCTTTAATACTTGTAAGGGTTTCATATGAAAGGAGTTCAGTAACAGATATGGTGCCAATTACATTTTTATCTGTGGGTTGACATTCAGAACTGTAACTAATAATGATGAAGTTTGTGGACATAAAACTACATAGAACTGAATTTAATCCTCAAGCTAAATTTTTTCTGGTATTTGCAGCTAAGTTCAAAAGATGCAAACCTTTTATCAATAAACGGATCCTTTAAGACATTTCCTCCTTTTTCTCTTCAAGATAAAAAAGGCCTCATCAATGGTAGAGGCATTTCAATATTCTATGTATACATTGTTTTCAGGAACAGACAGATGGTGGTTACTTGGCAACAATGGGGGTCTGTCAACTTCACACCAGCCTCATCACAGGGGGCTCAAAAAATCAGTTTGATCAGCATAGGATAACACCACAGCTGGTTTTCATCTCTTCCAACCAGTTTGAGGTCCTCAGCTCTTCTACTTTGCCTTCACCTGCTTCACCCCTCAAAGAGTAACACCACTGTCTCCTGTTTTCCAGATGCTGTGTCCTGGACTTCGCCAGACGGCTTCCCTTGGCATCTGCGGCAACGTGATGCCTTTGGCACAATGCATCTCTACTGTTCTCCTCCTGACGCAACGATTTCCTGACGTTAGTGAACTGAATAGTTGGCAGGTAAGTCATTTTACATAGAATAAATGGTTATTAAAATGGAAACAAATGTCATGTTATTTTTCTGCTTGTATTAGAATTTAATTTATCAGTGTCCCTCATAGTATCTCTGACCACCCCTGTAGTATGGAGACTTCTTTAACAACCTTATTAGAATTGATACAGATTCTTCCACCGCAACAACACTATCAAATCAAATCAGCATACATCATCAGATCCACCGGCGTTACGTTTACTGCAGGATTAAAGTGTTTCTCTACATTCCTAAGACTGACTGATCGAGTTGATTCTTAAAGCTCAGAGAAGCAAATCCGACTACCATAGTTTTGGAGGTTCCACCAAGATCCCAATATTCCTCTGGGTCCAGAGTTTTCAGAGACAGGATCAGAAACTGACAGAGGCGGCCGCCGTCATCCCAATGAGTGATTCTGAGTCAATTCAGGCGCTCTACTGACTCCGAGACTCTGTACTCGAGGTGACCGTAAGTAAATTCATTAGACTGCTTGCCTTAGGAATTTTGAATAAACTGGACGAGACGGGACACCATATTCTTAGACATTCAGGTTACTTTAACCCGGATCCCTTTGATATATTAATTTTCAAATTCATTTTAGACCATTGACTTTTTGCAGCGTTTTGGACTCAAAGGACTAAGATCTCTGCTCCCTGTGTTACTGTACAGTACTCTGTCTCACTAACCATCGTTTACGTTTCTATCTCTGTGTTTACTATGGAGGAACATGGCGACCTCGGAGGAGTGATATCTCCAGGCGCTCTGCAAGGAGGTCATCAAGCTTGACTGATGCTGTTGTAGAGGTAGTCTAAACTCCACCGACGAAAGATGAGGCTAAAGGCTCCCCGTGACTCTTCCAACACTGGCCATCTTAAATCCATCACTACTGGCGTGACGGACACAGATGGTTGTTGTCGCCACTTCCGCACATTTTCCTCTCATTCCCATGGCTCCTATCCAAGACTGAATTATTTTCTTATTCCTACTAACTGTATACATATGTTTAAGGTCTGTCAAATTGGTTTTATCCGACCCCAGTCCAGTGTATTTGGATGTCACGCTAGGTTTAACAGAATTAACAACTCCTCAGTGCAGATTTAACACACATTTACTAAATTAAGAAGCGTTTTGTTTCTATGTTATAGAGAATAACAGATGATGGCTGCAACTCTCCAGTTACCAGTGCAATGAAATGGGATGCCCTCAAAGACACTTTGCAAGATCATTTGATCTTATGCGTCTCTTCAGAAAGAACTCTGAGCCAAAAACCAAAGAAAAATTTGGAAGCTGAGAAGCTGCAACTATAACACTGATACAAATTGGTCCCTGCTAGTAAACGCTAGTAAAGTTATTCCTTTTTTCTAAACAGAAATAAACCCAGTCGTTTATTAGCTCACCAGCTTAATTACAACAGACTGAACCATCTATAAAAGCTATTAAAACTCCTCTGGAGAGTTTTCTTATGACCCTTGCATAATTAATGATCCTTTAACGTTGTAATATCGCTTTACACTTCAGACTGTAGCAGTTCACATTTTAGATCAAATTACTTAGATAACATTTCTCTCCCTAGAGTCTCAGAAGTTGATCAGACTCTTTTGAATGCCCCCTTTCCACCAGAAGAGATCTGGGATGCTATCAGAGCCATGCCCTCAGGAAAAGCACCTGGCCCTGGTTGACCTGGTTGGTCAGATTTATGCCCCATTTTTATGCCCATGATTAATAATAATCCTGAAGGCAAATTGAAATGGTCTTCTGTTAAAGCACAAAAACCCAACAGAATGTGCTTCCTATCGACCCATTAGTCTACTTAATGTAGATTACACAATTCTAACTAAAGCGCTGTCTCGCTAACTGGAAACATTTCTTCCATACATCATTAAACCTGATCAGACGATTCATTAAATCCAAATATGGATCCGATAACATTTACCGCCTTTGTAATATTTATAAAACTTCTTAACAAAAAAAACCCTCTACTTTTAATTGTTTCCTTAGATGCTGAGAAAGCGTTCTGCAGGGTTGAGTGGAATTTTCTTTTTGCACTACTGGAAAATCGTATTGGGGAATAATTTTATAAATATAGTCTAATTGTTGTATTTAGACCCCACAGCCTCTATTAATGCAAACAGTCTTATATCTGATATTTTTCCAATTAGAAGACACTGCAGAGAAGGCTACTCTATTTCACCATTGCATTTTGCCTTAGAAATAGAACTCCTTGCCAAATACATTTACATTTATGTTCATTATATCAGGAGTTTTAGTGGGAGAACGGACCATCGTATCTCATTATTTGCAGACAGATATTCTTCTATATTTTAATAATCCAGTGACGTCTGTTCCTGAAATCAGAAACTTCGTCACTAATTATAGTGTGCTGTCTGGCTATAAAATCAACTTTGGCAGGTCTACAACTATTCAGCTGAATGTCCTGAATTATATTAAACTAAATCTACCATTCCAGTTGACAAATACTGACTGACTTTAGATACCTTGGGATAAAAATTACCCTTGACCTGAACCACACTTTTTTTGGCAGGCCTTCATCTGAGGGCTGCAAAGCCTCACAGACAATACAACAGATAGCATGGACATCATTTACACATCTTGTATACAGTTATTATTTGTGTTTATGGCCATATTGATATATACTTATAAATTATGCTAGATGGAATATATACAGTGAGTCCAAGAAGTATTTGATCCCTTGCTGATTTTCTTCGTTGGCCCACTAATAAAGACATGATTATTCTATACTTTTAATGGTAGATGTATTCTTACATGGAGAGACAGAATATTAAAAAGAAAATCCAGAAAATAAATCTAAGGAATATATATTAATTGATTTGTATTTCATGGAGTGAAATAAGTATTTGATCCCTTAGTATTCATTAGCAGTTCTGGCTTTTACAGACCAGTTAGACACTCCCAATCAACTTGTTACCTGACCTGAAGCCACCTGTTCTCACTAATCACTTGTGTGAAAAACAACTGTCCACAGAATCAGACAGATCACACAGATTTCAAGTCTCCAACATGGGTAAAACCAAAGAGCTGTCACAGGACCTCAGAGTCAGAATTGTTGACCTTCACAAAGCTGGAATGGGCTACAAAAAGATTAGTAAGGTGTTGGATGTGAAAGTAACAACTATTGGTGCAATTATCAGAAAGTTTAAAGAGTATAACATGACAATCAACAGACCTCGGCCCGGTGCTCCAAAGAAGATTTCGCCTCGTGGGGTGGCAATGATGCTGAGAACAGTCAGAAATCGTCCTGCAACCACTCGGCAGGAGTTAGCAAATGACCTGAAGGCAGCTGGGACCACAGTTTGCAAGGAAACAATTGGCAACACTTTGCGCAACAATGGATTCACATCCTGCAGTGCCCGAAAGGTACCCCTGCTGAAGAGAGCACATGTGGAGGCGCGCCTCAAGTATGCCAATGATCATTTGAAAGATGAACCAAGTTATTGGGAGAAGGTTTTGTGGTCAGACGAGACCAAAATTGAACTTTTTGGCCTCAACTCCACCCGCCATGTGTGGAGGAAGAAAAATGCTGCCTATGACCCCAAGAACACTGTGCCCACCGTCAAGCATGGAGGTGGAAGCATAATGTTTTGGGGGTGTTTCTCTGCCAAGGGTACAGGGCTACTTCACCGCATCACTGGGAAGATGGATGGAGCCATGTACCGCACAATCCTGAGGGACAACCTCCTCCCCTCTGCCAGGGATCTGAAAATGGGCCGTGGTTGGGTCTTCCAACATGATAACGACCCTAAACATACAGCAAAGGCAACAAAGGATTGGCTCAAGAAAAATCACATTAAGGTCATGGAGTGGCCCAGCCAGTCGCCAGACCTCAATCCGATCGAAAATCTATGGAGGGAGCTGAAGGTCAGAGTTGCCAAGCGACAGCCCACCAACCTTCATGATTTAGAGAGGATCTGCAAAGAAGAGTGGGCCAAAATTCCCCCTGGTGTGTGTGCTAAACTTGTGGTTAACTACAACAAACGTCTCACCGCTGTGCTTGCAAACAAAGGCTTTGCCACTAAGTATTGAGTGTGTTTGGCAAGAGGGATCAAATACTTATTTTCCTCATTGAAATACAAATTAATTAAAATATATTCTTTAAAATTATATTCTGGATTTTTGTCTTGATATTCTGTCTCTCCATGTTAGAATATATCTACCATTAAAAGTGCAGAAGGATAGTGTCTTTATTAGTGGGCAAACAAAGAAAATCAGCAAGGGATCAAATACTTCTTGGACTCACTGTATATATATATGTCCTAGGTTTATTGGTTGTGTGTTCCTCCTTCTAGGTTAACCACTGAATACTACCACTGACTTCATCACACGTCATCCTAGATCCCTAACTTTCCTACCATATATTTATAACTTGAATTGAATAACTTGACTTGAATGGTGTACTCTTGCAGAATGCAAAAAAATCTAAATTAAAGCCTCTATCATATTTATCCTCTCTAATATACTGTACATCTGTACATCTATTCAACACAGACCTAAATGTTATTCAGTGTGATTTCACATTGTTTCCAGTTAAAAACTGGAATACAGAGGAGATTTGTCAATGAGGCTCTGGATAAGAGTCTTAAATGCTAAATGCCTTAAATGTAAATGTAAATATAGTAGGCAGGTGAAGGATGTAATTGATTACACCCATTTATTCTGTAATTTCTTGGTTTGAGAAATATTGATATTACTTTTCAATACATAGTATCTCAGACAAACCCTGCAGTATCAAGCCCACTGCTCCTAAAATACACTCTAGAGTTGGAGTACTGATTTACAGACCCCGACAACATGCTCAGTTTAACAGAACTTTTTTTTCCCCCAAATAACAATAGTCTGCTGTTTCTCCTTCTTACAGCCTGGTGAAGACCTCAATTATGAAGTGCCCTCACTGGTGAGTTACCACACAAACCTTCTGGACACAGGTACATTAGGGCTTCCAGTTGTTCAGTTTTCATTTATCAGAAACCCCACCTAGCTACTTCACAACTGCTTTTCATGTAGTTATTGTTACACATTATTTTCACAATGTTAAAAAAGTAAACAAGGTTTACTTTACTAAACTTAAATTAAATTATTAATGAACAATGATGTTGTAACAACTGTTTCTTTAAAAATACGTTAATCAGGTTGACTCATGAGTTGATGAAAGACAAGATGAAAATGACCAATTTTATTACACTTGTAGGAATTTCCTATTTACAGAGCAATAAGGGATTATAAGGGTTACATACACACAAAGTATCACAATGTTAATCAAGTTGTTTAAAATGATGGTTAAACATGATTGATTAAGTAGAAAATGTAGTGGAGCTAATTGCTGGACATGGTATATAATAAACAATACTAGAAATGCTCACATTAAAAATAAGGTCATTGCACTGACTGGAGTTTGTATATTAAAGTAATGCAAAACAAATTGTACAGCAACAGATATGAATATATAACAGAAAATATATAACAGACTATAAAGTGACTTGAGAGATGTGCAGCTCAGTAGGAATTGTTGCTCGTTAGTCTGTCTGGAACACTGGCAATGTGGAGAATAATTAAAGTTCTTACACAAAAAATGTGGTTGTTTTGTGGGCTAGTTCTTCAGCACAGTGTGATGTAGAAAAGAAAGGACAGTTTATAGCTGTGGAGCATATGGTTAAGCCTCAAGTGTGAGGGGTTGTTTTTTTTTTGTTTGTTTTTTTTTTTGTTTTTTTTCGTTTGTTTTTTTTCACTTACCAACACCTCTCTTGATTTGGGTTTGAGTTCCTCTATGGTTGGTGCCGGGACAGGTCGAAGCAGGCCATAACCTCTGGGGTCATCAGGGCGACATAACCTTAGTCTGGGCCTTCACCTGTCAGTCATGAAGCAGCAGCAGCAGCTGGGCTGTCATCACCTTTTCCTTTTCTTTCTGATCTGTTCCTCAATAAAAATTGTTAAATTTGAGTTTAGTAAATCCCAGGAGTCATATTACAAGTACATTTACTTCTCCAGCACTGCTCAAAACAATGATTTACAGCTTACACACTGTTCCTGAGGTCATGGATCTCAGGTTTATTCATGTTCAGGTTTTCATTGTCTTGGACACTCATATTCTGAAGACTTCTAAAGAATTAAACGCTGTCAGAGGCATCCATTTCTCCTCCTGTAGCAGTCAGAGTTCCTGACGTTAGTGAACTGAATAAATGGCAGGTAAGTAATTTTACATAATTTGTTCTATTTTAATAACCATTTATTCTGTCATTTTTTCAGTGTCCCTCATAGTATCTCAGACAAACCCTGCAGTATCAAGACTTTGTCTTTAACACCCTCATTAGAACTGATACAAATTCTTCCACTGCAAAAACACTATTCAGGCATTGTTGCTGCTGCCATCCTAAGTGTAGGTAAATGATCATTAACCCAGATCATCAGTTTTATCCTCCTGATTTCAGTGTGTTTGTTGTAGACTCAATGGACAGCTGGGTTCTGTGTAAAGCCATTTTCATCTAGATAATCATGCAACATGTTCAGGTTCAAGAGCACACAATAATTTATTCAGTTTACAGACAAGCTTTTCACCTGTATTTGACTTTCCTTCAAATCCCTCTGCTTGCTTCACGTACATCTCCCAATCAGAGCATGCAAGTAGGCTGTTGTAACGTCTATCTGGTGGAGCTTAAGGTCGGACTGTGCGGTCATGTGCATCAAAGTGTGTATTGCTGTACCATCTGTATCAGTTGGAGATAAGGTCTCCATGTAATCCACTCCCATTGTCTGACTGTAACACTTAGCAGCATATCAGACTTTGTACGTTTCAGATCCACCTACACTGTTTTAATCCTAGATCCTCTCACTGCATGTTCAGCTTCTGGGAGAGCGGTCAGAGTAAATGTCCTTTTCAATGAGAGAAGTCCTCTCCTCTTTCATGGTGTCAACTCAGAACTGTGGTTTTGTGCCTCTTTAAAGCTCTGTGGGACATTACAGACCCTGTAGCAGTGGTCAGTTCTGGTCAGTGTCTAATCTTCAGTCTAAGTACTGAGGTGCTTTTCTATGTCTCTTTGGAAAGGTGTGTACCATGTCTGTCTCCCTCTGTTTGAGCACCATCTTGAGCTTCAGTTTAAGACTCTCTTTGAACCTCTTCTGGAGTCTGATCAACACTGTTGGCTGTTGGAATGAGGGGTACACACCTCTCACCTTGGGATCATCAGCTTTCATTGACTGGTCAGTCTGGATTTGCTGTTCTTTAACACACTTTGTATGAAATTTCACAAGCCCGTGTTTAAGGATTTTCCCTGTGTCTGGATAGTAGACTATGTATGCTGGACTGTTCATGTCTGTCCCTACAAAGACTCCCTTTCATATTTTGGCTCAAACTTTTTTCTGTCATGTGTGTAAGTGTAGCATGCTGCTCCAAATACTCTCCTCTTTGCAAGGTTGTGCTTTCTCTCTGTCAACGTAGAGTCATTGAAAATATATATGTGACCCATACTAAGGGTATTACGGTAGGAGAAGAGCTGGTACACTTTTCTAGGGCTTACTTGGTAGGGGGGTGGCGCCTTTAAGACGCTCGACACGTTGTGGGCTGGTAGTTAGCTCCGCCTACGAAGTCTCGTGATATTTGCCCAATTGTCGTTTGGTTCATTGTGTGGGACGCGTGCAGGCAGCGCGAGGAGCTATTTTGGCGCCGTTAAGACACTTTGCGCATGGAGGCGCTGCTTTAAATGTCTCGCGACAGCTGCTCCAATTCTCGTTTGGTTCATTGCCAGGGACATGTGCAGGTAGCATGAGGAGTGCTCTCCTTAAAGTTTAGCACAGCTTGGAATGTAGCAGATGCAGGTATTTGCTGTTTGTTGGTTTTGGTAGTTGATGCTGTAACAGTCACAGTATATGCCTGCTGTTTAGCTTGTGTGAAAGCATGTGTCTGCTGGTTCTAGTATGCAGCAGCTTGGATTGCAGTTTTAGTGAGGCTTTGAGTGCTTCATTTAAAATGGATGGTGTATGTGGCATTGAACCCGGTATGCAGCAGTGAGGCCTAGATACAGGTACCTACTGTTTGTATCCAAGTTAGCATGTAGCAAATGTAGAGTCTGCTCGCTAATGCACTTGTCTTTAAAGCAAACACTTACTGATTGCAGCTTGTAGCAGTGCCTGGGGTTTGGGACTGAGTCTGGGTTAGTGAGCAGAGAGCAGAGCTCTAAGGCAGACGCACTAAACCTTTGGTTACAGGTGTGTAAATGTGTGCAATTGACTGGGGGTTTTGGTGGAAGCTGCAACGCATGAATCACTGTTCTTTCTTTCCCCTTTACATGCTTTTATAAATAAGATTTTTAATCTCATTGCTTTATTGAATGCCAATGTCTTAGACCAGTGTTATATCTTTAGATTAGTTGTTTCAACATACAACTAATTAATAAATGAAAAATATTAACTCCCTTTTTTTTACTGTAACATCGTTAATGGAAGTGAGTAACAGGCTTTGGGTCAGTGTGGAATGTGTGATTCACATGTGTTTATAATTTAGTGGTTTTGTAGTGAAGTTTGTAGTGTTCACTTATTTATTGAATTAATTTATTTTATTTTGTTTTTGTTGCACCCTTTAAGTTCTTGTATCTCATTGTGTTTGTTTCATGGTTGTGCTACGGACTTCCTATATATCCAGTTAAATGGATAATTGGTACTTGAGGTTGTAATACGACACTGTCTAATTTTTACTCATTTATATGCGCAATAATCTTACATATTGAGTTTTGTAATAACTTTGCACACAATATTCTTTTATCATCTTAATTCACCTCTGGTAATTACATACCAAACCTGAGTGGGAACTGTTGGGATTGGTTAACCTTTTTATAACCATTAGATGGTGTGGTAGCTCAATTTAACTATTTTTTTTTTTTTGTTTTTGTTTATCCCAAGTAATAAATGGAAGGTGTTGTGTGGCCCGGCCAGTGGCAGGGCCTACGTGTATATATAGCTGCTTAGGTCTCACGCCGTATCCCCTGCTTACAGAGCAATGACTGTAAATCTGTTGCTGTGAACTCTGAACCATTATGTGAACAAATACATTTTGCTGTTCCATATGGAGACGAATCGGCCAAACATCGCTCAGTAGCTTTAACTTTCACCCTTAGTTTTCAGGAGGTTCACAGACTGCATCTGAGTAATCCTCAGTAAAAGAGTGTATCTACAACCTGGATCTGTACAAAAGCTCCTTAAATTACTGACCTCATTTAATATTCACGAAGCTTCAGCCGCATTGGTCAGTATATAATGTGGAGTCTCAGCCAATCGGGAGCCGGTGTGAGCAAGCTCTGTAACTCCTCTGGAAGACTGAACTTTAGAAACTGCTCAAGCTGTGTGGCTGTGGGTGCCTTTAATTTTGAGTCTGAGACACAAAGTAAGCTCCTGTTTATTTAGTTTGGGAATGGCTTAGTTCCGTTGCTATGCTAGCTATCTTCCAAGCAATGTAGCTTTAGTATTTGCCTATGTTTTACTCAGTCTTCATGGTTTGTAGTTCATTCTTCACATGTTTCACGCTACTGAGCTGTTTTAGGTTAGTATGGATGGTGCAATTCTGTGGATTTGTGCTAATTTTGTGTTCTTGGTCAACGTCCTGGTGTTTTTTGAGGTACTGCTTAGAGGCTGTTGCTATTCCTCTTTTTGTCCTTGTGGGGGCGCTAAAACCCCATAGTTTAACCAGTGAAAACGGTCAGAGGCAGGTTAAAGCTGGTGTCTTGATATAAGCTGTGAGTGGTAATTATTAGCTTTGTTTCTCCTGCCTGTTGAGCGTATACACATCTCTCTTTGAATGAACTCATTTAGGAGCACTATGATATAGACCTGAAGCCTTTCCTAACTTTTATTTAATGTTGTGCATGTATTCTGTTTATTTGAGTCTTTATTCGTCAGCCTGTCCTCAATTCTTCCTCACTTATTCATCATTCATCCATAATGCTGTCATATTTCTAATGACCAGTGGTCCATGCTTTAGCCTTATTGTCAACTCAGTCTCCTTCAATACAACACTATCTAGGACCAGCTAGGTCAGTATGTACTAGTTCAAGTACTGTTTTTTCTCGTGCATCAGGTTCTCTGTTTCTACTCTGAGCAGATTTCTCTTGTCTGCAGACTTCACAGTTCAGTTTCAGTCTTACCCTTGATTTCCATGCTCTCTACTGCATAATGTGAAGCATCATAATTACAGTGAACAAGGATTTTATGCTGTTTGAATATTGTAACACACTGTAACCATCACCACTGTGATCATTGACCACATTCAGGTAATGAAGCCTATTCTCTAAGACTAATGACTTGCCAGTTTTTGTTGACAAATTCCCAAACATTTCTGGTCTCAGAATGAATGATATTGGATCAGTAAAGGGTGCATCTTCGGTGCAAGCAAAACAGTGTTACCATGCTCTGTGTCCCATGTTCAAGGAAGCAGAAGGAGGGTTATCCAAAATGATAAATTCCCTTTTGGAAAGCAAAGCCATTGTTCCATGTGAATATTCACTGGTAAATGGTCCTCTGAGAGTGGTAAATGCAGCAGTATATCCTGCTGGTCCAATTGTACCTAATCCGGCAACTATTGGGGTGCAATGTCAGCTGTTTCTAGCCACCTGATCTGAGAATGAATTCCCAGCAATGTCAGGAAATGCAGTAGTGCTTCAGATTATTTCTACAAGAGCACAACAGAAGTGTAAGAAAAATAGCGATGTGTACGATGTGGATATTTCAGACTTGACACCTGACATCCATCAAATGATGGAATTGTTTTGCAGCAGTCCGATCAGATATTAATGTCTGAAACAAGTACTCACTAAAGGAAGAAGCTTTTTGTCTAAAAAAATAAAAATAAAAAAATAAATCAGTTCAGGAGTATGTCTTATGTAGAGAAGAGAATATAAGCCCATATGGATCTGCATCTGTCTGTCATAACAAAAGGGCAGTTTATATTGATTAATATTTCAGTTCCACTGGATTTAGAATGGAGGTTCAGTGATCTACCTGTGGCCATGTTGACTGGCTAAAAGCATTAACATTTAAATGCAGTAATCTTAGCCTACGTTTTCTATATTTATATTTTATTTGTTTCGATGCGGTTCTGCTTTCAAAGCATAAGACGTGATTCGACATGGGCCTTTGAGCGACTGTCCTTACTTTATAGTCTTTATCAGCTCTGTCTTCTTTATCTGAGACAGTTGTTGTGATCCTTGTGCTCTCTGCTCCCTGTGTTACTGTACGGTCCTCTGTCTCACTGACTGTCGGTTGCATTTGTCGGTGTTTACTCTGGAAAAACTTGCGAACATGGAGTAATCTCATTGTGCTTGCTTTTTACTTGGTCATCTTTAGCTTGTAAGGTAGGCTGGTTTTTAAATATACTTTTAACTAGATTCTGCTAATACTTTGGGTTAACATAGAAGCTTGGTGCTCATTAGTTGATTAAGGTGCTGATTCAGGTGTAGTTTCAGGTCAGCTAAAAGTGTGAATTGCAGAGGAGGAGCTAAGAGCAATCTTGATAAATTAGGTATGGTTTGTTAGACGTTATGACTCTTCACTATAATATTGACTGCAAACAAAACTTTATTACCTAATAACTCTACTTTGTTATACTTGAAGATGTGCTTTGCAATTTCTGTCCACGCTTCTGACAGCAGCCATAGGTGCAGACACCGATGCAGACGCCGCAGTTCCGGTAACCTCATTTACCCACCTTGTTCTAAAACCAATGTGATGGTAACTGGGGACTGTGGAAGTGCCAGTCTGCAGTGCAGAAGGCAGATTTCATTTCAGCTTTTGCTTCTGCTTGGTCTCTAAACTTCTTGGCACTGACTGAGACGTGGATCACCCCGGACAACTCTGCAACTCCTGCTGCCTTGTCATCCGCCTTTGCCTTTTCCCACTCTCCACGAAGGACTGGCAGGGGCTGCACACTCAAAGCTGCACACTCTACTGAAACTGCTCTCATTGCAGTTACAAAGAAGCTCCATGCAGCTAAAGCTGCCAAACGGTCATCGGTTCTAATTCTTCTTGACCTCTCCGCAGCTTTTGACACAGTGGACCACAAGATCCTCCCGTCTATCCTTGCCAGCCTTGGAATTACCGTCTCTGTGATGGTTTGCATCGTACCTGCAGGGACGTTCATATCAGGAAACCTGGCAGGGCGACACGTCCGCTCCTTGTAGTCTATCCACTGGTGTTCCACAAGGCTCTGTTCTTGGTTCTCTACTTCTCACTCTATACTAGCTCTCTTGGTAAATTGATATCCTCTCATGGATTCTCTTGCCACTGTTATGCCGATGACACTCAACTCATGCTCTCTTTCCCACCGTCTGACACACAGCTTTCTGCCCGCATCTCAGCGTGTCTCGCTGACGTCTCTTCTTGGATGGTGGCTCACCACCTCAAACTTAACCCCAGCAAGACGGAGCTGCTGTACATCCCAGGAACTGCTGGACCCAAAAACGATCTTGCCATCTCCTTTGAGAACTCACTGGTCACTCCTTCTACAGAAGCGCGAAGCCTTGGTGTAGTGATGGATGATCAGTTATCATTCTCAAGTCATGTTGCAAACGTAACTCGGTCCTGCAGATTTCTCCTGTTCAACATCCGGAGAATTCCTCTCTAGATAGGCCACCCAGGTGCTTTTTCAGTCTCTCGTCACTTCCAGACTTGACTACTGCAACTCTCTTCTGGCTGGTCTGCCTCTGCGCACCATCAGGCCCCTGTAACTCCTCCAGAATGCAGCGGCATGGGTCGTCTTCAATGTCCCTAAATTCAGCCATGTCACTCCACTGCTGCGTTCTCTTCACTGGCTTCCTGTTCCCACCCGCATCAGATTCAAAACTCTGACGCTGGCCTACAAAGCCAAGAACGGACCAGCCCCTCCGTACTTGATGGCAATGGTCAAAAGCCGGTCCGCACCAAGAGCCCTTCGAGCTTCAAGTATGGCTCGGCTCGACCCGCCATCCCTCAAAATCTGCGGAAGACAAGCGCCCAGGCTTGTCCCTCCTCTTTCGAGAGTACTTGGACGAATAGAGTACAATAGAGAATAACACACATTGCAACAAAAGTAAGTAAAATAAATAAATATTGCCTTTATTTCAGTTTACGCTCCAACTCTAAGAGATCCCAGTTCTTTTCTGGGATATATTGGACTTTTGGTTAGTGGTGGGAGCAGATATATAATAATTTATTAATTAAACAGATCAGGGGGTGATATTTCTGTCAGCTGGCCGCTAGCTCCGAGCTTTAGCTATGTATTACCACATTGTCCTTATTTGACTGCTTGCAGCGTATTAATCCGAGCACTAAGCAACATACTTTATCTGCAAGCTCTGAATTTAGGAGTGAATTAATCAAATTTCTTTTGTTTAATCAGGATTCAGTGGACGATCAAAGGTTTGTTAGGAGCAGTGAATGGCTTCCTTAGGAATAATTCTACTGCTTTTGCTTCTTGGTGACAGAAAAGACACACGTATCTGGACACGTATCTTTCTTGTGCTTCAAGTTTAAATTCAAATGCAATCAACACTTTCTGGTGATATTGCAATACAAATGGTCTTATTTGAGAATTAGCTTAATATTCTTCTGAGAGAGAGCAGAATTCCTTATTATAAGGGTTAGACAAAATGACTATTTTAATGGAAGCAGGCCCAGTCACCTCTTGGTGTTAAAACTCTGAGAAATTCTCAAATATTGCAGCAATAAGGTCTCATGATGGAGAACTACTTACAGAACATGCACACAGCTCTGATGCTTTTTACAGGTTCTATTCAGAATGATATAAATCAGATGTCCCAAAGGAAACCTTGGATATTGCCCCCTTTTTCCATTTCTTAGATTTGCCACAATTGTCCACTGACGAGGCATCTTATTCAGATCAGGAGATTTCTCCACTAGAATTGAGACCCTCTGTCAGATGAAAAAAGGCAAGTCGCCTGGATTGGACGGCATCACTGATGAATTTTATTTATTCTTCTGGGCAGAATTGGGAACTTTATTGTTAGAAATGATAGGTAAATTTCATAAGGATATTAATACAGCTTTAGTCTCATTATTACTTAAATAGAACCCAACTTTTTTCAATAGTTGTCGCCCTGTATCGCTTATAAATGCTGACAAAATGATTTGCTAGGGTTTTGGCCAGATACTTAGAATTACTAGTGCCTGAAATTACCCACGGTGATTAAACTGGTTTCATAAAGTCGCGTTTGGCGGCTGATAACATTTCATCTTCTCCTGCACATTATTCACTCAGTAGACACTTCCAAGACACAATAGGCTATTGTCTCACTAGATGCCATGAAGACCTTCGATCGTCTCGAGTGGACCTATTTGTGGTCCGCTTTGGACCATTTTGGCTTTGGTGCTCGATTTATTTCCATGAAGGGTCTTTATGGGTAATAAATGTTCTTTTTTCTTCTAGAAAGGGACACATGTCAAGAATGCTTCCGCCTCCCTGCCCTCCTTTTTAATATGTCGCTGGAACCTCTAGCTCAAGTAGTGTGCAATTTTATTCCTAGCTCCCCCATTATAGTAAAGAAAGCCCAACATTATATTTCAGTTTATGCAGTTTATTATTATTATTTTTTTTGTTTGTTTTTTTTTTGTTTTGTTTTTTTGATAAATCAACAATCAATTCCACCTCTGCTTAAAAATGTCAGGCCACAAGATAAACTGGGATAAATCTTCACTTCTCCCCATAAACTTTCAGTTAGACCAAAGCATGCTACCCACACTAATAATCCAGTGGTTGACCGCTTTAGGTATTTGGGAGTAGATGTGTGTCCCTCAGTGAGTGACTGAGACTCCTCAAAAATTTCATTAGTACAGTATGCTGGGATGCGCTCAATTGGACGCTTTTGCCTACCTTGCTGCACTCCAGGAGTCCACCTTTGCCCTTCCTAAAAACAAATTGGGAAACACTCGAAGGTATTATCCATGTATATTTGGAATGGTAAATGACCTAGAATTAAATGATCCACTTTACAAAGATGTAAGTAAGATGGTGGTCTTGTATTTCTAGATTTTTTTTCATCTTTAGCTAGTAAGGTAGGCTGGTTTTTAAATATACTATTAACTATCTTTTGGTTAACATAGAAGCTTGGTGCTCATTAGTTAGGACACGTCCGCTTTTTGTTTTTCCACACCTCTCTCCTGGCATTCCACAAGGCTGGGTTCTTGGTCCTCTTTTCTCACTCTATACTAGCTCTCTTGGTAAAGCAATATCTTCTCATGGATTCTCTTACCACTGGTACACTGATGCTCAACTCATCCTTTCTTTCCCACTGTCTGACACAGGTTTTCACCCGCATCTCGGGATGTCTCGCTGATGTCTCTACTTGGACGGCGGCTCACAAACTCAACCCCAGCAAGACAGAGCTGCTGCACATACCGGGAACAGAAGCTTGACGCCTTGGTGTGGTCCTGGATGAGCGGTTATCTTTCTCAAGCCATGCAACTGTAACTCTGTCATGCAGATTTCTCCTGTACAACATCAAGAGAATTTGACCCTTCCTTTAGAGAGGCCACCCAGCCTATTCTATACTAGCTGAAGCCCCTAATTGCCTTCCACACAGCCCTTTTAAGCCGTACGCTTCTCCCTCATCGTCCTGGAGTGGACCAGGTGTCTACTAAGGGGGTGGTTATCACAAATAATGACCATACAACAGATAACGTGGACGTTATAAATTATGCGAGCTGAAATTATATGTAAATCCGTGTGTGTGTGTGTGTGTGTGTGTGTGTGTGTGTGTGTGTGTGTGTGTGTGTGTGTGCTTTTTTTGGTCCTTCCCCCTTGTACATTTACAGTGGATCCAGACGGCTCCTAGAAGACCCAGTCATTCATTTCCATGTGATCATGTTAACCAACAGCATCACAGCTGGCCTACTGTACATGATGGAACATCTAAATAATGGACCCAGTTACTCGTAGCTGTGAACGGCAATAGTGATGCAGAATTTGAATTTCTCTGACTCGAATGGTAACGATTTGGTCGAGCGACCGCCCCTATTTTATAGTGTTTAATATTATATTTGTCTTCTTTATTCCTGATCCTATTGCTCTCTGCTCCCTGTTACTGTACAGTGCTCTGTCTCACTGACCGTCGTTTCTGTGTTTACTCTGGAGGAATATGGCGACCGCAGAAGGCAGAGCTCTGCGGGGAGGTCGTCAAGCTCGATCCAGCAGATCCAGCTGCTGTTGTAGAGGCCGTCCAAACTGCACCGACGGAAGATGGAGCGCCAGAAAAAAGCCAAGGGTATCTCCACCACAGTTGGTTTTCACCTCTGCTGGTTTGAGGTCCTTATCTCTTTTGCCTTCTCTTTCACCTGCTCTGTCACAGAGGACAACTCCTTCTCATCAACACAAGTTCTCAACGAGTAACACCACAATCTCCTTTTTTTTCAGGCACCCATGTCCTGTATGGCTTCGGCACTCTTTCTCCACCATTCTGTTTTTGGACATCATTTGAAAAAAGACAGGCACCAGGATAATTGTCTTTGCCCTCCCTGCCCACCTACTCACCTCTTTGTGCTCCACTGCTGGCTGCGGGACAGGTGCATCAGCGCCTGAATTCGTAGACCACTGGGAGAGCTTTCGTGAGTGTCTGGTCCTTTACCGCAGAACTGAGCTTCACCCGAGCTGCCTGGGATCAATCGTTCTCTCCAGGAACACCAAGAAGGTGCTACACCAGGACTGACTGGCCCTTCCCAGTCAGGTTAATGAAATGCATAGTGGGCAGGTAAGTGATTTACATGATTTACTCAATTTTATAATGTCATTTCTTTGCCTATATTATGAGTAATATCTGCCTCACTCAAAGTATCTCAGACAAACCCTGTAGTATTGACTGTCTGTCCCTGTAATAAGAATGAATTCCGCCCTGCGGAAGCCCAGGCTCCACCTTTGGGTACACTCCGTTCAATTAGTACACACTATAACATGAGCAACTCAATGTTTGGTTATGGGATGTAACAACTAGGAAGAGGCCTTCCCCTTTGGATAGGCTGCAAGGGTGTTTGTACTATAAAGGGCATTATGAAGTAGTGCAGGTGCACTGTGGAACCATGCTAATTTGGTCTACATATCCAAATATAAGGATATAATGCATCCATGTTCACCTTTATATTAAAGGTATGCTTGCTGGTCATAATGTATTGGCAATTTGTCATGGGTTATGTAATACTGTAAATTAATGTTTATTTAATCAATTATATAACTAGTTTTTCTTGAGGGTGCTGTTATTAACCGCTCGGAATTAAGGGTCAAGGGAAGACTGTGCCTGGTGGAAGCGGTTGGCCCCCGCCCTCTCCACGCATAGTTCTTCGTTTCATTAAAGATATAAAGGACGGGGTTCCCCTTTTTCTGGTGAGAGTCGGCTGAGTGGAACTGCAGGTCCAGCTCGGAGGTTTACGGAGACCGCTGTCTCTTACCAGGATCGATGGGCTCTCCCGATCCAGTGAGTGGTGAGTAACAGCAAGTCTCATTGTGAAACTGAAAGCATTCTGCCAAGTATGCGCTCGGTTTGTTTGTGGCGATTGTGAAATAAAGGAACCTTTTTATACGGAACCTCTGGTGTGGAACCGGAGTTATTTGACGATCCTCCCTTTGGTTCTAAATTTCACAAAACAGTCCCTCGCATGGCTTCTAATTGTAACCTCAGAAAATGTGCTTAAAATAATTCAGTAAAAGCAGTTCTCTCTGAGTTTGGGCTGTTAAATATACAATCTCTAGCCGCTAAAGCGGTAATTGTCAGTGACGTACTCTTGCGTCTCTGTGTGCATCAGTATAGGAGTGGATTAGCCACAAATGTTGTAGGACCACTGACTGGGCAGATAACTAACTGTAAACAAGGAAAAGGGGAATCAGCTGCAGAGTATTGTGAGCGGTTTAAAAGAGTTTTCCTTGCTCAAAGTGGCATTGATTCCTACCATAGTGACAGTATTGGGACCACCGAGGGTCCACACTTTGGACAACTGGTCAACTCTCTACAACCAGACCTTAGACTAGCTTTAGTGACAGCTGTTCCAGGGTTAAACCAAGCAAGCTTAAAAGTGAACTAGACAGATTGGACCTTGATCTAGAGCCAGGCCACGTTTCAGCATCTATACATGTCCTAACGGACAAGGGCTCTAGTGCAAGTTCCAATCATGGGGTTACTAGCAAGAAAAGTGAGTGGCATTACTGTCATAAAGGACTGTCGAAAGACACGAATGCATCACAAAGATGGCCACGCCCACTAAGAGCATAGATTTATCCAAAGCTGCAGCTAAAAAAAAATACTAATGATATATCTTAACACATTGTAGCAGAAGACTTCAAAGATCATAAACGTCTTGAGTTATTGAGCGAGTTAACCCAGGCACCCTAATTATTGAAATTGAAAGAAAAACATTAGACAACCCAAGATTCCTTTTCAGTACTGTGACTAAACTTAGCAACAGTAAAACACAAGCTAGCTCCGTTATCCCTGCTGAAATTGGTAGCAACGACTTCATGAAATTCTTTGGTGACAAAATAGAAAATATTAGACAAAAAATCCAATGTCTGTCCCGAACCACAGCAGTAAACAATGAAGAATGCTGCACCAGCCTTGCAACATGCCTACAGTACTTTAGCCCAGTTACAGAAGAAGACTTGTGTATATAATTAATTAATCTAAATCATCATCTATGATGATCTATGACATGGGTAATGCATCTCTTGGCATGGGCTTTGTACCTAAATCTCTTAAATTAGCGATTATAAAGCCCCATATTAAAAAGCCTAATCTGGAACCTCATGACCTTGCCAGTTATAGAGCAACTTCTAATCTACCCTTCGTTGCTCAAATTGTAGAGAAAAGTAGCGTTTAAGCAGCTGTGCACCTATCTGCAGAACAGCGTTCATAAAGTTCATCAGTCTTGATTAAGACAAAACCGTAGCAGTGAAACAGCGTTACTAAGAGTAACTAATGATTTACTTTCCGCCCTTGATTGGGGCAGCACTGCCATCATGTGCTGCTAGATCTTAGTGCTGCCTTTGAAACCATATATGATGAAGTTCTTCTCGATAGGTTAGAAAATCTTAAAGGATCTGCCCTCACCTGGTTCTGATCATATCTGATATGTAAATAATGAATGCTCCTATCATGCTAGAGTAAAATATGGTGTTTCACAAGGATCAATAATGGGCCCATTACTCTTCACTCATTATATTTTACCCCTGGCTAAAATAATCCGTAAACACTGTATTAACTTTCACTGTTATGCCGATGATGCCTAAATTTACATATCAGCTAAACCTAACGAGGACCTGTCTCAACCGAATAACAGACTGTATTAAAGAAATTAAAAACTGCATGACGCTCAAATATCTTTTACTTAATTCTGATAAAACAGAGGTCCTTCTACTTGGACCTGATGCAGATAAAAATATAAAAGATAATACTGTGGTTAACATAGATGCTCACTTAATTATGTCTGGTAAAACAGTCAGAAACTTGGAGGTTGTTTTTGACTCTCTTTTGATGCACATACAGTGAGTCCAAGAAGTATTTGATCCCTTGCTGATTTTCTTCGTTGGCCCACTAATAAAGACATGATCATTCTATACTTTTAATGGTAGATGTATTCTTACATGGAGAGACAGAATATTAAAAAGAAAATCCAGAAAATAAATCTAAGGAATATATATTAATTGATTTGTATTTCATGGAGTGAAATAAGTATTTGATCCCTTAGTATTCATTAGCAGTTCTGGCTTTTACAGACCAGTTAGACACTCCCAATCAACTTGTTACCTGACCTGAAGCCACCTGTTCTCACTAATCACTTGTGTGAAAAACACCTGTCCACAGAATCAGACAGATCACACAGATTTCAAGTCTCCAACATGGGTAAAACCAAAGAGCTGTCACAGGACCTCAGAGTCAGAATTGTTGACCTTCACAAAGCTGGAATGGGCTACAAAAAGATTAGTAAGGTGTTGGATGTGAAAGTAACAACTATTGGTGCAATTATCAGAAAGTTTAAAGAGTATAACATGACAATCAACAGACCTCGGCCCGGTGCTCCAAAGAAGATTTCGCCTCGTGGGGTGGCAATGATGCTGAGAACAGTCAGAAATCGTCCTGCAACCACTCGGCAGGAGTTAGCAAATGACCTGAAGGCAGCTGGGACCACAGTTTGCAAGGAAACAATTGGCAACACTTTGCGCAACAATGGATTCACATCCTGCAGTGCCCGAAAGGTACCCCTGCTGAAGAGAGCACATGTGGAGGCGCGCCTCAAGTATGCCAATGATCATTTGAAAGATGAACCAAGTTATTGGGAGAAGGTTTTGTGGTCAGACGAGACCAAAATTGAACTTTTTGGCCTCAACTCCACCCGCCATGTGTGGAGGAAGAAAAATGCTGCCTATGACCCCAAGAACACTGTGCCCACCGTCAAGCATGGAGGTGGAAGCATAATGTTTTGGGGGTGTTTCTCTGCCAAGGGTACAGGGCTACTTCACCGCATCACTGGGAAGATGGATGGAGCCATGTACCGCACAATCCTGAGGGACAACCTCCTCCCCTCTGCCAGGGATCTGAAAATGGGCCGTGGTTGGGTCTTCCAACATGATAACGACCCTAAACATACAGCAAAGGCAACAAAGGATTGGCTCAAGAAAAATCACATTAAGGTCATGGAGTGGCCCAGCCAGTCGCCAGACCTCAATCCGATCGAAAATCTATGGAGGGAGCTGAAGGTCAGAGTTGCCAAGCGACAGCCCACCAACCTTCATGATTTAGAGAGGATCTGCAAAGAAGAGTGGGCCAAAATTCCCCCTGGTGTGTGTGCTAAACTTGTGGTTAACTACAACAAACGTCTCACCGCTGTGCTTGCAAACAAAGGCTTTGCCACTAAGTATTGAGTGTGTTTGGCAAGAGGGATCAAATACTTATTTTCCTCATTGAAATACAAATTAATTAAAATATATTCTTTAAAATTATATTCTGGATTTTTGTCTTGATATTCTGTCTCTCCATGTTAGAATATATCTACCATTAAAAGTGCAGAAGGATAGTGTCTTTATTAGTGGGCAAACAAAGAAAATCAGCAAGGGATCAAATACTTCTTGGACTCACTGTATATGCAGTATATTTAAAACGGCTTTTTCAATAATGCAACATTGCTAAACTCTGCAGCATATTATCCCAGGGGGATATATGAATCTCTCAATGGTCTGGCCCTACATTATCTAGAGGAAGTTCTGATTACATTTCTGCTACAGGTCTCTCACTAAATATAAACCTTGTTTTAATCTTCATCTTTTTGTCTCCCTCTCCTTATGTCCTGAGCTGCCTGCCTGGAGTTGTCCTTTTTTGGTTCAGTTCCTGTGTCTTGGTATCGGGCCTGTCCCACTACTCAGTTCCAACACAGTCATCCTAACTCCTCTTTCTCTCTCTCTCTTTTACATGTACTGAGGTGCCCTGCCGTTCAGTCTAGAGGGGTCCATTTATCCATGTTTCAGAATTAGGCCTGTCCCTCTACTTAGCAGAGCTTTTGACACTCCTAACCCTCTTTTTGTTCGCTCCCCTGGCTCTTCACTGCCCTGCTGTGTTAAGGTTCTGCTTTGAGTTCTACAATGATCCACTCCTTCTACACTCCATTGCTATACATACACAGCCTTAACGTTGACACTGAGCATATGTCCGGCACCTACTCATACTTCATAACCTGCTCCTACATTAGCTATAGCTCTTATCTCTGTCTAGTTCTTAGTGTAATGTTAGGTCTGTGCTGTGCGTGGCGACCTAAGGCAGATGGGTTCCTTGGACGGAGTTTTGGTTTCTCCCAAGATTTCTTCCTCTCAGTATGAGGGAGTTTTTGCTTGCCACTGTCGCTACCATCTCCTTTGTGGTGCTTGCTCATAAAAGGCGTGGACCCGGATCTCGGATGAAGCGCTTTGTGACATTTGTTGTGAAAGGCTCTATATAAATAAAGCTTGAATTGAATTGGCAGCGTGACTCCTTCAGTACCATCATTCTCTACTATTGTCTGCCCGATGCAGCAAGGTCCTGAAGGTTACACGCATCTGGACATACTCATTGGTAGGTGGGTAGGAGGCCGAAGACTGAGCGAGCCGTTTACCCAGCTCTTTGAGCTCCACTGCTGGCTGTGTCATAGTTGGCAGGTAAGTGATTTACATTATTTACTCGATTTTATAACCATTTATTATTCATTTCTCTGCTTGTATTAAAGTAATAAATCAGTGTCTCTCGTAGTATCTCAAACCCTGCCGTATCGAGACTGTACCTCACATAGCTTTGTAATTGTAACGTCTGAAAATTGGCTTCAACATCCTTGTTGTATGGAGTTTATCATTTTAAGCCCAGTGGCTATTTAAGTCCTTGTTGTGAATGACTGCAGTGGTCATTACAGCTGATGTCCAGAATTCTTTAGGTAATTCGATCTTTATTAGCATTCACCTTTCCACATCAAATAGGGTTCTCCAGTTTTTCTCTGCTTTTTTTAGATGTTGTGATCAAGGTGCTGAGGTCTCACGCCTTATACCCTTCTTACTGAGCAATGTCTGAAAACCCCTTGCTGTGAACTCTGTACCATCTGAACAAATACATTTACTGTTCCATATGGAGAAGAATCAGTCCAGCATCACTCCGTAACTTTTACAGTTTCACCCTTCATTTTCAGGAAGTTCACAGACTGAACCGGAGTAATCCTCAGTAAACGGCATAGTGCATCTACAACCCTCAAAAGAGGGTCAGTATGTACTAGTTCAAGAACTGCTTTTGCTCGAGCATCAGGTTCTGTTTTTACTCTAAGCAGATTTCTCTTGTCTGCAGACTTCACAGTTCAGTTTATCAATCTTATCCTTGATTTTCATGCTCTCTGCTGCATAATGTGAAACATAATTACAGTGAACAAGGATTTCATGCTGTTTGAATATTGTAACACACATTGCAACCATCACCACTGTGATCATTGACCACATTTGGGTAATAAAGCCTATTGTACTCTTTTAATGGGGGAACTTGGTACTGTATTTTTGGCTGTGTTCCCCACGTCCCCCACATTCAGTTAAGTTCTATGCACAACCCAAACCTCAGATTTTTAAGCTAAATTCTCGACAGCTAGTGTTTTCATTAATAACCTTCCAGAGTACTCGCTCACTGACCGTTGTTTTAATTTTCTGTGTTTACCCTCAAGGAACATGGCGACCATGGCAGAACAAGCTTTTCAGATGTCAAGCTTGACCGGCAGATCCAGTTGCTGTTATAGAGGCAGTCCAAACTAATCAGACGGAAGACGAGGCTGGAAGCTGCCTGTGACTCCTTCAATTAGGCAGTCTTAATTCCAGCACCACCGGTGCAGCGGACACAGAGGGTGGTCATCTCCTCTCCCGCATCTGAGAGCCTGGGGGTGTCGACGAAAGCCAAGGGCTCCTCCACCAGACAGGGCCGGTTTTCACCCCTCCTTGCTGTTCCGAGGTCCTCAGATTTTCGACTTCATGTGCTCCTCAGGGTGGTGTTCTCACTGTTGGATTCTTCTGTAAAACACTGAAAAGTATCTGAGCTCAAAGAGTAACTCCATGGTCTCCTGTTTTCCAGCTTCCCATGGCGTTGTGGCAGCATGACTCTTCGGCACCATCATACTTTACTGTTCTCCTCCCGACGCAGCGAGGTCCTGAAGAAGCACTGCCGCACGCTTCTGCACACAGTTCTGAAAAAGACTCCCTGCCCACTTACTGAGGGGTGCGCTAATCATTTCCCAGCTCTTCATGCTGTTTTAAAGGAATTCTGCCAGCCTTGCCTTAGTCCAGTGTAAGGAATGCACTATTTTAAATAGAATTATAATGTTTTAAACATATAGATGAGGAGTGTTATCTACAATATTTTACCACCATTCAGTAAATATATTGATAAACAGATGGATACTCCACCTACTGCTGCTTTAATACTACAAGGGTTTAATATGAAATGAGTTTAGTAACGGAGATGGTGCCAATTATATTTTGGGTTGACCTTGGGTTGAACCGTATCTAATAATGACGAGGAAGTTTGTGGACACAAAACTGCGTAGCTGCATATACCTGAAAAAAAAATGAGCTTGAGGATTAAATTCAGTCCGAAGTTCAAAAGATGCAAACCTTTTATCAATAAACAGATCCTTTGGCATTTCCTCCTTTTTCTCTCCAAGATGAAAAGGCCTCTACATCAATGGTAAAGGGAGGGAATGTTTTTCATCAGGCTGTATATAAACAATTCATTTAGTGAAAAGGCTCTTCCAAACTGCAGCCAGATTTTTTTAGGGACCGTTTCACAGTCTGTTTTAGTGAATAGCTAGACAAAGATTCAGGTATGGGTAGTTTTGAAAAGAGCAACATGTCTACGAGGATTACTCTGATTTGGTGGCTCATGCGAAACATGCAGAGAAGAACTTGGCAGATGGGGAGAAGCAGCTTTAGGAGACAAGCTCAGTTAATGCACTGCAGGACTGAGGCAGGCCACTCTGGAGCAGGTGAGATTGAAGGTAGGAGAGAATGTGCTTGTTTTAATTGTAGGAAATAAGACTGTTTTGTAGAGCGTGCAGATCAGGAAGGTGGCAACACAGCAGAAGCCGTACGTGGGATCAGCAAAATAGATCTAGAAGGTCAGAGCAGCACCAACCTGAGTTCAGTTACAGAACCAGACTATGCCGAATAGGATAAGGTGGGAGAAAATGTAGGCAGTCTGTAAAGATGATTTAGAAACCCAGTGAGGAATCCATTCTAAACAAAAGGATTTGTTGGGAAATGAATTCCATTTTGGTTGACTCAGGTGCAACAGTTTCAGTACTTATGGAGGGGTCAGTACCCATATTCGTCAGTACGGACACAATTCTAACAGTGGATGTTTCAGGCTTACCGCCAGAACATTTGTGCAGTCCTGTGAAGGTAAAATTGGGTAATGGAACAGTAAAACACCGGTTTATAGTCTCCACACATTGCCCTGTGAATTTACTAGGACGTGACTTATTGGGAGCTTTCAATCTAAACCTACAATGTACAGATTCAGGTCTTTCTGCTGCTAGTCCTAGTATAGGGATATTTTCACTTCTGATAGGCCCAGTAGAACATTCTTGGGATCTGACAGAGCAGAGAACCTGATGCGTTGTGTGGAGCTCTGTCAAAGGTTGAAATCCTCCATTTTTAAATTGTTTTGTCTCCCCAGATGGTGTTGACAATGTGATGAACATATTGTGGGTACAAAAGATGCCAGCTGAAACTATCATTTTTATTTTTAAACCAGTATAAATACATTTAGGGTACAATTGATTGATGATTAATTGATTTCCATTGATTGCAACTTGGACTGAACGCTCTTTCTTTAATGTAAATTCTTACACAGAGGTGGAATGTTCATTTTACCAGTGGGGTTTTATTTGGATCTAGATGCTGCGAGACGTGAGTATATGAACTAATGCTGATGGCGTCCAGGTTTTGTTCTCGAACACCCAGAACCCTTTTTGTTACGTTTATTTATTTATTATATCCCTTTATTGGGATTTTTTTCCGTATCTCAGTTGAACTGCTTCCTCGCATTTATCTCACACCCACCGGTGATTTAACATGCGGGTGGAGGGGACGGTGATTCCCGAGCGGCTGTTGTGACTTCGTGGTTGCGAAGTATGTTGCTTTTTGGCCCCATCAAGCCTCCACATTACATTGATGGTGCCTTTTGGGCCCAAGATGTTTGGGGATAGGGTTGGGAAGGGGGGTGTTTAGGGTGGTTGTTTACATTGTTCTTGATGTTGGACATGGGGTTATTTGCCTATGGTTCTTGTTTGTGTCGCCTTACCTGTTTTTCTAATATTCTGCTGCATATTTAGATTTTTGTTCTCACTGAGGCTGAGGTACAGACACGAGTAATTCTTACATTTCTTAAACAAAAGGTTACCATAGCCTTATTGCAGTAAACTCCCTTATCTGCCCAGGAACATTTGAAACCCGAGAGGGACTGGGTTGGTCAGATCTATTCCTCATCTTCTAGCTCTAAGAGGAGGAATACAGCTGTACTTCCATACAAAAATATACCATTCATTCTGGAGTCGGAATAACAGAAGGCAAATTTATTTTGGGAACACATTACACTCTTTAAATATAACACATTTAAATATACATGGTCACACTTAGTTTTGTTGTTTAATGAATTTTGCAAGGATCTTGGGTTCTTGAGTGGCGATTTTAATTGCGTCTTGCAAGCTGGTCTGAACAAGTCTTCACTCCATATGGTTAATTGTAAAGTTCTTCGACATTTAAGTATGCAGTCAGGCCTTGTTGATATCTGGAGAGATTTACATCCCATTACTAGGGATTATACATTTTCCTCTCATTCCCATGGCTCCTATTAAAGACTGGATTACTTTCTTATTCCTACTAACTGTATACATATGTTGAAGGTCTGTCATAAAATTGGTTTTATCTGACCACAGTCCAGTATATTTGAATGTAATGCTAAATTTAACAGCATAAACACCTCAGTGGAGATTTAACCCACATTTACTAAATAATGAAGCTTTTGTTTCCATGTTAAAGAGAATAACAGATTATTGGCAAGACAACTCTCCAGTTTCCAGTGCAATGAAATGGGATGCCCTCAAAGATACTTTGCAAGGTCATTTTATCTCTTGTGTCTCTTCAAAAAGAACTCTGAGCCAAAAACCAAAGAAAAATTTGGAAGCTGAGAAGCTGCAACTATAACACAAACACAGTGATACAAATTGGTCCCTGTTAGTAAAAGCTAAATGAAAACTTAAATATGAGGAGTGTATTCAGGGTTATTACGTTTTCTAAACAGAAATAAACCCAGTCGTTTTAGCTCACCAGTTTAATTACAACAGACTGAGCAATCTATAAAAGCTATTAAAACTCCTCTGGAGAGTTTTCTTATGAGCCTCGCATAATTTATGATCCTTTCTGTAACTTTTTTAAATCGCTTTACATTTCAGACTGTAGCAATTCACATTTTAGATCAAATTACTTGGATAACATTTCTCTCCCTAGAGTCTCAGAAGTTGATCAGACTCTTTTGAATGCCCCCTTTACACCAGAGGAGATCTGGGATTCTGTCAGGGCCATGCCCTCAGGAAAAGTACCTGGCCCTGACTGCTATCCAGTCCAATTTTACAAGTTTTGGTCAGATTTATGCCCCATTTTTATGCCCATGATTAATAATAATCCTGCAGCAAATTGAAATGGTCTACTGTTAAAGCACAAAAACCCAACAGAATGTGCTAATGTCGACCCATTAGTCTACTTAATGTAAATTACACAATTCTAACTAAAGCGCGGTCTCCCCGACTGGAAACATTTCTTCCATAGATCATTAAACCTGATCAGATGGGATCATTAAATCCAGATATGGATCCGATAACATTCATGGCCTTTAATATTATAAATCTTCTTACCAAAAGAAAAGACCCTACTTTTAATTGTTTCCTTAGATGCTGAGAAAGGCTGCCCTCTTTCACCATTGCATTTTGCCCTAGTAATAGAACTCCTTGCCGAATACATTTACATCTAGGTTCATTATATCAGGAGTTTTAGTGGGAGAAGCGGACCATCGTATTTCATTATTTGCAGACGATATAGAAAGAATAATAAAGAATCCAGTGACCTCTGTTCCTGAAATCAGAAACTTCAGGACTAATTATAGTGTGCTTTCTGGCTAAAAAGTCAATTTTGGCAGGTGTACAGCTTATTCAGCTTAATATCCCGGATTATATTAAACTAAATATACCATTCCATTTGACACAAACTGACTTTAGATACCTTGGGATAACAATTACCTGAACCATGCATTTTTTTTTTTTTTTTTTTTTTTTTTTTTTTTTTTTTTTTGCAGGTCTTCATCTGAGGGCTGCAAAGCCTCACAGACGTCTACTTCTGCTTCAGCCTATTCTGCTCCTCCTTCCTCAGCCTGGAGTGGACCAAGTGTCTACTAAGGGGGTGGTCATCACAAACAATGATAATACAACAGAGAACATGGCATCATTTACACATCTTGTATACAATTATTATTTACATGTTTATGGCCTTATTGATGTATATGGGTCAATTATGCTAGCTGGAATTATATGTATGTTCTAGGGTTATTGTTTGTGTGTTTTCCTCCTTAACCATGGATCCTGCCAGCTCCTAGGAGACCCACTCACCAGCGCCCTCATCCCCCCCAGGATCACCAGGTAGGTAACATGTCAGAGTAACAAGTCTCTACCGTGTATAGGCTGGTGATGAGACGGCTATGACTGACTTCATTACACGTCATCCTAGATCCTTAACTTCTCTACAATTTATTTATAATTTTGACAAAATTCCGTCTCTCTTTGATAACTTTGTATTGTGCGATACGTTGCTTTTCTTGGAGAGACGCTAGAAAATATATAACATAATTCCCTAATTGTATCTCCTTATGGTCACCACTCACCTAGAATCCAGATCTACCCCCTCAGCTTGGGGACATTTGGCTTAGTAATTGGACATTAAGGGGTATAGAGGATTTTTCCAGTTTATTCATAGCAGGAGTTCATTCTCCTGCAGTGTAACTCTTAAATGCTGTAGACCCCTCACTGGAAGATGACACAATCAGTCTTTTGCACATTTTATTTTATCTAGTTTAAAAAGTTTATTCTGTTCTGGTCAAAATCAGATATTCCTTCCAGAAGGATGTGGTTGAAGCAGATTGCCAAATGGTTGTGTGTGGAAAAGCAAACTTGTGAGTTGCATCAGAACACTTTACCAGAATTTGATCGCCTGTACTGTTGTACTTGAAAAGGACCAAAACGTCCCATTTGCCTTATTTGACGCTGAGGAAGAGGTTTCTCCATCTCCTTCCCATTTCCCCCTAAAAATCTAGAGCATGTCGCAGATGATCTGCAGACTGTCAAGGCTAGAACAAAGCAAAGTTGCTCCAATCAGAATCAAACACATTTGGTAGAAAAAGCACCGTGGTATAATGACCAGACATGTACTCTGAAACTGATCAGTTGTAGCTGTGAACATCAATAGAGACACAATTAGAATTTAGACTTGAAGAATGCAAAAAAAAAAAATCTAAATTAAAGCCTCTATCATATTTATCCTCTCTAATATACAATAACTAAAATCGCTCTAGGTTCCTTTTCAGTATAGAAAATGCCACTTTTGAATATGCATATAGGCTGTAGAAAAAGTAGAAAATGTAGTGGAGCTAATTGCTGTACATGGTATATAATCAATACTAAAAAATGCTCACATTACGAATAAGGTCATTGCAATGATTGGAGTTTGTATATTGAAGTAATGCAAAACAATGTACAGCAACAGGTATGAATGAATATAATACAGAAAATATCTAACAGACTTTAAAGTAACTTGCAGTGAGACGTGCAGCTCTTACTCCAGTGGGAATTGTTGCTCGTTAGTCTGTCTGGAACACTGGCACTGTGGAGAATAATTAAAGTTCTTAAACAAAAAAATGTGGTTGTTTTGTGGGCTTGTTCTTCAGCACAGTGTGATGTAGAAAGGAAAGAACAGTTTAAAGCTGTGCAGCATACGGTCAAGGTTTGTTTTTTTTTTTGTTTTTTTTTTATAAATTTAGCACAAGAAAATGCAATGAACAGTAAATGAGTTGGTTACTGAAAGAGTTGGTTTCACTTACCAACACCTCTTGACTTGTGTTTTGAGTTCCTCTATGGTTGGTGTCGGGACAGGTAGAAGCAGGCCAAAACCTCTGGGGTCATCAGGGTGATGCGACCTTAGTCTGGGCCTTCCCCTGTCAGTCATGAAGCAGCAGCAGCTGTAAGAATCAAACTATAACATAGTATACAAAGACGAGGAACATATTTCTCGTCTGGGCTGTCGTCACCTTTTCCTTTTCTTCCTGATTTTTTTTTGTCAAATTTGAGATTAGTAAATCCCAGGAATCATATTACAAGTACATTTGCTTCTCCAGCACTGCTCAAAACAATGAATGAGCTTAAGGTCAGACTGTGCGGCCATCTGCGTCAAGGAGTGTATTGGTGTAACATCTGTATCAGTTGGAGAAAAGGGCTCCTTGTAATCCACTCCCTTTGCTTGACTAACACTTAGCAGCATATCAGACTTTGTACGTTTCAGATCCATCTGCACTGTTTTAATCCTAGATCCTCTCACTGCATGTTCAGCTTCTGGGAGAGTGGTCAGAGTAAATGTCCTTTTCAGTGAGAGAAGTCCTCTCCTCTTTCATGGCGTCAACTCAGAACTGTGGTTTTGTTGAACTCTGTGCCTCTTTAAAGCTCTGTGGTACATTACAGACCCTGTAGCAGTGGTCAGTTCTGGTCAGTGTCTAATCTTCAATCCAAGTACTGAGGTGCTTTCTTATCTCTCTTTGGAAAGGTGTGTACTAGGTCTCCTTCTGTTTGAACCCCTTTTTCAGCATCAGTTTAAGACTCTTGAACCTCTTCTGGAGTCTGATCAACACTGTTGGCTGTTGGAATGAGGGGTACACACCTCTCACCTTGGGATCATCAGCTGTCATTGACTGGTCAGTCTGGGTTTGGTGTTCTTTAACCCACTTTGTATGAAATTTTACCAGCCTGTGTTTAAGGACTTTTCCTGTGTCTGGATAGTAGACTAGGTATACTGGACTGTTCTTGTCAGTCCCTACAAAGACTCTTACAAACATGACAGATAAAAGTTAGTCAAAATGTGAAAGTGTAGCATGCTGATCCAAATACACTCCTCTTTGAAAGGTTATGCTTTCTCTCTGTCAACGTAGTCATTGAATACATATATATAGCTGCTGAGGTCTCACGCCTTATCCCCTGCTTACAGAGCAATGACTGTAAATCTGTGAACTCTGAACCATTATGTGAACAAATACATTTTACTGTTCCATATGGAGAAGAATCGGCCAAACATCTCTCAGTAGTTTTAACTGTTTCACCCAGTTTTCAGGAGGTTCACAGACTGCATCTGAGTAATCCTCAGTAAATGTCTGAGTGGATCTACAACCCTGGATCTGTCCAAAAGCTCCTTAAATTGGTAACCTCATTTAATATTCACGAAGCTTCAGCCGCATTGGTCAGTATATAATGCGGAGTCTCAGCCAATCAGGAGCCTCTGCTGTAAAGCAGCAGCGTGGTCTTGCAGCAGTGTGCAGGACAACTGTGCCGGTGTGACCGATCTCTGTAGCTCCTCTGGAAGACTGAACTTTAGAAACTGCTCAAGCTGTATGGCTGTGGGTGCCTTTCATTTAGAGTCTGTGACACAAAGTAAGCTCCTGTTCATTTTGTTTTGGAATGGCTTAGTTCTGTTGCTATGCTAGCTTTCTCTTAAGAAATGTAGCTTCAGTGTTTACCTATGTATTACTGAATATTCATGGTTTGCTGTTTCCATCATTGCTGTTTGCTTCTGATGTTTTAGGTTAGTATGGATGATGTAATTCTGTGGAGATGTGCTAAATTTGTTTTCTTGGTCAACATCCTGGTGTTTATTGTGTATCTGTAGTCTTTATTCATCAGCCTGTCCTCAATTCTTCCTTACTTATTCATCACTCACCCATAACGCGGTCACATTTCTAATGACAAGCGGTCCATGCTTCAGCCTCATTGTCAACCCAGTCTCCTTTAATACAACAATATCTAGGACCAGCTAGGTCAGTATGTACTAGTTCAAGTACTGTTTTTTTTCTTGTGCATCAGGTTCTCGGTTTCTACTCTGAGCAGATTTCCCTTGTCTGCAGACTTCACAGATCAGTTTATCAATCTTACCCTTGATTTTCATGCCCTCTACTGCATAAAGAGAAACAGAATTAAAGTGAACAAGGATTTCATGCTGTTTGAATACTGAACACATTACCTGAATGTGGTCAATGATCACAGTGGTGATGGTTACAAAGTATATTGTACACTTTAATGACAAACTTGGTCCCGTTTTTGTGGTCTTCTTTTTATTAGCTTTGTCTTTATCTTAGCCAGGTGTTGTGATCCTTGTGCTCTTTGCTCCTTGTGTTACTGAGTTTCTGTCTGTGTTTACTCTGAGGAGGCCATGGAGAAACGACCTCTCCAGGAGGTCGTCAAGCTTGTACGGCAGATCCAGCTGCAGTTGTAGAGGCAGTCAAACTCCACCGACGGAAGACAAGGCTGTGGAGGCTGCCCGTGACTCCTCTAATGTGACCATCTTAATTCCAGCACTACCGGTGCGACGTCTCCACTCCCGCACCTGAGAGGACCTGGAAACGCCAGCGTGGCTGGGGAAAAGCAGAGGCTAACTGGTTCAAAGGTCCTCAGCTCTTCAACTTTGCCTTCACCTGCTCCGGCACTGAGGACAACTCTTCAGGGCGGTGTTCTCACTGTTGGAGATTCTTCTGTAAAACCCTTAAAAAGTATTGACCATACAGAGTAATGGCACAATCTCCTGTTTTCCAGGTGCCCGTGTCCTAGACTTCGCCTGGTGGCTTTGGCATCGTTCTCCACTATTGTCTGCCTTATGCAGCATGGCCCTGAAGAAGCACTGCCGTCCGCTTCTAAACACTGTTTGGAAAAAGCCAGAGACCAGGATCATCATCTTTGACAACCTGCACACTTACTGATGAGTGAGCGAGCCGTTTCCCCAGCTCTTCTCGCTCCACTGCTGGCTGCAGGACAGGTCTGTCTGTGCTGACTGCGGTAGAGGACCAGAAACAGCCGAAAGCTCTCCCAGTTCTCTACAGAGATGAGCTTCACCTTAGCCTCCTGAGGTCCATCGTTCTCTATGCACCCTTCCCAGTCACGCTGTCAGGTTAGTGAACTGCGTAGTTGGCAGGTAAGTGATTTACTTGACTTGATTCCACTTATTCTATCACGTTTCTGCTTGTATTAAAAAGTAGTATGTCTGTGTCACTCATAGTCTCAATACTGCAGGATTTGTCTGAAATACGGTCATGATTTGTAACTGTAACGTCAGAAAATCTGCTTTATAAATCTTATTAGAATATATTATCTCTAGCCCCTAAAGCAGCCATTGTCAATCAAGTTATTTTAAATAGAATTATAATGCGTTTTAAACATATAGATGAATGTTATCTACAATATTTTACCACCATTCTGTAAATATATTGATTGACAGATGGATCCTCCACCTGCTGCTACTTTAATACTTGTAAGGGTCTAATATGAAATGAGTTCAGTAACAGAGATAGTGCCAATTACATTTTTTATCTGTGGGTTGCACAGGTGCTTCCACACAGGTGTTATGTTTACTGCAGGATTAAAGTGTTTCTCTACATTCCTAAGGCTGACTGATCGAGTTGATTCTTTAAGCGCAGAGAAGCAAATTTGACTACCACGGTTTTGGAGGTTCCACAGAGATCCCAATATTGCTCTGCATCCAGTGTTTTCCCAGACAGGATCAGAAACTCAGAGACTCTGTACCCGAGGTGGCTATAGACAAATTTATTATCGCTTGCCTTACGAATTTGGAATAAACAGGAGGAGGCGGGACGCCATGTTCTTAGACTTTCGCGTTACTGTAACCCAGATCCCTTTTGGTATTTTAATTTTAAATTAAAATAAATTTGTTTTAGACCATTGACTTTTTGCAGAGATCTGGACTCAAAGGACGAAGATTGCCTTAAGATAATTTGAGTCACAGTTGTCTGAACTGTTAGTTTCTTGGGATCCAGGTTTGTTTTAAATGGGAAGATTTTATGGTATTGTCTTGGAATATTTTGATTGTCAGGGTTGTTTAAACCACTATACACATAAAATTAAAATATAATTAATGAAGCGCTGATCATAATTGTACCGAAGTATGTGTGTGTGTGTGTGTGTGTGTGTGTGTGTGTGTGTGTGTGTGTGTGCATATATTATAAAATATACAATATACAGAGACTGAGGGAAAGCTCTCTTTAGAAAAGGAAATTAGGACTTAAGATTTAGAAACCCAGCGAGGAACCCATTCTAAACGTGAAGACTTGCTGGGAAATGAATTCTGTTTTGGTTGACTCGGGAGCAACAGTTTCAGTACTTATGGAGGGGTCAGTACGGACACAATTCTAACAGTGAATGTTTCAGGCTTGCCGCTCACAGAATATTTTTGCAGTCCTGTGAAGGTGAAATTGGGTAATAGAACAGTAAAACACTGGTTTATAGTCTCCACACATTGCCCTGTGAATTTACTAGGATGTGACTTATTGGGAGCTTTCAATCTAAACCCACAATGTACAGATTCAGGTTTTTCATTTTTATTTTAAACCAGTATAAATACATTTACGGTAAAAATAATTGATTATACTTCTGTCACACGGTCAAGATCTAAGCTGCCAAGTGAGAATGACGAGAATGAGATTGGGAATTTCGTCAACAAAAACTGGTAAGTCTCAGAATGAATGCTATTGGGTCAATAAAGGGGGCATCTCTGGTTAAAGTGGTGCAAGCAAAACAGCTGATGTGCCTTACAATGCTCAGTGATGGTTTCCACAACATCACAACAGAAGTGTAAGAAAAATGAGGATGTGTATGATGTGGATATTTCAGACTTGACACCTGACATATCTTCATCAAATGATGGAATTGTTTTGCAGCAGTCTGATGATCAGATATTAATATTGTCCAATACTCACTGTCTAATCCACCACCACTCACTAAAGGAAAAAGCTTTTTGTCTAAAAAAAAAAAAAAGGTCTTAACAAAATAACATAACAAAAGGGGTGTTTCTATTGATTAATATTTCAGTTCCACTGGATTTAGAATGGAAGTTCAGTTATCTACCTGTGATCATGTTGAATAGATAAAAGCAGTGACCTTTAAACACAGTAATCTTATCCTACACATTTTCTGTTTATATTTAATTTTTGTTTCAATGTGGTTCAGCTTTAAAAGCTTGAGACGTGGTTCAACACGCACCGTTGAGTGACCGTTCTTACTTTATAGTCTTTACTATCAGCTTTGTTTTCTTTATATGAGCCAGTTGTGGTCCATGTGCTCTCTGCTCCCTGTGCTACTGTACAGTACTCTGTCTCACTGACCGTCATTTGTGTTTGTATCTGTATTTACTCTGGAGAAACTTGGTGACCGCGATATTGCTAGACCTGACCTGCTGCTGTTGTAGAGGCAGTCCAAACTCCATCGACAGAAGGCGAGGCTGGAGGCTGCCCATGACTCCTCCAGCGCTGGCCATCTTAAATTTAGCACTACCGGCATGGCGGACAGAAGGTTGTTGTCTCCACTCCCGCACCGGAGAGGAACTTGGGCCGAGGGCTCCTCCACCACCACAGCCAGTTGTCACCTCAATTAACTGGTGTGAGGTTTTCCGTTCTTCAGCCTCATCGAGGACAGCTTCTCAGGGCAGTGTTTTTATTGTTGAAGGTTCTACTGTAAAACCCTCAAGTATTTGGACCAATACTTTTATTTATTTATTTTTTATTTATTTATTTTTTTCCCCCTCATTCAGGAGTCCTGGACATGGCCAGGTGTGCTTCGGCTTAATCATTCTCCACTTTTCTTTGCAGTCCCTGAAGAAGCACTGCCACACACTTCTGGACACTACTCGGAAAAAGACAGGACGCCAGGGTAGGCAACTGGATAGTGTGCAGGTAATTCATTTACATGGCTTATTTAATGCAAATATTGCCCCCTTTTTCCATTCCTTAGATTTGCCACAATTGTCCACTGACTAGGCATCGAGATATTTCTCCACTAGAATTGAGAGACCCTCTGTCGGATGAAAAAAGAGAGGTCTCCTGGATTGGACGGCATCCCTGATGAATTTTATTTATTCTTCTGGGCAGAATTGGGAACTTTGTTAAAAATAATGAATTACTCCCCAGATAAAGGGGAATTTTTGCAATAGTTGTCGCCCAGTATTGCTTATAAATGCTGAAAAATGATTTGCTAGGGTATTGGCCAGATCAACAATATTTTCACGTGTTTAAATTACAAGGTCTTATATTTTGTGATATTCCCACTAAATACTGTAAACTATATATTGGACCCATAATATCACACCTTATATTAATTTGTCATTAACAGTTGTTGAGGCAAACCAACTCTAATATGGCATAAGCACACTCCACTTTTTCATAATCATAATTTACTGATGGGGAATGCTCCGGTTCTTCCATTGCACTAATAACTTTACTACCTCACTGGACTCTATTTATTGCACAATTTGCACACTACCGTCAATTATTTATTATTCTCTGGTCTGTACTGTGTTGTGTTGTCTGTCTGCACTTGTTTGTTTGTGTTGCACTTGTCTTGTATGCACTGTCTGTGTTGCACCATGGTCCTGGAGGAACGTTGTTTCGTTTCACTGTGTACTCTGTATGTAGTTGAAATGACAATAAAACCCACTTGACTTGACTTGAAATGGAAGAGCAAAAGGAGCAAAGGAGTTTGAACTCCGGTGACCGGGTCAGAGATGGCTGTTTAAACTTTTTGCTTTGTTCTTACACCTTTTTTTTTATTTTTATTTTTTTTTTTGTGCTCCACCTCGATTTGATCTCTAATGCAGTCTCACTTTTGACATACCTATGGCTGATGCTTCTGGGGATAAAGATTTTCCAATTTCTTTATCTACGCAGTCCCCGAGACTCCCCCCGAGACTACAAAAAACAAGTTCTGGAGTCCGCTGAGGTGGACGAAGCTAGCATTCCTGCTAATATGGAGGGCCGTCTTCAAGATATCGCAGGCTCGGTCTCCTCGGTGGAGGCTTCGTTATCCACTTTAGTGGCACGAGTCACCGCCACAGAAGGCAGATTGGAGGAGATTAAAAACAGACTCTCAGCGGCTAAAGACTTTCAAAACGACCACCAAACCAAAGTCCCCCAACTGTCCAAAATCGTGGAGTTCCTGCAGGCAAAGGCAAAATCAAAAGAAAGTACACACAACCAAAAGGCAACACAAAAGAGCTAGGCTGCACACACTTTGTACAACAAGGCCTCAGCGGGCTTCATCTGAGGGCTGCAAAGCCTATTCTGTTCCTCCCTCCTCAGCCTGGAGTGGACGAAGTGTCTACTAAGGGGGTGGTCATCACAAACAATGATAATACAACTGATAACATGGACATCATTTACACATCTTGTATACAATTATGTGTTTATGGCCATATTGATGTATACTGGTAAATTATGCTAGCTGGAATTATATGTATATCCTAGGGTTATATATATATATATATATATATATATATATATATATATATATATATATATATATATATATATATATATATATATATATGTCACAAGTCTCTACTGTGTATGGGCTGGTGATGAGTCAGCTACCACTGACTTAATCACACATCATCCTAGATTCCTAACCTCCCTACCATTTATAATTAAATCAATAAATAACAAAATACTGTCTCTCTCTGATTACTTTGTAGTGTACGATACGTTGCTTTCTTGGAGCGATGCTAGGAAATATATAACAATTCCCTAATTGTATCTCTTTATGGTCACCACTCACCTTGAATCCAGATATGCCCCCTCAGTTCGGGGACATTGGGCTTAGTAATTGGACATTAAGGGGCATAGAGGATTTTTCTAGTTTATTCATAGCAGGAGTTTTAAACTTATTTGAACAATTCGAAGTACTTTCTGGACTCCCTAATACTGAGCTTTATCATTTTTTTTTTTTTTTTTTTTTTTTAAATCTGACACTTTACCCAGTCCTGTCAGAAAAGTGGCAAGTTTAGATTTCATCTCCATGAATTGGAGGAACAGCTCACCTCGCACAGCTCAAAGTAGAATCTCTAGAAACCCTTTACATTACTTTATCCAACATGGACTCTTGGACATGTTATGACACATTAAAACTTAATAAATTAATTTTCTTGTACAAACAATTACTGGCATACAGTTAATGTCTCCAGCAGTATAACTCTTAAATGCTGTAGACCCCTCACTGGAAGATGACACCATCAGTCTTTTACATATTCTATTTTATCTAGTTAAAAAGTGTATTCTGTTCTGGTCAAAATCAGATATTCCTTCTAGAAGGATGTGGTTGAAGCAGATTGCCAAATGGTTACATATGGAAAAGCTAACCTGTGAGTTGTATCAGAACTCAGAACGCTTTACCAGAATGGTAAAATGGTACCCTGTACAGTTGTACTTGGAAAAGGCCTGAACTGAAATTCCTTACAGATACTAATTATTACACATGGACATCCTGTTGTATTACATCCCGTTTGCCTTGTATTTGAATTTGACACTGAGGAAGAGGTGTTCTTATACTTAGACAACAGAGAAAAGTGTCTCTCTCAGTGTAATATGTGCACAGCTTACATTTGCTTTCCCTGTAGGTTCTGTGTAAAGCCATTTTGGTGTGGGACAGAATTGTTATTTTACACTCATGGAGCGATGATCATATGAAGTGGTGTCTAATGTGAACGTGTTTCATCTGTCAACATTCAGGGTTCATGGATGTCACATGTGGACACAGCATGAAGTAAGTGTGTTTAGTTTGGATTTCAACCAGAGCTTGTTGTGCTTCACATGTCTTCTGTATTTGATGCCCAGTCTGCATCACTGTGAGCCTCAAGTTTCAGTTTCTCCACTCTTGTAACACAGTTCCTGATCAGTTGTACCCTTCAAGTTCCTCATTAGATTCTTGACTGCAGTCCAGTGTTCATTTGGGTCAGATAAGTACAACAATAATTTACTGATGGTCCAAATTGGATCAGGTCTTTCACACATTGTAATGGTTGTGGCTTTGTAACTCCTCCAGATCTTTCACTGTTGGAGAAAAACACTTAGGTATCGGAGCCACTGTTTCCTGTTTTCTAGGTCCCCGTGTCCTGGCCGTTGCCAAGCAGCTTCCCTTGGTGTTGCAGCAGCATGACTCTTCGGCACCATCATACTTTCAAATCAAATCAAATTTTATTTGTCACATACATAGTCATACACAGTATAACTTGCAGTGAAATGCTTTTATGACAGTCTGCCCACATCAAGCTACTTTACTATTCTCCTCCCGACACAGGGAGGTCCTGAAGGCGCACTGCCGCGCGCTTCTGCACCCTGTTCGGAAAAAGAATTTCAGCCCTCTGCCCGCTTACTGATGAGTGCGCTAGTCGTTTCCCAGCTCTTCACGCTGTGTTAAACGAATTGCCAGCCTTGCCTTAGTCCAGTGTAAGGAATGCACTATTTTGCAGAATTATAATGTGTTTAAACATATAGATGAGTGTTATCTACAATATTTTACCACCATTCAGTAAATATATTAATATACAGATGGATCCTACACCTACTGCTGCTTTAATACTTGTAAGGGATTCATATGAAAGGAGTTCAGTAACAGATAGTGTCAGTTACATTTTTTTATCTGTGGGTTGACATTCAGAACTATCTAATGACGAGGAAGTTTGTGGACACAAAACTACGTAGCTGCAAATACCTGAAAAAAATGAGCTTGAAGATTAAATTAATTTCGAAGTTCAAAAGATGCAAACCTTTCGTCAATTAACAGATAATTTAAGACATTTCTTCCATTTTCCCTCCAAGGTGAAAAGGCCTCATCAATTGTAGAGGAAGTGAACTTTATTTTTCATAATCAGGCTGTATGTAGATAATTCATTTAGTGAAAAGGCTCTTCCAAATTGCAGCCAGATTTTCAGGCAGTGTTCACAGTCTGGTTTAGTGAATAGCTAGACAAAGATTCTGGTATGGGTAGCTGAATAATGGCCTTTGGCACAATGCTTTTCTACTTTTCTCCTCCCGACACAGTTCATGGCGTTTGTGAACTGAATAGTTAGTAGGAGTGTCATTTTACGTCTTTTTTTTTTTTTTTTTCAAACATTTATTTTTTTCTCTGCTTGGATTAAAAATTCAGTGCCCCTTATAGGATCATCAGTATTATCCTCCTGATTTCAGTGTGTTGTAGACTCAGACGAGCTTTTCACCTGTATTTGACTTTCCTTCAAATCCTTCTGGTTGCATCACTTACATCTCCCAATCAGATTGTGCTATTATAACGTCAATCTGGTGGACTTTGGGTTGGAAACTTTGTACATTTCCGATCAATCTTCACTGTTTTTAATCATAGACCCACCTACCCACCACTGCATGTTCAGCTTCTGGGGGAGCGGTCAAAGTAAATGTGCCATTTCTAGTGAGAAGTCTGTGATTTAGTTGAACTCCTTGCCTCTTTAAAGCTCTGTGGTACATTACATACCCTGTATTATTGGTCAGTATTGGTCAGGGTCTGATCTTCAATATCTGAAACTCGGTCAGCTAAGTACTGAGGTGCTTTCCTTTCTCCCTTATGGAGAACGTGCTATGTCTGTTTGCGCACCATCTAGAGCATCAGTTTGAGATTATAAAACCTCTTTTGGAGTCTGAACACAGCTGTTGCCTTTCCCAATGGAAATCCTCCACTGCCATTAACTGTTGTACCCTACAGACCCAGGGAAAGTCCTTAAACCCAGGCTTGTGAAATTTCTTAAGTGTGTTACAGAACACCAAACACAGACTGACCAGAGTCCATCATACCTAGTCTACTATCCAAAGACTTCCATCTTGACTCTTGCTTTTATCGGTCATGTTTGTAAGGGTAGCGTGCTAATTGGAATACTCATCTTTTGAAAGGTTAGGCTTTCAAATGCAAATGACTGCATTGATCATTGCAGCATATGTCCCGAATTCTTAAGGTAAATTGCTATATACTAACATGCACATTTCCATATCAAATAGGGTTCTCAAATTTCTCCCTGTTGGATCATTTTGATGTGATTTAAGGTGTCGATTTCACACCCTATGCCCTCCTTACTGAGCAATGACTGACAATCCCTTGCTGTGAACTCTGTACCATTATCTGGAAAGACATTTAACTGTTCCATATGGAGAGGAGTCTGCCAAGATTTACTCAGTGGTTTTTACAGTGTCACTCTTCATTTTTAGGAAGTACACAGACTGCACCTGAGTAATCCTCAGTAAACTTCAGTGTACCTACAAACCTTTTGCACACTGAATCTATTGAACCGGCTAGGTCAGTATGTACTAGTTCAAGTACTGCTTTTGCTCAAGCATTAGGTTCTGTTTCTACTCTGAGCAGATTTCTCTTGTCTGCAGACTTCACAGTTCAGTTAATCAATCTTAACTTTTCATGCCCTCTACTGCATAAAGGTAAAGGTGCACGTATTTGTCACTGTACACTGTACAGCGAAATGTGTCCTCCGCATTTAACCCATCTGGTAGTGAACACACACACACACACACACACACACACACACACACACACACACACACACGTGTTAGGGGCAGTGAGTACACACACACACACACACCCAGAGCGGTTGGCAGCCAACTCCAGCGCCCGGGGAGCAGAGAGGGTAAAGGGCCTTGCTCAAGGGCCCAACAGTGGCAGCTTGCCGAGCCCGGGAATCGAACCCACAACAGTTATCGATATCCCGGCACTCTAACCGCTGAGCCACCACTGCCCCCAATAAGGTGAAACACCATAATTACAGTGACCAAGGATTTCATGCTGTTTGGTGATGGTTGCAATGTGTAACAATATTCATTGTGATCATTGACCACATTCAGGTAATAAAGCCTATTGTACTCTTTAATGGGGAACTTGGTACAGTTTCTGGGGCTATATTCGCCACGTCCTTGTTGAGAGTTCAGAGGCTGTCGTGGTTTCATTCTGAATGCATGAGTCCAAGGTTAAATGGACGTGATCGTGGGGGCATCACCACAGCTTTCATGTTTCAGTTCTATGCGCAACCCAAAACTCATTCTGAAGCGAAATACTTGACCGCTACTGTTTTTATTAATAATTTTCCAGATTTCTCCATCATCTTCCCATTTCATCCTTAAGATCTCGAGCGTGTAGCAGAATCTGCAGACTGTGCTCCGTTCTTGCCTTAAAAATGTTGCAATCAGAGTCAAACATTGGCTTGAAAAAGCTAGCACTGTGGTATAATGACCATGCATGCATTATGAATCCAGTTACTGTGAACGGCAATAGTGACGCAGAATTTGAATTTCTCTGACTCGAATGGTAATGATTTGGTTGAGCGACCGCTCCTGTTTTATAGTGTTTTATATTAGATTTGTCTTCTTTATCTGAGCCGGTTGTTGTGATCCTATTGCTCTCTGCTCCCTGTATTACTGTAAAGTGCTCTGTCTCACTGACCATTGTTTTTTTTGTTTTTTTTCCTGTGTTTACTCTGGAGGAACATGGCGACTGCAAAGGACGAGCTCTGCAGGGAGGTCGTCAAGCTTGATCCAGCAGATCCATGTGCTGTTGTAGAGGCCGTCCAAACTGCACCGACAGAAGATGGAGTGTCAGTGTGGCCAGAAAAAAGCCAAGAGTATCTCCACCACAGTTGGTTTTCACCTCTCTGTCACTGAGGACAACACCTTAGGGCGACGTTCTCATTGTTGGAAATCAACCAAAACGCTGAAAAGTTACTCAATGAGTAACACCAGACTCCTTTTTTTCAGGCGTCCGTGTCCTGTATGGCTTCGGCACTATCTTTTTTTTTTTACTATTGTTTCTGGACATCATTTGAAGAGACAGGTACCAGGATCATTGTCTTCGCCCTCCCTGCCCACCTACCAACGAGTGAACGAGCCCACCTCTTGACGCTCCACTGCTGGCTGTGGGACAGGTGCATCAGCGCTGAATTCGTAGACAACTGGGAGAGCTTTCGTGAGTGTCTGGTCCTTTACTGCAGAACTGAGCTTCACCAGAGCTGCCTGGGGTCAGTCGTTCTTTCCAGGATCAAGAAGGTGCTACTCCAGGACTGACTGGCCCTCCCAGTCAGGTTTGTGAAATCCATAGTGGGCAGGTAAGTGATTTACGTGATTTACTTGATTTTATAATTTATTGTCATTTCTCTGCCTGTATTATCAGTAATATCTGCCTCACTCAAAGTATCTTAGACAAAACCTCCATTATTGAGACTGTCTGTCCCTGTAATAAGAATGAATTCCGCCCTGTGGAAGCCCAGGCTCCGCCTTTGAATTGCTCATGTGATACAATGTGTACTAATTGAACGGAGTATACCCAATGTTCGGTTATGGGGTGTAACAACTAGGAAGAGGCCTTCCCTTTTGGATAGGCTGCAAGGGTGTTTGTACTATGAAAGGCATTGTGAAGTAGTACAGGTGCACTGAGGAACCATGCTAATTTGGTCTATGTATCCGAATATAAGGATATAATGCGTCCATGTTCACCGTATATTAAAGGTATGCTGGTCATAATATATTGGTGTGAAACATGTCTTACATTTACATTTACATTTATGGCATTTAGCAGACGCTCTTATCCAGAGCGACTTACAAGGTTACTCGTATTACAGAGGTGGGCCAATGTAGTGTTAGGAGTCTTGCCCAAGGACTCTTATTGGTGTAGCACAGCACAGTCACCCAGACCGGGAATCGAACCCTGGTCTCCCACATGGTGTGGTAGCTCACTGGCAGGTAGTGGTGTTATCTGTTGCGCCACACCAACCACATACAGCGGTTTTAAGTCACGAGTTATGTAAACTAAGGTTTATATAATCAGTTATATAACTTGTTTTTCTTGAGGGTGCGGTTATCAACCACTGGAATTAAGGGTCAAGTGAAGACTGCCTGGTGGGAGCGGTTGGCCCCCGCCCCAGTCCACGCATAGTTCTTCGTTTTGTTGAAGATATAAAGGACGGGGTTCCCCTTTTTCTGGTGAGAGTCGGCTGAGTGGAACTGCTCGGTGGTTTACTGAGACGGCTGTCTCTTACACACCACTCACTGGATCGGGAGAGCCCGTCGATCCTGGTAACAGCAAGTCTCATTGTGAAACTGAAAGCATTCTGCCAAGTATCAGAACGTCAGAAAATTTGCTTAAAATAAATTCAGTAAAAACAGGTCTCTCTTTGAGTTTGGGCTGTTAAATATACAATCTATAGCCCCTAAAGCAGTAATTCAGTGACTTACTCTTATGTCTCTGTGTGCATCAGTATAGGAGTGGATTAGCCACAAATGTTGTAGGACCACTGACAGGGGGCAGATAACTAACTGTAAGCAAGGGAAAGGGGAATCAGCTTTAAAAGAGTTTTCCTCTGTCAAAGTGGCATTGATTCATACGATGGTGACAGTATTGGGACCACAGAGGGTCCACACTTTGGACAACTGGTCGACTCTCTACAACCAGACCTTAGACTAGCTTTAGTGACAGCTGTTTCTGGGTTAAATGGAGGGAGCTTAAAAGTGAACTAGACAGATTGGACCTTGATCTAGAGCCAGGCCACGTTTCAGCATCTATATATGTCCTAACAGACAAGGGCTCTAATGCCAATCTTGGGGTTACTAGCAAGCAAAGTGAGTGACATTACTGTCATGAAGGACTGTCGAAAGAAAAAGAAATTCCGTTATAAAACGAGAGACATTATAGGACGAGAGGCGGCACTGCAGGAGATACCTGAAGGGTTTTTACAGGGGGACACAATGGGGAAATTTTTCCAGGGTATTTCACCTGAACAATGGTCCATGCTTATCAAGGCAGTGCAAGAATGTACAGAGGTTTCAATATCTCCATCTGCCCCAGCTTTAAACTAATTTACCCAGCCCATCTGTATGCCATCAGTTGAGTGTTTAAGAACCATCTTTTTGTTGATGTTCAAATGAGGGAACAGGATTTTTCATTTCTTGTAGACACAGGGGCTCAGGTCACTACTCTTTCCAAAATGCTTTTGCTCGTCTTTTAGGAGTACTTTTAACAGACAATCAGGGATTGGGTAATCCTGGAATTTCTATCTTCACCCATAGATTTCAATCTAGGGCCTAATGCCGTCTCTTGGCAATTGTGGGTAGGAAAGGTTTAAAAAAATAAATCTTTGGCTATTAATACTTGTGTTTGGAACATTGCCCTTTTGAAACTGTCTGATTCAGCTGATCACCCTATTTGGTCTCAAGGATGATTGTGGTCTTCTAGATATGGATCCAGTTTTTCTCACAGGCCATCAACCTCCTTGTACTAAACAATATCCTATTAACAAGGAAGGTTTGCAGGGTATCAAGCCTATCACAGAGCAGCTTAAGATGAGAGGTATCTTGGTTAAAACAGTATCTTCAACAGTCCTGTGTAGCCAGTTCGTAAAGCTAATGGAACTTGGCAGCTAACTGTGGACTACAGAGTATCAGCATATAGACAAGCTAACTCAATCGGTTGCTGACCCATCCACCATTTTTGATGGCATTCCCATAGCACACAGGGTTTCTTCTGTCATTGATATGGCCAATGTTTTTTTTTGGTTAGTTCTATTGGCATCACAAAGCCAGCCATGGCTTGCATTCACTGTGGGGAATGTGCAGCATCAATGGACACAGGTGCCACAGGGTTTTCAAAACGGGCTCATTATTTACCATCAAGCGCTCCAAAAGCCTCTTTCCCAGGCTGGACACATTTTGCAGGCATCTGAACATATTCAATATGTTGAGGTTTTGTTGAGCAGTGAGAATAAGATTTTTGGCTAGCAAGGGACACAACTATCATGACTGGCATTGTTGTGTTCTGGTGTGCAGTATTTGGGACAATGGGTTACCTAGGGTTCCAGAGGAGTTTTGCCTGCTTGACGATCAGCAATTAATGCAGTGTCATTACCAACCGCAGTGCACAAATTGTGAGCTTTCTTAGGCCTCTGCAACTACTGTAGACCTTGGATTGATTCTTATGCTGCACTTTCACAACCACTATACGATCTGCTTTAAGGTATCCCTGGACAACATGCTCCTCTTATGCACACAGACCAACCACTGCTTTTGCAAATTTGAAATCAGCCTTCATATCTGCACCAGCTCTTGGTCTTTGGTTTTATGACGTCCTAAGACAGACTTGCTTGGATCAGTGTCTTCATGCCCAGTCTGAATCAGGAATATGGTGGTATGCAGCGTCCAGTAGCTTATCATTTAGAGAAATTAGATTCTGTAGCATAGATTTAAGATCAGTAGAGGCCACTTATCTGGCACTGTACACCACCATTGCCGAATTCACTTGTGTTCATAAGCTTCGTCCAAACTGAAACGGGAGCACCATACAGTGATGTCTGCCTGTGTTTCTTCTTTTCATTAAATTTAATTTTATCTACATTTAACTGCATGTATTTTCTGTGTGTAACTGCTGTTCTCCTCGTAAACAAAAATAGCCACGTTTGATAATTGATCATGTGAAAAATCCCACTGTTTTATCTGCATGTAGACTGAACATCTGTTGAACACAGAAATAAAATGAACAGAAATGGACATTTTTGTTATATTTAAGATAATTTCACATCATCTCCAGTTAAAAACCCTCGAATACAGAGATTTATCAAGGAATTTTATTCTCTTGTCAGTTTGTTGAAATGAAACTCAAATTAAAAATGTACATAGAAAATGTGTGAATCTAAGTACATTATACCAAACTGATGCACCTTGACCTGTGGTTGTTTCAGTAAGGCACCAATGCTTCGTTTTGAGCAAGACTCCTAGCTGCTGTTTCGATGTGGTCCTGCTTTGAAAGTTTGGCATGTGATTCAACACAGAGCGGCAAGCGATCATCCCTACATTATAGTCTTTAATATCAGCTCTGTCTTTATCTGAGCCAGTTGAACCCTGTGTTTTTGTACAGTACTCTCTTACTGACCATCGTTTGCGTTTCTGACTCGATGTCTGACACTCAAGAAACGTGGTGACGTGGCAGGACAAGCTTTCCAGACACTGTGAAAGGAGGTCGTCAAGCCTGACCGACAGGTCCAGCTGCTGTTGTAGAGGCAGTCCAAACTCCACCGATGGAAGACGAGGTTGCCCGTGACTCCTCTAACGCAGCCATCTTAATTCCTCTTTACTCCTGAAGAGGGCCTTCGTGGCCAGAAAAAGTAGAGGTCTCTTCCACAACCACAGCCGTTTTTACCTCTGGTCATTACAGCAGGTGTCCAGAATTCTTTAGGTCATTCGATCTCTACTAGCTTTCACCGTTCCATATCAAATAGGGTTCTCCAGTTTTTCTGTTTTTAGATGTTGTGATCAAGGTGCTGAGGTCTCACGCCTTATGCCCTTCTTACTGAGCAATGACTGAAAACCTTGCTGTGAACTCTGTACCATTATCTGAACAAATACATTTACTGTTCCATATGGAGAAGAATCAGTCAAGCATCACTCCATAGCTTTTACAGTTTCACCCTTCATTTTCAGGAAGTTCACAAACTGCACCTGAGTAATCCTCAGTAAACGCATCTACAACCCTCTTTGGCACACTGGATCTATAGGACCAGCTAGGTCAGTATGTACTAGTTCAAGTACTGCTTTTGCTTGAGCATCATGTTTTGTTTCTACTCTGAGCAGATTTCCCTTATATGCAGACTTTGGTTTAGGTTCAGTTTATCAATCTTGCTCTTGATTTTCATGCTCTCTACTGCAATGTAATGTAAAACATCAATTACAGTGAACAAGGATTTCATGCTGTTTGAATATTGTAACACACTGCAACAATTACCACTGTGATCATTGACCACATTCAGGTAATAAAGCCTATTGTACTCTTTAATGGAGAACTTGGTACCACTTTTGTGGCTGTCTAATTTTTATTAGCTTTGTCTTGTTGTGATCCTTGTGCTCTCTTCTCCCTGTGTTACTGTACAGTCCGCTCACTGACCGTCGTTCGTGTTTTTATTCAGAGGAACGAGCTCTCCAAGAGGTTGTCAAGCTATTATGGCAGATCCAGCTGCTGTTGTAGAGGCTGTCCAAACGCCACAGACGGAAGACTAGGCTGGAGGCTGCCCGCAACTCCTCCAACACCGCCGTCTTAATTACAGCACTACCGGAGCAGCAGACGGATTTGTCGTCTCCTCTTCTGCACCTGAGAGGGCTTAGAAGTGTCAGTGTGGCTGGGAAAAGCCGAGGACTCTTCCACCACCGCAACCATTTTTCACCTCTGCTAACTGGTTCGAGAACCTCAGCTCTTCACCTGCTCCGGCACAGAGGACTACTCCTCAGGGCAGTGTTCTCACTGTTGGAGATTCTTCTGTAAAACACTGAAAAGTATCAACCCTAAAGAGTAATGCCGCGGTCCTCTGTTTTCCAGGTGCCCGTGTCCTGGACGTCGCCAGGTGGCTTTGACACTATCGCTCTCCACTGTTCTCCGCCTGATGCAGCGTGGCCCTGAAGAAGCACTGCTGTACGCTTCTGAACACTGTTCAGAAAAAGCCAGACCCCAGGATCATCATCCTCGGCCCCCTGCCCACTTACAGATGAGTGAGCGAGCAGTTTCCCCAGCTCTACTGCTGGCTGCGGGACAGGTCCGTCTGCGCTGACTTTGTAGACAACTGGCAGGGCTTTCCTGCCCCTGGTCCTCTACCGCAGAGATGAGCTTCACCTGAGCCACCTGGGGTCCATTGTTCTCTCCGGGAACATCAAGAAGGTGCCAGGACTGACTGACCCTTCCCAGTCACTCTGTCAGGTTAGTGAACTACATATTTGGGAGGTAAGTGATTTGCATGATTTATTTGATTCCACCCATTTATTCTTTCACTTTTCTGCTTGTATTAAAAACTAATATATCAGTGTCACTCATAGTATTTCAGACAAATCCTGCAGTATTGAGACGGTCATGGTTTTTAATTGTAATGATCTCTAGTCCCTTTTCAATGAAGTTATGATTGCTAACCACCTTAGTTCACCAGATCTCTGTGAAACTAAATCAAGGGCGTAGGTCTGTTTATTACATTGGTGGGGGTCATAAAATCTGTTCACACAGGGCTCCCTGGAAGCGGAGTCTTTTTCATATATGATGAACTTAAAACTCTAACTGTAAATTTCTGAATATGAATTTATAAAAGCACATACAAGTGTCCAAAGAAACTCAAAGGGTAAGAGAGTAAATGTAAATGACTACAGAATTTTAAATAGTGAAATAGATTTCAGACTGGGTTCTAACCTGCCAATTAATCCTCAGAGTCCATATTGTCTATTCAAGTCAAGACAGGTTGCCGAGTAGTATTAAATTTACCACTGCACCCAATTTTAGGTAGGAGGGATTTTCTCTTTCCCCTTTAGTAATCTAAGCAGTCTTGGCCAGCACGTAGCATCCCTTTTGATATTTTAATTTTCAAATTAATTTTAGATCATTTACTTTTTTTTGACCGGACTCAAAGGACGAAGATGTCCAAAGCATTGCCTTAAGATAATTACAGTCTCTCAGTTGTCTGAACTGGGAATTTCTCGGGAACCAGATTTGTTTTAAATTAGAAAATTATAAAATATTGTCTTGGAATATTTTGATTCTCAGGGTTGTTTAAACCAGGTACCTTTTCAGGGATCCAAATTTATGAAAATTAAACTTTTTAGGATATTTAATTCTCAATACTGTTCAACTTAGACTTTTGTGCAATGCGTATCTGCATTTATTTTTTTAGAAAATTTTATGATTTTAAAGAAAGGTTCAGGTTTTTCTGCTGCTAGTCCTAGTATAGGGAGATTTCCACTTCTAATAGGCTCAGTAGAATATTCTTGGGATCTGACAGATCAGAGAACCTGATGCGTCACATGGAGCTCTGTCAAAGGTTGAATGGGAAAATCCTCCATTTTTACATTGTTTTGTCTCCAGATGGTGTTGACAATATGTATGAACATACAGTGGTACAGAAGATACCAGCTGAAACAATATCAGTATCTTATGTGTACTATGACGATCAGTGTTCAGCTGTGCCTGTAGTCTTTTTTTTTTTTTTTTTACCCAGTATAAATACAATGAGGATAAAAAATAATTGATGATGCTTCTGTCACACGGTCAAGATCTGAGCTGCCAAGTGAGAATGACGAGACTAAGCCTAATGACTTACCAGTTTTTGTTGACGCAATTCCCAAACATTTCTGGTCTCAGAATGAATGACGTTGGGTCAATAAAGGGGGCATCTCTGGTTAAAGTGGTGCAAGCAAAACAGCTGATAGGCCTTACAATGCTCAGTGTCCCATGTCTAAGGAAGCAGAAGAAGGGTTATCCAAAATGATAAATTCCCTTTTGGAAAGCAAAGCCATTGTTCCATGTGAATATTCACTGGTGAATAGTCTGAGAGCGGTAAATGCAGCAGTATATCCTGCTGGTCCAATTGTACCTAATCTGGCAACTATTGGGGTGCAATATCTGGGAATTCATTCACAGATCAGGTAGGTAAAAACAGCGTTGTCAGGAAATGCAGTAGTGCTTCAGATGGTTTCCGCATCACAACAGAAGTGTAAGAAAACTGAGGTTGTCAATGTGGATATTTCAGACTCGACACCTGACACTGCCTTAATCATCAAATGATGTAATTGTTTTGCAGCAGTCCGATGATCAGATATTAATATTGTCTAATACTCACTGTCTAATCCACCACAACTCACTTGGCGAACATGGAGGAGTGATATCTCCAGGAAAAAGCTTTTTGTCTAAAAATCAATTCAGGAGTATGCCTTATGTACAGGAGAGAAGAAAGAATATAAGCCCATATGGATCTGCATCTGTCTTTCATAACAAAAGGGACATTTATATTGATCAATATTGCAGTTCCTCTGGATTTAGAATGGAAGGTCAGTGATCTACGTGTGATCGTGTTCAATGGCTAAAAGCATTAACATTTAAGCACAGTAATCCCATCCTACGTTTTCTATATTTATATTTTATTTGTTTCTCTGCGGTTCTGCTTTCAAAGCTTGAGACGTGATTCGACATGGATCGTTGCATGACAGTCCTACTTTATAGTCTTTATCAGCTCTGTCTTCTTTTTCTGAGACCGTTGTTGTGATCCTTGTGCTCTCTGCTCCCTGTGTTACTGTACAGTACTGTCTCATTGACAGTCGTTTGCATATGCCTGTGTTTACTCTGGAAGAACTTGGCAAACATGGAGGAATGATATCTCCAGGCGCTCTGCCAGGAGGTCAAGCTTGACTGCTGCTGTTGTAGAGGCAGTCCAAACTCCACAGATGGAGGACAAGGCTGGAGGCTGGCCATAACTCCTCCAAAACTGCTGTCTTAAAACCAGCACTACGGTGTGGTGGACACAGCGTTGTCGTCTTTACTCCCGCACCGGAGAGGGCCTGGGGGTGTCTGCGTGGCTCCTCCACCACCACAGCCAGTTTTTACTTCAACTAACTGGTGCGAGGTTCAGTTCTTCAGGGGGTGGTATGTACTTGTGCAGTTCACTTATAATTTGATGTTTAAGCTGCCTTCAGTTCTTTTGGAGTTTGGAAATTAAAAGTCTTGTTGTAATTGAGTTTATTTTTAATCTTTATGGTTTTGAATGTCTTGAGCTGAAACATTTTAATGGTTTAAATGTGCATCAAAAATGAATTGACCTTGGTCTGATTAAGAACCCCATTCAAGATACCCCATTTGATATTCCCAAATGCAATAAATTCTATAGAGTTGCTTCTTATGCAACTGCAAATAACTAAAGGAGTTCTTATCTTGGTACAAAAGAATTGGGAGATTACTATTTGAAACCAAGGAAGGGGTGAAGAAAGGAGAATAACCCATTACAACAAAAGTAAGAAATGGAAATATTGCCTTTATTTCAGTTCACGCTCCAACTAAGATACCAGTTCTTTTGTGTTAGATTATCTAACAAATATATTGGACTTTTGGTTAGTGGTGGGAGCAGATATATAATCATTTATTAATTAAACAGATCAGGGGGTGATATTGCTCAGTCAGCTGGCTTGCAGCGTATTAATCCGAGCACTAAGCAACATACTTTATCTGCAAGCACAAATCTTTCAACACTGAATTTAGGAGTGAATTATCCAAATTTCTTCTGTTTAATCAGGGTTCTTTAGGAATAATTCTATTGCTTTCGCTTCTTGCCGACAGAAACAGCACAAGTATCTGGACCTTTCTTGTGCTTTAAGTTTAAATTCAAGTGCAATCAACACTTTCTGGTGATATTGAATGAGCTTAATATTCTTCTGAGAGAAAGAGCAGAATTCCTTATTTATAAGGGTTAGACAAAATGACTTTTAATGGAAGCAGGCCCAGTCACCTCTTGGTGCTAAAACTCAGTAATGAGAAATTCTCAAATATTGCAGCAATAAGGTCTACTTACAAAACATGCACAAAGCAATGATGCTTTTTACAGGTTCTATTCAGAATTATATCAATCAGATGTCCCAAAGGAAACCTTAAATATTTCCCCTTTTTCCATTCCTTAGATTTGCCACAATTGTCCACTGACAAGGCATCTTATTTAGATCAGGAGATTTTTCCACTAGATTTGAAAGAGACCCTCTGTCAGATGAAGAAAAGGAAGTGTCCTGGATTGGACCGCATCCCTGATGAATTTTATTTATTCTTCTGGGCAGAATTGGGAACGTTATTGTTAGAAATGATAGGTAAATTTCTTAAGGATGTTAATACAGCTTTAATCTCATTATTACTTAATGAGATTTTTATTTTTATTTATAGCCTTTATTTTATTAATAGAACCCAACTTTTTGCAATAGTTGTCACCCAGTATCACTTATAAATGCTGACATGGAATGATTTGCTAGGGTTTTGGCCAGATGCTTAGAATTGCTTGTGCCTGAAATGACCCACGGTGATCAAACTGGTTTCATGAAGTCTCGTTTGGCGGCTGATAACATTTTCATTTTCTCCTGCACATTATTCACTCAGTAGACACTTCCAAGACACAATAGGCTATTGTCTCACTAGATGCCATGAAGACCTTTGATCGTCTCGAGTGGACCTATTTGTGGTCCGCTTTGGTGCTCGATTTATTTCCATGAAGGGTCCTTATGGGTAATAAAGGTTCATCAACTTTTTTTCTTCTAGAAAGGGACACATGTCTCTAGTTCAAGTAGTGTGCAATTTTATTCCTAGCTCCCCCATTATAGTAAAGAAAGCCCAACATCATATTTCAGTTTATGCAACAAGGTTTTGTTCTTTTTAGATAAATCAACAATCAATTCCACCTCTGCTTAAAAATGTCAGGCCACAAGATAAACTAGGATAAATCTTCACTTCTCCCCTTAAACTTTCAGTTAGACCAAAGCATGCTACGTCTGCTTTGGGAGTAGACGTGTGTCCCTCAGTGAGTGACTGCTAATAAAATTTGAGGAGAGTCATAGTATGCTGGGATGCGCTCAATTGGACACTCTTGCCTACCTCGCTGCACTCCAGGATCGTAGTGGTAAAAATGAATATTCTGCCTAGACTGAAGTTCTATTATGATACCTTTGCCCTTCCTAAAAAAAAAAATTGGCATACACTCTAAGGTATTATCCATGTATATTTGGAATGATAAATGACGTAGAATTAAATGATCCACTTTACAGAGATGTAAGTAAGATGGTGGTCTTGTATTTCTAGATTTTGAAATTTATGCTCAGACATTGACTCAGGCATGTTGATTGAGGTTTTAAGGTAAAAGTGCTCATAATTCATGCCGCCTCAATAGAGGCTCGGGTAGCCCCATATAAATGACCAGGTCTTATTTTGTGATGTTCCCACTAGATACTGTAAACTATTTTGGACCCATAATTTCACACCATATATTAATTTGGCAGTTGTTAGGCAAACAAACTCTAATATGGCATGAGCCATATGCAGCTTTTGATTTGTGTTCCTTAGGTGACCTTGGCACCTTTCTGCATACATTTTGGATTTGGGTTTATTATTTATATATTTATTTTTTGGCATCAGATTTCTACCGATCTAACTCCTCAACTGGACCATGATGATCTGTGCTCCGTGCTTATTTACCTTTTGAATGATTTCTCCTCACACCTTTTTTTTTTTTTTTTTTTTTAACTTGGATTTCATCTTTAGCTTGTAAGGTAGGCTGGTTCTTAAATATACTTTTAACTAGATTCTGCTTATACTCTTGTCTTTTGGTTAACATAGAAACCTAACTGTCCTAACTAATCCTAACTAATCAGCACCAAGCTTCTAATTTCAGCCACGTCACTCCTCTGCTGCGTTCTCTTCACTGGCTTTCTGTTGCTGCCCGCATCAGATTCATAACCCTGACACTGGTCTACAAAGCCAAGAACGGACCAGTCCCTCCGTACTTGATGGCAATGATCAAAGGCCGATCCGCACCAAGAGCCCTTCAAGCTTCAAGCTATGACTCTGCTTGACCCGCCATCCCTCAAAATCCATGGAAGACAAGCTTCCAGGCTTTTTTCTGTTCTGGCACAAAAGTGGTGGAACGAACTTCCCCTGAGTGTCCAAACCGCAGAGTCGCTCGCTGACTTCAAACACAGATGGAAGATCCTCCTCTTCTGACAAAAAAGAAAACACAAAAGCGCTAGATCAGCTGAACCCCCCCCCCTTATTGCCTCCCACACAGCCCTTTAAGCCATACGCTCCTCCCCTCCCCCCTTCTAGTTGAACCGTGGATCCAGACGGCTCATAGAAGATCCACTCACTGGTGCCCCCAGGATCACCAGGTAAGTAACGTCAGTCACAAGTCTCTACTGTGTATGGGCTGGTGAGGAGTCGGCTACCGCTGACCATCACACGTCATCCTAGATCCCTAACTTCCCTGCCATTTATAATTTTGACAAAATACCGTCCCTCTCTGATAACTTTGTAGTGTACAATATGTTGCTTTCTTGGAGAGACGCTAGAAAATATATTGGAGTCCCTAATTGTATCTCTTTATGGTGACCACTCACCTAGAATCCAGATCTACCCCCTCAGCTTGGGGACATTGGGCTTAGTAATTGGACATTAAGGGGCATAGAGAAACTTATTTGAACAACTCAAAGCACTTTCTGGACTCCCGAATACTGAGCTTTTCATTTTTTTTCAAATCAGACAATTTACCCAGTCCTGTCAGAAAAGTGGCAAGTTTAGATTTCAACTTAATGAATTGGACACAGCTCACTTCAAACAGCTCAGAAAGTAGAATCTCAACCCTTTACATTACTTTAGTCAACATGGACTCATGTTGAAACTAACTTGGGAGAGGGATCTAGGATTGACGTTTGATTAGGTCTGGGGTCTCAGATATTTGTAATCGGACCTTTTTCTTTACACCTGTCCGCCTGCACAGTAGATTCCCTAATACTTCAAACGTGTTTTAAATGCTTTTCTAAAGTGGTCACTGTTTTATGTTTTCTGATTGTGTGTGAAGTTGCAGAACTACGGGAGGGAAATTAATTTTCCTGTACAAAAAATAACTGGCATACAATTTATCTCCAGCAGTGTATCTCTTAATGCTGTAGACCCCTCACTGGAAGATGACACCATCAGTCTTTTACATATTCTATTTTATCTAGTTTATCTAGTGTATTCTGTTCTGGTCAAAATCAGATATTCCTTCCGGAAGGATGTGATTGAAGCAGATTGGCAAATGGTTACATATGGAAAAGCTAACCTGTGAGTTGCATCAGAGCTCAGAATGCTTTACCAGAATTTGGTCCCCTGTACAGTTGTACTAGGAAAAGGCCTGAACTGAACTTCCTTACAGATATTCATTTTTACACCTGGACATCCTGTTGTATTACGTCACGTTTGCCTTGTATTTGGATTTGACACTGAGGAAGAGGTGTTCTTATACTTATTACACTGAGTGTCTATATGTGCACAGCTTTCATTGTTTCACCTGGGCTCAGGATGTTTTTGTTTATTGTAAAAAAAATGTAAAACCCAATCAAAAGTTGATTTGATATAGAATTTATATAAATTCTTCCAGCTTTCAAAGAACCAGTTCTCGCATTGAATTTGGGCTGTGAAGTAGATGATCTCTAGCCCCTAAAGCAGTCATTGTCAATGAAGTTATTACTGCTAACCACCTTATTTATCTAGGTCTCTGTGAAACTGAATCAGTGGTGTAGTATGTTGGTGGGGGGCATAATATATAACGTCCAACTGGTGGACTTTGGGCTGGAAACTTTGTACGTTTCAGATCCATCTTCACTGTTTTTTAATCATAGACCCACCTACCCACCACTGCATGTTCAGCTTCTGGGAGAACGGTCAGAGTAAATGTGCCATTTCCATAAAACAAGTTATATAATTGATTATATAAACGTTAGTTTACAGTATTACATAACCTGTGACTTAAAACCGCTGTATAAGACCTGTTTCAACATATCGCCAATACATTAGGACACCTTTAATATATGGTGAACATGGACGCATTACATCCTTGTATTCAGATATGTAGACTAAATTAGCGTGGTTCCGTAGTGCACCTGCACTACTTAATAATGCCTTCATTGAACTCTTTAATGGGGAACTTGGTGCAGTTTTTGTGGCTATATTTGCCACGTCCTTGTTGAGAGTTCAGAGGCTGTTGCTGTTTCATTCTCAATGCATCAACTCCAAGGTTACGTGGAAGTGATCGAGGGGGCATCACCACCCAAAACTCATTCTGAAGCAAAATACTTGACTGCTACTGTTTTCATAACTTTCCAGATTTCTCCATCTTCCCATTTCACCCTAAAGATCTAGAGCATGTAACAGAATCTGCAGACTGTACTCCGTTCTAGCCTTGAAAATGTTGCAATCAGAATCAAACAAATTGGCACATGAATTATGAGCCCAGTTACTCGTAGCTGTGCACGGAAATGGTGACGCAGAATTTGAATTTCTCTGACTCGAATGGTAACGATTTGGTTGAGCGACCGCCCCTATTTTACAGTGTTCAATATTAGATTTGTCGTCTAATATTTACCGCTGACCGTTGTTTCTTTTTCTGTGTTTACTCTGGAGCAACATGGCGACTGCAGAAGGACGAGCTCTGCGGGGAGGTCGTCAAGCTTGATCCAGCAGATCCAGCTGCTGTTGTAGAGGCCGTCCAAACTGCACCGACGGAAGATGGAGCATCAGTGTGGCCAGAAAAAAGCCAAGGGTATCTCCACGACAGTTGGTTTTCACCTCTGCTGAGTTGAAGTCCTTAGCTCTTTACCTTCTCTTTCACCTGCTCTGTCACCGAGGACAACTCCTTCTCATCAACACAAGTTCTCAACGAGTAACACCACAATCTCCTTTTTTTTCAGGCACCCATGTCCTGTATGGCTTCGGCACTCTTTCTCCACCATTCTGTTTCTGGACATCATTTGAAAAAAGACAGGCACCAGGATAATTGTCTTTGCCCTCCCTGCCCACCTACTCACCTCTTTGTGCTCCACTGCTGGCTGCGGGACAGGTGCATCAGCGCCTGAATTCGTAGACCACTGGGAGAGCTTTCGTGAGTGTCTGGTCCTTTACCGCAGAACTGAGCTTCACCCGAGCTGCCTGGGATCAATCGTTCTCTCCAGGAACACCAAGAAGGTGCTACACCAGGACTGACTGGCCCTTCCCAGTCAGGTTAATGAAATGCATAGTGGGCAGGTAAGTGATTTACGTGATTTACTCAATTTTATAATGTCATTTCTTTGCCTATATTATCAGTAATATCTGCCTCACTCAAAGTATCTCAGACAAACCCTGTAGTATTGACTGTCTGTCCCTGTAATAAGAATGAATTCCGCCCTGCGGAAGCCCAGGCTCCACCTTTGGGTACACTCCGTTCAATTAGTACACACTATAACATGAGCAACTCAATGTTTGGTTATGGGATGTAACAACTAGGAAGAGGCCTTCCCCTTTGGATAGGCTGCAAGGATGTTGGTACTATGAAAGGCATTATGAAGTAGTGCAGGTGCACTACGGAAACCACGCTAATTTAGTTTACATATCCGAATATAATGATGTAATGCTGTCCATGTTCACCGTATATAAAAGGTGTGCTTGCTGGTCCTAATGTATTGCCGATCTGTTGAAACAGGTCTTATACAGCGGTTTTAAGTCACAGGTTATGTAATACTTTAAACTAACGTTTATATAATCAATTATATAACTTGAGGGTGCGGTTATCAACCACTGGAATTAAGGGTCAAGGGAAGACTGTGCCTGGTGGGAGCGGTTGGCCCCCGTCCACGCATAGTTCTTCGTTTTGTTAAAGATATAAAGGATGGGGTTCCCCTTTTTCTGGTGAGAGTCGGCTGAGTGGAACTGCAGGTCCAGCTCGGTGGTTTACTGAGACGGCTGTCTCTTACCAGGATCGAGTGGTGAGTAACAGCAAGTCTCATTGTGAAACTGAAAGCATTCTGCCAAGTAATTGTCAGTGACGTACTCTTGCGTCTCTGTGTGCATCAGTATAGGAGTGGATTAGCCACAAATGTCAAGTCAAGTGGGTTTTATTGTCATTTCAACTACATACGGAGTACACAGTGAAACGAAAATGTTCCTCCAGGACCATGGTGCAACATAGACAGTGCATACAAAACACAAGTGCAACACACACAAGTGCGGACAGACAACACAACACAGTACAGACAGAGAATAATAAATAATTGCCAGTAGTGTGCAAATTATGCAGTGTGTAATAAATATTGAGTCCAGTGAGGTAGTAAGGTTATTAGTACAAATGCTTTGTGCAAAAAAAATGCTTCCCATTTTATCTGGGGTAAATGGTTGGGGAGAGAGAGAGAGAGAGAGAAGGAGAGAGCGTGTGCATGTAGCAGAAAAGACATCAGTTCAGAAGTTGAGTTGAGTTGAGAAGTCTGATGGCTTGGGGGAAGAAGCTACTGCAAGGTCTGGTCATGTTGGACCGGATGCTGCGGTACCTTCTTCCTTATGGCAGGAGGGAGAACAGTCTGTGTAAAGGGTGGGTGGGGTCATCCACAATGCTGGTTGCTTTGCGGATGCAGCGGGCAGTGTAAATGTCCATGACGGAGGGGAGAGAGACTCCGATGATCCTCTCAGCTGTCCTCACAATGCGTTGGAGGGTCTTGCGGTCAGAGGCTGTGCAGGTCCCAAACCAGGCAGTGATGCAGTGACGCTGCTGGGCTTTCTTGGCTGTAGAGCTGGTGTTCAGGGACCAGGTGAGGTTCTCCGCTAAGTGGACCCCAAGGAACTTGGTGCTCTTAACGATCTCCACAGAGGAGCCGTTGATGTTGAGCGGAGAGTGGTCTTGTCTTGTTTTCCTGAAGTCAACAACCATTTCCTTGGTCTTCTCTACATTCCAGTGAAGGTTGTTGACTGTACACCAAGCTTAAGCTTAAGTGAACTAGACAGATTGGACCTTGATCTAGAGCCAGGCCACGTTTCAGCGTCTATACATGTCCTAACAGACAAGGGCTCTAGTGCAAGTTCCAATCATGAGGTTACTAGCAAGAAAAGTGAGTGACATTACTGTCATAAAGGACTGTTGAAAGAAACAGACATTCCGTTATAAAACGAGAGACATTATAGGACGAGAGATGGCAGGAGAGATCTGAAGGGTTTTTACAGGGGGACACAATGGGGAAATTTTTCCAGGGTATTTCACCTGAACAATGGTCCATGCTTATCAAGGCAGTGCAAGAATGTACAGAGGTTTCAATGTCTCCATCTGCCCCAGCTTTAAACTAATTTACCCAGCCCATCTGTATGCCATCAGTTGAGTGTTTAAGAACCATCTTTTTGTTGATGTTCAAATGAGGGAACAGGATTTTTCATTTCTTGTAGACACAGGGGCTCAGGTCACTACTCTTTCCAAAATGCTTTTGCTCGTCTTTTAGGAGTACTTTTAACAGACAATCAGGGATTGGGTAATGCTGGAATTTCTATCTTCACCCATAGATTTCAATCTACGGCCTAAAACCGTCTCATGGCAATTTTGGGTAGGAAAGGTTTAAAAAAAAAATCTTTGGCTATTAATACTGATTCTTGTGTTTGGAACATTGCCTCTTTGAAACTGTCTGATTTAGCTGATCACCCTATTTGGTCTCTCAAGGATGATTGTGGTCTTCTAGATTTGGATCCAGTTCTCACAGGCCATCAACCTCCTTGTACTAAACAATATCCTATTAACAAGGAAGCTTTGCAGGGTATCAAGCCTATCACATAGCAGCTTAAGATGAGAGGTATCTTGGTTAAAACAGTATCTTCAACAGTCCTGTGTAGCCAGTTCGTAAAGCTAATGGAACTTGGCGGCTAACTGTGGACTACAGAGTATCAGCATATAGACAAGCTAACTCAATCGGTTGCTGACCCATCCACCATTTTTGATGCCATTCCCATAGCACACAGACCAAATCATTGGCCATATCAACAACAGAAGAAACCCTGTCAATTCAGTTAGCATCACAAAGCCAGCCATGGCTTGCATTCACTGTGGGGAAAGTGCAGTATTAATGGACACGGGTACCACAGGATTTTCAAAACAGGCTCAGTATTTACCATCAAGTGCTCCAAAAGCATCTTTCCCAGGCTGGACCAAAGGGGGATTAGTCGCACCAGAGTCATTACTCCCTGGTGGAATCTCCTGCTACAAAGAGAGTAGTACCTCCATGTCCATTTTTCACCATATACAGTGGGACAAAAGTATTTTTTCAGCCACTGATTGTAAAAGTTCTCCTACTTCAAAAGATGCGGGGTCTGTAATTTTCATCATAGGTACACTTCAACTATGAAAGACAATGAGAAACAAAATCCAGGAAATCACATTGTAGGATTTTTTAAAGGATATTTGTAAATTATGGTGGAAAATAAGTATTTGGTCAATAACAAAAGTTCAGCTCAATACTTCGTAACATAACCTTTTGTTGGCAATGTCTGAGGTCAAACGTTTCCTGTAAATCTTCAGGTTTGCATACACTGTAGCTGGTCTTTTGGCCCATTCCTCCAAGCAGATCTCCTCTAGAGCAGTGATGTTTTGGGGCTGTTGCTGGGAAACACAGACTTTCAACTCCCTTCACAAATTGTCTATGGGGTTGAGGTTTTGAGACTGGCTAGGCCACTCCAGGACCTTAATTTTTTTTACAGAGCCACTCCATTGCCTGAGCAGTGTGTTTGGGATCATTGTCATGCTGGAAGACTCTGCCATGTTCCATCTTCAATGCTCTCACTGATGGAAGGAGGTTTTGGCTTAAAAATTGACGATACATGGCCCGTTCTTTCTTCCCTTAACACTGATCAGTCGTCCTGTCCCCTGTGCAGAAAAACAGCCAGAAAGCATGACGTTTCCACCCCCATGCTTCACAGTAGGTATGGTGTTCTTTCTCTAAACACGACGAGTTGGGTTTTTACCAAAAAGTTGTTTTGGTTTTGTCTGACCATGATGTTCTCTCAATCCTCTTCTGGATCATCCGTATGCTCTCTGGAAAGCTTCAGACGGGCCTGGACACGTACTGGCTTAAGCAGGGGACATGCCTGGCACTGCAGGATTCGAGTCCCTCTCTGCGTAGTGTTACTGACTGTAGCCTTTGTTACTTTGGTCCCAGCTCTCTGCAGGTCATTCATCAGGTCCTTCCGTGTAGTTCTGGGATTTTTGATCTCCGTTCTCATGATCATTTTTACCCCAAGGGATGAGCTCTTGTGTGGGGGCCCCAGATCGAGGGAGATTATCAATGGTCTTGTATGTCTTCCATTTTCTTACAATTGCTCCCACAGTTGCTTTATTCACATCGACCTGCTTGCCTATTGTAGATTCACTCTTCTCAGCCTGGTGCAGGTCTACAATTTTCTTCCTGGTGTCGTTCGACAGCTCTTTGGTCTTGGCCATGGTTAAGTTTGGAGTCTGACTGTTTGAGGCTGTGGATAGGTGTCAAGGTCAAACAGGTGCCATTAATACAGGTAACGAGTGGAGGACAGAAGAGCTTCTTAAACAAGTTCCAGGTCTGTGAGAGCCAGAAATGTTGCTTGTTTGTAGGATTTTTAAAGAATTGATGTAAATTATGGTGTAAAATAAGTATTTGGTCATCCACAATGTGGTTTCCTGGATTTTTTTTTTTCTTCATTTTGTCTCTCATAGTTAAAGTGTACCTATAATGAAAATTCTCTCATCTTTCCAAGTAGGAGAACTTGGACAATCAGTGGCTGACTTATTTTTTGCCCCACTGTACAGGTAGATTACATCACACTGCCTAAATGTGAGGGGGGGAATGAGGTTTTGATCATTGGATACATTTTCTCATCCACTATATCCACTACATTTTCTCTTCTGAAGGTTATCCAACTTCTAAGGGTACTGCTGCACACACTGCTGAAAGTCCCTACCTAGGAATAAAATCCTGTGCTAACATTTCAGCAGATTGAGTCAGATCAAGGTAGTCCTGTCAATGGACAGGTAGTGCAGACAGTCTGAAGTTTCCAGTTCACCTTCAGAAGTTTACACTGTCCATACAGACCACAAGTTTCAGGACAAGTAGAGCGTGCAAACTGTGTCCTCAAGAAACAGCTGGGTAAACTCCATAGCCAGGGTGTAAAATGGACTGCAGCCTTGCCTGTGGTACTCAGCAGTATAAGAGCAACTAGTTGCTAGTGTTGGTAAACCAATGTTGGTTCCAGGGGTGATTGATCTCCGGAAAGCAGTTGTGCATTTATTCTCAGATGCACTTCTCAACTATTGTCAAAAACTAACAAGTAGTACATGCAGCTCTGAGGCTGAATAGTGCTTGGGTCAAACCAGCTGAAGGTGGCCACACAGTAATTCCAGGTCAGTGGGTCAGGGTGAAAAGATATGACAGACAATCTCTAGAATCCTGATGGGATGGTCCATATGGGGTTCTTTTTAATTACTGACTCATCAGTGAGATGTGAAGAAAAGAAAACCTGGAGTCATATTTCTGAGCAGCAGGCACAACCTTACAATGAGAAACAAGTTTGAGGGTCAGTAGAAGAGGAGGTGGGTAATGTAAATAAAGGGAACACTCAAATAACACATCCTAGATCTGAATAAATGAAATATTCTCATTGAACTTTGTGTGATTGTTCTGTACAAAGTTAAATATGCTGACAATCAATGGAAATCAAATGTATTAACCAATGGAGGCCTGGATTTGGAGTCGCACACAAAATTAAAGTGGAAAAACTTTTTTTTTTTTTTTTTTTTTTGCATGTGCTGTGGTGCCCTGTTCCTCCTGCTGTGCCCTGTTGTTCGCTCAGCCTCCGCCCCTCCATCAAGTATCTTAAGATGGTTCGTCATTTCATCTTCCAACAAGACAATGACCCCAAGCACACAGCCAAGAAAACCAAGGCCTGGTTCAAGAGGGAAAACTTCAAGGTGTTGCCGTAGCCTAGTCAGTCTCCTGACCTTAACCCAATTGAAAACTTGTGGAAGGAGCTTAAGATTAAAGTCCACATGAGACACCTAAAGAACCTAGATAACTTGGAGAAGATCTGCATGGAGGAGTGGGCCAAGATTACTCCAGAGACCTATGCCGGCCTGATCAGGTCTTATAAAAAATGATTAATAGCTGTAATTGCAAACAAGGGTTTTTCCACAAAATATTAAACCTAGGGGTTGAATAATAATTGACCCACATTTTTATGTTTAAAATGTATTATAATTTAACTGAGCAACTTATATTTTTTGTTTGAACACGAGCAGCATTTATTAACAGATGCATAAATATTACAAAGTGTGAAGGCTCTAACTTGTTTGCAACTTGTTAAATTTGCAAAATCTGAATTGAATTGGCAGCGTGATTCCTTCAGTACCATTATCCTCTACTATTTTCCGGCAGATGCAGCAAGGTCCACACTGCTGCACGCTTCTGGACATACTCATTGGTATGTGGGTAGGAGGCCGAAGACTGAGCGAGCCGTTTACCCAGCTCTTTGAGCTCCACTGCTGGCGGTGTCAGATAGTTGGCAGGTAAGTGATTTACATTATTTACTCGATTTTATAACCATTTATTATTCATATCTCTGCTTGTATTAAAGTAATAAATCAGTGTCCCTCGTAGTATCTCAAACCCTGCAGTATCAAGACTGTCTATCCCTCACATAGTTTGTAATTGTAACGTCTGAAAATTGGCTTTAACATCCTTGTTGTATGAAGTTTATCATTTTAAGCATAGTGGCTATTTAAGTCCTTGTTGTGAATGACTGCAGTGGTCATTACAGCAGATGTCCAGAATTCTTTAGGTAATTCGATCTTTACTAGCTTTCACCTTTCCACATCAAATTTTTGACGGTTTTCCAATTTTCCTCTGCAGTTTTAAGTTGAGCCCTTGCTGTGAACTCTGTACCATTATCTGAACAAATACATTTACTGATCCATATGGAGAAGAATCAGAGAGTCACAATTAATGCGCCAAAGTAATATATTTATTGAAAAACTCTCAGCCGGGGAGAAACTCCTGGCAAATACCCTGAGATCTCCGAAGGTTGACCTTGTTGTCACCTTCCATTGTCTTCACAGAAGACAAAAGTTACAGCACATTGGTTATACCTAATTGTGATATGAATAAACATAAGTGTTAACATACGTGCATAATTAATGAAGAGGAAAGAAGCTCATATGTTTTTAGAAGCCCCTCACACCTGGAGATACCCAAACTAGTTGGTATGCAACTTCAAGGTCACTGTTTTGGTGTTACTGTTTTGCAGACTCCATCCGACTGATCTAATTTATGGCAGATTTTGGTGATGACTGTGATTAGATGGGAGAGTTACTGCTACGGTAAATCAATCTTCTGCTGCTTAGTTAATAAGCTGAACACGACTCCTGGTCCTGCACTGTTGAAAGAAATAGATCAGTATGAATTGTTAGTGATGGTTTAGTTATTCCTCTGCGCTGGTCTGATCTAGAAACAGAGCTCTGGTCATCTGATCGTTCTGACTACCAACTAGAAGTGCTGTTTGTTTGAGCTACTTATTATTCAATAAAATAAAAAGTAGATTTGAAATATTATAAAATATAATAGTTTACTATAGCTCAAATGAATATTGGTTTTGAAATATACCACTGTTTCCTAAGATTAGAAGAAGCTGTAACAGGAACAGGTAAATGTAATTTTTTCTGTAACCCAGGTTTCAAATGTCCAATGATTAAAAATTAATGCAGATAGAAAATTACTTACTGATAAGTAAGGTCAATAAATTGAACCTAAAATGACAGCCAATAGCCTGGTCTGCATCAGACGACCAGTCAGTGCTTTGGGGGGTGTTACCTCAGCTCCTCCGCTAGAGATGTGCTGTGGATCAGAGAAAGGGGAGAAGGCCAGAGTGAAAACACAATGAAAAGTTTGTTCAACTTTTTTTTTTTTTTTTTTTTTTTTTTTTTTCAAATCTCTCATAAAGGTGAACTTTGAGAAGTATGTCTGAAACAACAATATTGATATAGTCTGCATTTGATTCGGTGAGTGTAACAGGTGAATCTTTTGTGCAAAGCCTGTAGAGTTAACGCTGACCAGCTTAGCTGCATTACAATTTGTTTCAAGGGGCCATGTGTGAGTGACAGAAATTAACAAAAAAAATGAGATGAGTGGCTAGCAACGAGGTAATGCAGCTAATTACTTAACTAGGAAGTAATCAAGTTTCAGTTTACTACACACCCATGTCATCTCTCAAGTCACAGTGTATCTAAAGTCACTCATACAAAGCACTCAAAACCATAAAACACTGCTCAAATCACAAATACATGAATAAAGACTTTGCTCATTTCCCTGAAACCGTTCACCCATCATAGATACTGGGTGAAGAGGGTGGGAGCAGGTGGCTGGTTGGGTATTCCCACAAGCGATAGAACTTGTTAACATCAGATTTCAAACCTGGCCAGACGAAATGCTTTAAAATGTGTCTGTTTTTCACTTATGCCCAACTGAGGAGTCATAAAATGCAGGTGAGCAAGGCTTGTCTGGCATTTATAAATATTTGGGACATACATGATTGCAGACTGCTATTTAGCTATTTAGCCATTAACACATCACATTATAATGGCCCTAGGAATATCTGCAGGGTTTTTAACACTGCAGACTCTTATGTTTAAGGATACGCCTGCTTTCTGCACAGTAATAAGCTGTTTAAGTCACTGGTAGTTTAGAAATGAAGCTTCTTGCAGAGTTAAAATCTCAGGTGGGTCAGCTTTCTCAACAGAACAGCTTCCTCTGTAAAAATCTGAAGCAGACTTTCTCAAATGTTAATACCAATACTAAAGCAACACTTTTACAGTGTTTACTTTTTCTCCATCACTTCTTTACTGAAGCAGGACAATTAGCTATGAAGTGTCCCACTGCAACACACTCTAGCTAATCTGTGCTAAAACAGTCATTGGATTGAATTTATGAAGTATTGTTGCATGTAGAATAACGCAGTTGAGTGACCATTTGGGACAGGGCTGAACTCTGCTACTGGCTTAGATTCTAGTGATTTAATGCAAAAAGCATTATGATTTAAATATATTACATTGTTATATTAGGGTGCATGGGAGTTGCAGTACAGGGCTCTAAAGTTAACCTATCTTCTCAAGACATTCCTAAAATAGATATGTAGCCTATGTATTTTTTTCAGTAGGGTTTAAGTTTATTTACCCATTGAGTTACAAGCAAAATAGTCAATCTAAGCAATAAAACACACTCTCACACGCTTGTGGGGAGAGACGCATAAACACAGGGAAAAGGCAGAGGAGGAGTTTGTGCAGAAACCAAAAGCCCTAACGTTCGTTTCCCAAGTTGTTGGCAAGTTAATCATGTTACACTAGCTTTCAGACTCCCGATAATATAAGCTAACAAGTTAGCCTTAGCGAGCGCAACCGACTGAAAATAAACAACGTTGGTATCTTGGGTTATAACCATCCACCAGCTCAACAATCTGCCATCATAAGCGACTGAGTTAACTTCCTAAGGGCCCTTGTGTCCTCGGGCATGCTTGGCCAGCTCACCGGGAAGAAGCAGGCGCACCTGCTTTAGCACCTTGTACACGTATATAGCATAGCTCTCGTTCTTGGAGTGGCCTGAAGATTCAGAAATCCAACTATTGAACAACTCACTTGTTTAAACAAACACGAAAAACAGCTTTTTTGTTGGATTTGTGGGAGGCTCTTAAGAGTCGTTGGGTTAAGGAGTTGTTTGAGCACAGTTAAACCTCAGAAGCCATACAAGACAGCCAATTCCTTTTTCACAAAATATTATTATTATTATTATTATTATTATTATTATTATTATTATTAATAGTGACCTAATAATAAAATATATAACTCTTCCTTCTAAATCACACAATGCTCTTAAATCACCATTTTATCATCATTTATAAATGGCTAGGGACACTAAAACACAACTGAAGCTACCGTTTCTGCACCGATCAAATGCAAAGGCTTTGTATAAGACATAAAGCAAACTACTTCAGTGCCATCTCTCCATCCCCCGTGTCCCCCCGTGTTTTACTGCTTATGGCTGGATGTAATCTTTCGGCGCAGACACGGGTAGGTGGCTCTTAAAAGAGCTGTTGGATATTTAGGGTAAGCATTACGTTTAAGCGTGCTCTCCGCGAAATACAGCGACCCAGCTGAATGTCCTTAGGCATGGTGTGATAACGGTGAGGTTTCTTTGCGCAGTCGTTGGCTGGGGTGCTCTTGCGAGCAATAGCTAACTGCTAACCCACGATTCACGGGCCTTTTAACCTTTCGAGCTGCTTGCTGTAGATCAAGACACCTCTGTGTTTGTCTAATATATAGCGAGTGTGTAAAGAATTATTAAAATGTATAGCATAAACTTTTTTGTATTGGGGTTATACTGAAGTTAGTTATTTTGTATTAGGGTTAGGTGAAGAAAGTGGTTATTTCCTATTGGGGTTTGACTGTGGTTGGTAATGTTTTGTACTAGCGTTAAAAGCAGGATGGGTCGTTTTTATTAGGGTTAGATGGAGGTTGTGGTTATTTTGTATTAGGGTTAGACTGACGTTGGGGTTATTTCTTATTAGGGTTAGACTAAGGTTGGTAATGTTTTGTATTGGGGATAGAGGGAGGATGGGTTGTTTTATGTGAGGTTTAGGTTTAGATTGGTGTTATGCTGTATTAGTCTTAAATGGAGGATATGGTTCTTTATGCTTAGAGGTTGGATGGGGTTATTTTGTATTGGGTTTAGACCAAGGGTTGAGGTCAATTTGTATTACGACTAGAGGGGGGACGGGATTATTCTGGGGGGTTAGACTGATGTTGGGGTTATGCTGTTAGGGTTAGACTGAGGTTTGGGTTATTTTCTTTTAGGGTTAAAGGAGGGATGGGGTTATCTTGTATCAGGGTTGGACTGAGGTTGGGCTTATTTTATATTAGGGTTAGAATCAGGTTAGGTTTATTTTGTATTAGGGTTAGACTGAGATTGGGGTTGTTTTGTAAAATATTTAGATTGGGGTTATGCTGTATTAGGTTTAGATGGGGGACATGGTTATTTTATATTGTGGTTAGAGGGTGGATGGGTTTATTTTGTATTAGGGTAAGATTAAGATTGCGTTTAATTTTTTTTAGGTCAGAGGGAGGATGGTATGATTTTCTATTAGGGTTAGACTGAGGTTGAGGATAATTTGTATTAGCGGTAGACGCCGGATGCCAAAATAAAACCAACCTGAGGTTGTGGTTATTTAGTTTTAGGGTTGTGGTTATTTTGTATTAGGGTTAGACTAAGGTCAGTGTTTTTTGTATTAGGGTTAGACAAAGGATGGGGTTTTGTATTAGGGTTAGCCTGAGGTTGTGGTTATTTTGTATTAGGGGTAGACTGAGTCTGGGTTATTTTTTTGGGGGTCAGAGTATTAGGTTATTTTGTGTTAAGGTTAGAATGAGGATGGGGTTATTTTGTACTAGGGTTAGACTCAGGTTGGGTTTGTTATGTTGGTGTTAAACTGAGGTTGGGATTATTTTGTTTTGGGTTAGATTGTTTGCTTGAGGATAGAGGACAGTCTTGTAGGGTTAGACTGAGGTTGCAGTTGTTTTGTATTAGGGTTAGACTGAGGTCAGTGTTTTTTGTATTAGGGTTAGACTGATGTCAGGGTTATTTCATATTAGGGTTAGACAAAGGATGGGGTTTTGTATTAGGGTTAGCCTGAGGTTGTGGTTATTTTGTATTAGGGTAAGATTGAGGTTGATGTTGTGCTATACTAGGGTTAGACCAAGGGTGAGGTTATTTTGTATAAGGGTTAGACTGAAGTCTGGGTTAGTTTGTATTAGGGTTAGATGGAGGAAGTGGTTATTTTCTATTAGGGTTTGACTGTGGTTGGTAACGTTTTGTACTAGCATTAGAAGCAGGATCGGTCATTTTTGGTTGCGGTTGTTTTGTATTAGGGTTAGACTGATATTGATTTATTCTGCTACTAGCCGGGCCACACAACACACTCCTTTTATTACTTGGGATAAACTAAAAAAATCCCACCAGTTCCCACTCAGGTTTGGTATGTAATTACCTGAGGTGAATTAAGATGATAACTTTGCACACAATATTACCTGAGGAAACAAACACAATAAGATACAAGAACTTAAAGGGCACAACAAAAGTCAAATAAAATAGATAAATTAAATAAGTGAACACTACAAAACCACCAAATTATAAATACATGTGAATCATACATTCCACAATGACCCAAAGCTTATTACTCACTTCGATTTATGATGTTACAGTAAAGAAAAAACAGAGTTACTACTTTTCATTTACTAATCGGTTGTATGTTGAAACAACTAATCTAAAGATACAACACTGGTCTAAGATATTGGCACTCAATAAAACAGATTATTTATAAAAACATATAAAGGGGAAGGAAAGAACAGTGATTAATTTAAACTAGCAGGGGATACGACTCCTGTAAGGGCAAACACACTACATTAATGCTTTGCAGCTTCCACCAAAACCCCCAGTCAATTGCATTTACATACCTGTAACCAAAGGTTTAGTGCGTCTGCCTTAGTTCTGCTCACTAACCCAGACTCAGTCCCAAACCCCAGGCACTGCTACAAGCTGCAATCAGTAAGTGTTTGCTTTAAAGACAAGTGCATTAGCAAGCATACTCTACATTTGCTACATGCTAACTTGGATACGAACAGTAGGCACCTGTATCTAGGCCTCACTGTTGCATACCGGGTTCAATGCCACATACACCATCCATTTTAAATGAAGCACTCAAAGCCTCACTAAAACTGCAATCCAAGCTGCTGCATACGAGAACCAACAGACACATGCTTTCACACAAGCTAAACAGCAGGCATATACTGTGACTACGTTATAGCATCAACTACTAAAACCAACAAACAGCAAATACCTGCATCTGGCCTTCAATTGTGCATACCGGATTCCCTGGCCTGTACAGCAGTTCACTCCTCCACATACTCCAAACTGTTCGAATGAAGTATTCCAAGCTGTACTAAACTTTAATGAGAGCACTACTCATGCTACCTGTGTGGGAACTGGTGGGACTATTTTTTTTTTTTTTTTTTTTTTTTTTTTTTTAAGTTTATCCCAAGTAATAAAAGGAATGTGTTGTGTGGCCCAGCTAGTAGCAGGGCCTACATTATTGGCGTAGTCGGCAAGGGCTCAAAGGTGAATTAGGATCTTGATGGCTTTGAGTTCTCTTGGTGAAGTCCAAGTATTTTGAGTTGGCACTCCTTTTTTTATGGTGAAGGAAAGAACAGTGGTTAATTAGGAGAGCGATGGCACTGCGGCACCGGATCATCAAAAAGAGGAAGAGTGTGTGTCTGGGTTTTTTATTTTGGTGTTCTGAATCTGTGACCTAAAAATTCAGGAGGCCCTAGTACTAGCAGTGCTCAGCCCATCTGGGAGTTGGGATCTGAGCGGTTTGTTTATGTACCTAGGGAGAGGAAATGTCCCAGACTTTCTGGCCATAGTAGGGAATCTTTACCAGTGGAGGAATGGATAGAGGAAGCCCGTCGGTCCTTGGAGTCTCTCTATATGTCCCGTTCTGAACAAGCATTATTTTTGCTTGATCATTTAGAGGGGAAAGCTAAGAATGAGATCATGTTTTGCCCAGTTAGTGACAGAAATGACCCTGAGAGAAGTCTCACTATACTTGTAGACATATTTGGGTGTTCACAGTCCTATATTGGGTTGCAAAAACAATTCTTTCAGCATAAACAACTGGAGGGAGAGTCTCTTCGTGAATTTTTTCATAGCTTGCTGTAACTAATGGAGGCTGTAAAGCAAAGTAGTTGTGAAAGCTTTCCAAATTTAGACACATTAGTAAGGGATCAATTTGTCCAAGGACCAGGGTTTATTCCTGTGATTCCCAGGTGAGGTTTATGGATTATGCTAGAACAATGTTATTCCAGTACAGCAAAGTAATGAACTACTAGAGTTAAGGGAGTGTCTTAAGTCAGCAAGCTCAGCTTGATGCTATTTTAAAACGTCTAGATTCCTCTAGTAATTCTAGTGCATCTGTGGGGAGGAGACAAACCTCAAAGGTGAGCCATATCGTTTCATTCCGATGGTCGGCCTATTTGCTTAAACTGCCAACAGCCCGGTCACGTTGTGAGAGCCTGCCCTACAAGGTTAAGACATTCACCATCCACTAGAGAGCATAATGTATCAGCAGGTAGAACACCTAAGAGACAGAATAGGGCTACAGCTGGAGCTCTTACTTTTCCGGAAAACTAATTTCCGCTGATATTCAGAGCCAGGCATCAGACGGGACTGTTCAGGGCTCTAGAGTTAATTCAGCCTGTTTTAATAAGTTTGTTCTCTGCCGCGCGTTGAGTCATTGGATGCATTAGGGGGTGCCCAGTTTCTCAACATTGAACCTGGCCAGTGGCTACAATCAAGTCCCTATGGCAGAAGGTGATCAAGCTAAAACTGCATTCTGCACACCGTTCTGACTTTTTACATTTAATTGTATGCCTTTTGGATTATGCAATGCTCCAAGCACGTTCCAGCGGCTGATGGAACACATTTTTGGTTATGAGCGGTTTCAGTCTCTACTTCTGTATTTGGATGACCTTGTAATTTTTTCTTCCACTTTTGACTTGCATCTGCAGCGTTTGGAGGTTAAGCGGTTACAGCAAAACAATCTGAAGCTTAAATTGACTAAGTACCATTTTTTTCAATCCCAGGTCAAATATTTGGGGCATGTGATATCATCGGCTGGCGTGGCAAATGATCCGGAGAAAATTAAAGTTGTGGCTGAGTGGGAACAGAACTCCTTCTTTCCTTGGGTTTGAGTCCTACTGTCGTAGGTTTGTGGAAGGCTTTGCCAAATATGCTAGTCCACTACACCGATTGGTGGCCACACGGCCTTCACTCTTTTCTTTCCCCCTTGCAAAGTTTGTGGAGGGACAATGGAGTGATCTCTGTGAGGAAGCTTTCAAGACACTGACAAATCTAAGCTAGTGAGTGCACCCGTGTTGGGTTATGCTGATCTTCGAAACCTTTCGTATTGGAGATCGATGCTAGTCATGTGGGACTTGGTGCTGTCTTATCTCAAGTGGGAAAGTGAGAGGAACATGTCAAATTATAGTTCCATGAAGTTAGAACTGTTTGGCCTGAAGTGGGCTGTCACCGAAAAGTTTCGTGAATACCTATTGGGTGCAAAATTCAGTTTTCACAGATAACCCCTTAAGTTATTAACAAACAGCCAAACTTGGAGCGGTAGAACAGCGCTGGGTATCCCAACTAGCACTTTTCAACTTTGATGTTAAGTATTGGCCCGGATTGTCCAATCGGAATGCAGATGCTCTGTCTCGGTTGCCTGTTTGTCCCACACCACAGGGAAGAAAACTTCAAGAAACTGCTTCTGGCATTTCTATTTCTGTACAGGTGGGTGCTGCCAAAGTTACAGTATCTATGATTGATGCGGTTCCTTTTCGTCCCAGGGTAGACTTACAAAGCCTACCGTCAGCAGATCCGGTGATTGGACCATTTCTACAATATTGGCATAGATGTGAACCTCCAACTGCTGTCGAACGAGCAAGAGAATCAAAAGGAGTTCTGGAATTGGTGCGTCAATGGAAGAAATTGAAGGAATGTGATGGTGTGTTGTATCATGTGGCAAGGACACCGGATGGAGTTGAAGAACTTTTACAGTTGGTGCTACCACAGTGCCTGCAAAGCGAAGTCTTGACTGCCCTTCATGATGATCATGGCCATCAAGGGGCAAAAAAGACCAAGTGTAGTAAGGCAGAGATGTTTCTGGCCTCACATGTGGATGATTGAACAGTGGTGCAAAGAGTGTTCTCGTTGTGTGGTGGCAAAAGTGGGCCGCCAAAAATACGAACTTTTATGGGAAATCTATCTGCTGCGAAGCCATTGGAAATTGTAGACATTGACTTTACTTTGATGGACAGAGCCAGTGATGGAAGACAATGTGCTTGTGATCACCGACGTCTTTTCCAAGTTCCAAGAGCCAGTACAGTGGCCGAGGTGTTGGTGGAGAAATGGTTCTACGTGTATGGTGTTCCTCAGCGCATACACTCTGACCAGGGCTGGAGTTTTGAAGGAGATCTCTTGAAAAGTTTGTATAAAATCTATGGTGTTCAAAATGGTCGCACCACCCCTTACCATCCACAGGGAAATGAACAGTGTGCGCGCTTGTCAACTTGTAGTTTGGCAAATTCCAGTCTGGCTTTTTTACGATTTGTTTTTAACAATGGTGTCCTCCTTGGTCGTCTCCCATGAAGTCCACTTTGGCTCAAACAATGACAGATGGTGCGATCTGACACTGATGTTCCTTGAACTTGAAGTTCACCTTTAATCTCGTTAGACGTTTTTCTGGGCTCTTGTTACCATTCGTATTATCTGTCTCCTTGATTTGTCATCAATTGTCCTCCTGCGGCCACATCCAGGGAGGTTGGCTACAGTCCCATGGATCTCAAATTTCTGAATAATATGTGCAACTGTAGTCCCAGGAACATCAAGCTGATTGGAGATGGTCTTATAACCTTTACCTTTAACATGCTTGTCTATAATTTTCTTTCTAATCTCCTGATACAACTCTTTCCTTCACTTCCTCTGGTCCATGTTGTGTGGTACACACCTTGTCACCAAACAGCACAGTGACTGCCTGTAGCCCTTTGTATAGGCCTACTGACTGATTACAAAATTGTAGACACCTGTGATGCTAATTAGTGGACACCTTAATTTAACACATCCCTTTGGTCACATTATTTTCACGGGTACCATAATTATTGTCCTGGCCTGTTTGAGTTTGAGTGTTATTAACCGAGGGGTACCAACAATTTTGTCCACGTGTGTACATCCAAAAGACACTAGACACTACGCTGATTTTTTCCATTATTCCAGGTCCAGCAGCTAAAAATGTCATATTCGATTCAGATCTATCATTTGAGCAACATATAGCAAATATTAGTAGAACAGCCTTTCTACATCATAGAAACATTGCCAATCTAAGAAATTCCTCATCTTTATGAGATGCAGCTAAAAGCTAAATTAAAGTAAATGCTTTTATTACCTAAACTTGATGCAGCCAGTTTATTAAAACTAGAAAACTTGACCATGTCAGTCCAGTTCGATCAGCACTTCATTGGCTCCCAGTTAGTTTCTGTATTGACTACAAAATTCTTCTAATAACATACAAAGCCCTACATGGTCTCACTTCTGAGTACCTGCGAGATCTTATTACATATTATGAACCATCAGAAATACTTAGATCTCAGGGTGCTGGCTTCTTAGTAGTTCCAAAAATTCAGAAAACCTCAGCAGGGGGAAGAGCCTTTTCTTTTAAATCCCCCCCCCCCAACTCTGGAATAACCTTCCAGATAATGTTTGGCACTCAGACAGTCTCAATCTTTAAATCTAGGCTGAAAACTCATCTTTTTAGTTTTGCTTTTGGTACTTTATGTTCCCTTAGATAAAGGTTGTAGGTCCAGGGGTTAGTATGCTGAGATGTTGGCGCTGTCGTCTCGCTGCCTGCACGCGATCACTCAGACACGGGCGCACCCTAAAACACTAGCGTCCATCTGCTACACCGTCCACAAACCTGTTACCTTCTGGCTCTGTACCTCTGGGATACATTGGTCCCATTATGACATCACAATAATCCACTCAGAATTCTTGGATGCATTGGTCCAATTATGACCTCACTATAAAATCCTCAGAACTCTTGATTACATTGATCCCATTATGACATAGAAATAAACCACTCAGAACTCTTGGATACATTGGTCCCATTATGACATAGAAATAAACCACTTGGAACTGGATACAATGGTGCCATTATGACAGCACAATAAACCACTCAGAACTCTTGATTACATTGGTCCCATTATGACATTAAAATAAACCAATCAGAACTCTTGGATACATAGGTCTCATAATGACACAAATAAACCACTCAGAACTGGATACAATGGTGCCATTATGACAGCACAATAAACCACTCAGAACTCTTGTATACATTGGTTCCATCATGACATCACAATAAACCACTCCGAACCTGTATACAAGAGTTCTGAGTGGTTTATTGTGATGTCATAATGGGACCAATGTATCCAAGAGTTCTGAGTGGTTTATTTTTGTCAGAATATCACAAGTATCCAAAAGTTTTAATTCGTTTTTTTAATTCTTAGATACTAATGTATCCAAGAGGTTGGGTTCTGACTACTTTATTCTGATGTCATAATTACCTCAATATGTCCAAAGGTTTTTTTTTTATTAGAATTTGATTTTGATGTCATAATGATACTACTGCAATTAAGAGGTCTGAGTACTTGATCTTGATGATTTCATAATGGCACCAGAACATTTATGAATTCTGAGTGGTTTATTGTGATGTCATAATGGGACCAATGTACCCAAGAGTTCTGAGTGGTTTATTTTTGTCAGAATATCACCAAAATAAGGTTTTTATTCATTTTTTTAAATAATTACCCCAATATGTCCAATGGATTTTTTTTTTATTAGATCTGATGCTAATGTATTTAAGGGGTTTGTTTTTGCCCCATTTATTTTGATGTCATAATGATTCTAATGTAACTAAGAGTCCTGAGTAGTTAATCTTCATGATTTTATAAAGGCAACAGTACATTTATGAATTCTAAATGGTTTACTGTGATATCACAAACTACTCAGAACTGCTTACATTAGTGCCATTATGACATCATACTGGCACCAATGTATCTGTCATGCTGGCTAGGTTAGATAAGGACTAGGGAACATTTGCAGGGACAGTGCAATGCAATATATTTAATAACGGAAACCAAGGGAATAAACAGAAACAGAAGTGGCAGCAAAGTACAGGATCAAATGGTAAACTGAAAACAAATATAAGTACCTGTGAGATCTTATTACATATTATGGTGAATATATGGTGAATATAATGCTTTTGGTTGTAGTCTTTCTCCCTCCTTTGTTTTGCCCAGTCTCTCTTAGCTCTCTGGCTACCTACCAGCCTCAGGTGATTCTTCTGTTCTTCCCTGTTTGAGTTGTCACAAGTTCATTGGTTCCATTATGACATCATAATAAACCGCTCAGAACTCTTGGATACATTGGTCCAATTATGAGTGATTTATTGTGATGTCATAATGGGACAAATCTATCCAAGAGTTCAGAGTGGTTTATTTTTGTCAGATACCAAAGTATCCAAAGTTTGTTTTTGTTTTTTTTTGTTTTTTTTTTATTCTTTTTTTTTCAGATATTAATGTATCTGAAAAAAGCCTGCAGCGGTTCAAACATCTGGCTTAACAGAAATATTCTAGGTTCTTATGATCAGTGAGCACCAAGAACGGGTAGGGCAGCGCCCTCTAACCAGTGATGCCACTCTGATAGCGCCATCTTTACCACCAGGAGCTCCCTATCCCCTACCTCGTAGTTACACTCGGCTCCGGTGAGCTTCTTAGAGTAGAAAGCGACGGGATTCAGTCGGTCGCTTCCTTCATGTCTCTGTGACGGTACTGCCCCCACCCCAGTACTGGAGGCATCCACCTCCACCACGAACGGCCTATGGGGATCGGGGTGGCGTAACAGTGGGGCCGACGTGAAAGCACACTTAAGTGCTTGGAATGAGTCATCCGCGGCCGACGTCCATGTGATTCACCGCGGGGCTCCTTTTGAGCAAAGACGTGATGGGCGCTGCCAAACTACTGAAGTCCCTAATGAACCTCCTGTAAAAGTTGGCGAACCCTAGAAAACTCAGAACTTCTTTAACTGAGCCTGGTGACGGCCACTCTAGGACCGCCTTAACTTTCGCCTGATCCATAAGAACCCCCCGCTCGCTGATGACATACCCTAGAAAAAGGAATCTCTGAAATGTGGAACACACTTCTCACACAACCTTATTATAAAAATAATGCAAAACAAGGTCTAGCAACAGCTATGAATAAATATAATACAGAAAAATATATCAATTGGACTTTAAAGGGACTTGAGAGATGTGCAGCTCTTACTCCAGTGGGAACTGTTGCTCATTAGTCTGTCTGGAACGCTGCACTGTGGAGAATAACTGAAGTTATTACACAAAAAATGTAGTTATTGTTTTGTGGGCTAGTTCTTCGCACAGTGTGATGTAGAAAAGAAAGGATAGTTTATGGAGCATATGGTCAAGACTGGGTTTGCTTGAGTTCCTCTATGGTTTGTGCCAGGACAGGTAGAAGCAGGCCAAACCTTCTGGGGTCATCAGGACGAAGCAACCTTAGTCTGGGCATTCCCCTGCCAGTCACGAAGCAGCAGCTGTAAGAATCAAATTATAACAAACTGTTTACAAAGACAAGGAACATATTCCTCATCTGGGCTGTCATCACCTTTTCCTTTTCTTCCTGATCATCTGTTCCCCAATCAAAACTGTGAAATTTGAGATGAGTAAATACTATGAATCATACTACAAGTACATTTACTTCTATATTACTACTGAAAACAATCACAACTTCCTGAGGTCACTGATCTCATGTTCATTCATGTTTAGGTTTTCGTTGTCTTGGACTCTCCTATTCCGAAGACAATATGATAAAGAATTACACACTGTCAGCATAGGTGTGGACTGCAGCTACTATTTTCTCTGTCATGTTTAGTAATAAACTATAGTTACCTGTTCTCCAAAGCTTCAGAGACATCCATGGTGCTCTCCAGAGCTTCAATCCCTTCTTCTATATGTGGTAGATCTTCTCTATAGAGATAAAATTGTTGTGTTTGTGAAAACTACTCGGAGAAAAGTGTGTATATTATCTGTTAAACTCAGCAGTATGTTGTCAGGATGTGTAAATTAGTAATTCCAACTCCAGCTATTTTAGGACCAGTGGGCTTTTGTTTTCAGAAGAACGAGCTTGGCTCTGGATAAAGCCGGCAGCGCTGCATCTAGCTAGCTAACAGTTGACAGAGTTATATAAAATCCTCATGAGCTGGTTTATAATGAACAAACAATAAAAACAGATCAAGTGAGTATATTTACTGATCATCTTACAGAATATGACTCGTCGTCGCTTGTCATTGTAAAAGTTACTGAACTCGTCTTGCGCTCGTTCCTGCAGATTCAGTGTCCTGAACCTGGCAACCCGCTTGAGCTGCTGATCTTGGGTTGAGGGGGTGGGGCAGACCACTCTCTTCAGTGTTTGGAAATTGGACTGCTGTAGACATTTTAAACGATTGCTGTCATTTAGTACTTATTGTACCTTTTAATGTTTTTATTAGAGGAAATTTTACATCGTCTCCAGTTAAAAACCCTCGAATACGGAGGTTTGTCAAGGACTTTTATCTCTTTTGTTGGTTTGGAAACAACACCTGATATTCGAAGTAAAAACTATGTGCATGTTTTATTTTCTCTTAAAATGAAAGTTAACCAAATATTTCAGTTTATATTCAGCTCGTTGTGCTCAGGTCTACAGCGGGACTGGGGAACTGATGCGCCTTGACACGTGATTGCGTTTTAGTGATGTAACGAACACGGCAGTCTCAGTTCCAGCGCTACCGGAGCGGAAGACACCGAGGTTTGTCACATCTCCCACACTCCCGCACCGGAGAGGGTCTGGGGGCGTCGGTGTGGTCGGAAAAAGTCAAGGCCTCCTCCACCACCACAGCTCTTCGACTTCACCTGCTCCGGCACATCTCCTCAGGGCGGTGCTCTCATTGTTGGAGACTCTGTAAAACACTTCAGAGTATCAGGCCCAAAGAGCAACGCCGTCTCCTGTTTTCCAGGTGTCAGTGTTCTGGACGTCGGCGGGCAGCTCCCCTTGGTGGCAGCGTGATGGCTTTGGCACCGTTTGGAGAAAAAAAAAAAACAGACTCCAGGATGATAGTCTTAGGCCCCCTGCTCATCTATCGATGAGTAAAAGAGAGGTTTACCGGCTCTTCGTGCTCCACTGCTGGCTGCCGGACAGGGGCGTCAGTGCTGATTTTTGGGGACCGGGAGGTCCTCTTCTGCAGAGAGGTTCACCCGAGCTGCCTGGGCTCTGTCGTTCTCTCCAGGAACATCGAGAAGCTGCTACGCCAGGACTGACTGGCCCTTCCCAGTCCCACCAGTCAGGTTAGTTTTAAGAGGATTTCCTCAATTTTATAACCATTAATTCTGTGATTTCTCTGCTTGTAAAGTAATATATCGGTTTTCACTCAGTCTCCATACTGCAGGGTTTGTCTGAAACACTGTGTCTGTGTCCCCGCATGATTTATAATTGTCAAAAAATTGTCTATCAACTTTATTAGAATTTATTCAGATTTATTCTGCTTTCTGAGTTCAAGCAGCTCCCGCATTGAATGTGGGCTGCTATATATATATATATATATGTACTATGTTGAATGTACTATGTCTGTCTCCCTCTGTTTAAGTGCCATCCCTGAGCATGAGGTTGAAACTTTTGAACTTCTTTTTGTGTGGGATAACATGGTTGGCTGTTGGCATAGGGTTACACATCTCTCCCCATGGAAATAATCAGCTGCAATTACCTGGTCAGTCTAGGTTTGGTGTTCTGTAACACACTCTGTAAGAAATTTCACCAGTCTGTGTTTGAGGACTTTCACTTTGTCTGGATAGTAGACTAGGTATGATGAACTGTTCTTGTTGTACCCTACAAACATTCCTTTTCACACTTTGAGTCTCACTACTATCTGTCATGTTTGTATGTGTTGCATACTGATCCAAATACTCTCATCTTTGCATAGTTAGGCTCTCATAACCATATCTCCTGTGGGAAAGTTTTCAGTAATTTTTACACTCATGGAGTGCTGATGTGTGTGGTGTCTAATGTGGACGTGTCTTCATCTTTGTCAACATACAGGGTTCATGGAAAGAGCGATTTGCTTCTTGGTTGTATTTTCACAGGTGCATATTGGTGATCACTGTTCATGGCATTTAGTAGCTGTGTGAGGTACAAGCTTTCCTGAGTGGTTGCAGCCAGTGCCATATATTCTCCTTCACATGTAGACCGAGCAGAGGTGTTTGTATTTCTTCAGATGTCCTTCTTTCTGAAAACAGTTCATGAATCCTGGGTGTTTCTTTGTGAAAGGAAAGTCTAAACCAGGGAATTCCTTGGTTTTAGCTACTGTGAGTCGATTCAGGAACGCTGCCTTTGTCCTCTGTGTAATGTTTATCCCAATCCAAATGTTCTTGTACTTTTGATGTGTACTTTTTTGGATTCCTCTTTACTGCTCCTTGCCTTCAGAATCAGTACCTAGAAAATATTTCTGTTTTCCTAGATCCTTCATCTTGAATGTTGTTGACCTCTTTTTCACCTCCATGAGTAAGTCATTGTCTTTGGCAGTAATGATGAGATCCTCAACCCAGATTATCAGTATTATCCTCCTGTTTTCAGGGTGTTTGTTGTAGACACGATGGTCAGCTGGGTTCTGTGTAAAGCCATTTCCATCTTGATAATCATGTTTCAGGTTTTTCCAGATGGTTTGAGAGCATACAGTGACTTGGTGAGATGTATGGAGCAACCAGAGGTATTTAAAGGTGCAGGTGAAAAGGTTGTCTGTAAACTGAACATCAGTCCTTGCATGCAAGTAGTAGTGTAACATTCATCTGGTGGAGCTCAAGGTCATACTGTGCTGTCATCTGCATCAACTCAAAACTGATTTTGTTGAACTCCTTGCCCCTTTAAAGCTCTGTGGTACATTACAGACCCTGTAACAGTAGTTAGTATTGGCCATTATCTGGTCTTTAATATCTGACCCACAGTCAGCTAAATACTGATGCTTTCATCTCTTTCTTTGGATAGTGTGTACCATGTCTGTCTCCTTCTGTTAAGCGCCATGAGCATCAGTTTGAGCATCAGGGGTTCCCATTTTCTCATGGAAGTCATCTGCCATTACCTGGTCAGTCTGGGTTTGGTGTTCAGTAACACACTCCCTAAGAAATTTCACAAGCCTGTGTTTGAGGACTTTCCCTTTGTCTGGATAGTATGTATGATGGACTGTTCTTGTTGTACCCTACAAAGATTCCCTTTCTCATTTTGAGTCTCGCTTCTATCCGTCATGTTTGTAAGTGTTGTATGCTGATCCAAATACTCTCCTCTTTAAAAGGTTAGGCTTTCAGAGTACAAGCAGCTCCCGCATTAAATGTGGGCTGTTAAATATATATAATCTCTAGACCCTAAAGAAGTCTCTGTCAAGAGAGTATACAATGACTTGTTCAGTTTACAAAAACCTTTTCACCTCTTGATTTTTCTTCAAATTCCTCTGCTTGCTCCATATATATCTCGCAATCAGTCGGCGTGAGTGGCTGTTGTAACGTCCATCTGGTGGAGCTGAAGGTCATACTGTGCGGCCATCTGCATCAACCCAAAACTGTGATTTTGTTGAGCTCCTTGTCTCTTTGAAGCTCTGTGGTACATTACAGACCATCTAACAGAAGTCAGTATCTGTGATTATCTGGTCTTTAATATCTGACACAGTCAGCTAAATACAGTGTGTGCAGAATTATTAGGCAAGTTGTATTTGAGAGGATTCTTTTTATTATTGAACAACGACTATGTTCTCTATCAACCCAAAAGACTCATAAATATCAAAGTTTAATATTTTTGGAAGTTGGAGTGTTTTTTTTTAGATTTGGCTATCTTAGGAGGATATCTGTTTGTGCAGGTAACTATTACTGTGCAGAATTATTAGACAACTTAATAAAAAACAAATATATACCCATCTCACTTTTTTATTTTCAACAGGTAAACCAAAATAACACAAAATTTAGAAATAAACATTTCGGACATTCAAAAACAAAACCAAAAACAAATCAGTGACCAATATAGCCACATTTCTTTATGATGACACTTAAAAGCCTTCCATTCATAGATTCTGTCAGTTGCTTGATCTGTTTACGATCAACATTGTCTGGGAGGCTGTGGTGTCTGCTGCATGCAGAGAGGTGTACTGTTTTCCCTCCCTGTAGATCTCACATTTTATGAGGGACCACAGGTTCTCTATGGGGTTCTGATCAGGTGAACAAGGGGGCCATGTCATAATTTTTTCTTCTTTTAGACCCTTACTGGCCAGCCATGCTGTGGAGTATTTGAATGCATGTGATGGAGCATTGTCCTGCATGAAAATCATGTTTTTCTTGAATGATACCGACTTCTTTCTGTACCACTGCTTGAAGGTGGTGTCTTCCAGAAACTGGCAGTAGGTCTGGGAGTTGAGCTTCACTCCATCCTCAACCCGAAAAGGTCCCACAAGTTCATCTTTGATGATACCAGCCCATACCAGTACCCCACCTCCACCTTGCTGGCGTCTGAGTCAGAGTGGAGCTCTCTGCCCTTTACTGATCCAGCCTCGGGACCATCCATCTGGCCCATCAAGAGTCACTTGCATTTCATCAGTCCATAAAACCTTAGAAAAAGTCTTAAGATAAAACGTCAAGACTGGGCCAAGAAATATCTTATGTTTCTTGTTCAAAGGTGGTCGTTTTTCAGCCTTCCTTACCTTGGCCATGTTCCTGAGTATCGCACACCTTGTGCTTTTTGATACTCCAGTAACATTGCAGCTCTGAAATATGGCGAAACTGGTGGCAAATGGCATCTTGGCAGCTTCACGCTTGATTTTCCTCAATTCATGGGCAGTTATTTTGCGCCTTTTTTTTTTCCAACACATTTCTTGCGACCCTGTTGGCTATTTGCCATGAAACGCTTGATTGTTCGGTGATCACGCTTCAAAAGTTTGGCAATTTCAAGACTGCTGCATCCCTCTGCAAGACATCTCACAATTTTTGACTTTTCAGAGTCTGTCAAATCTCTCTTCTGACCCATTTTGCCAAAGGAAAGGAAGTTGCCTAATAATTAAGCACACCTTATATAGGGTGTTGATGTCATTAGACCACACCCCTTCTCATTACAGAGATGCACATCACCTGATTTACTTGATTGGTAGTTGGCTTTCAAGCCTATAGAGCTTGGAGTAGGACAATATGTATAAAAAGGATGATGTGATCAAAATACTCATTTGCCTAATAATTCTGCACACAGTGTACTGAGGTGCTTTCCTATCTCTCTTTGGATGGCGTGTGCCATGTCTGTCTTCCTCTATTCAAGCACCATCTTGGGCATCAGGTTGTGAAACTTTTGAACCTCTTCTGGGGGGGAATAAAATGGTCAGCTGTTGGCACGGGGGGTCTCACACCCTATGAAAATAATCAGCTGCCATTACCTGGTCAGTCTGAATTAGATTTTATGTAACATAAACACAGGCTTGTGAAATTTCTTTCCCTGTGTCTGGATAGTAGACTAGGTATGATGGACTGTTCTTTTCACCCTACAAAGATTCCCTTTCTCATTTTGAGTCTCACTTCTATCTGTCATGTTTGTAAGTGTTGTATGCTGATCCAAATACTCTCATCTTTTAAAAGGTTTGGCTTTCTCTTTTTTGTCTTCGCCATATCTACTGTGGGACAGTATTCAGTTATTATACACTCATGGAGCACTGATCGAATGAAGTGGTGTCTAATGTGGACGTGTCTTCATCTTTAACATACAGGGTTCATGGAAAGAGCGATTTGCTTCTTGGTTGTCTTCAGGTATTTTCACAGGTGCATATTGGTGATCACTGTTCATGGCATTTAGTAACTGTGTGAGGTACAAGCTTTCTTGAATGGTTGCAGCCAGTGCCATATATTTTCCTTCACATGTAGACCGAGCAGAGAGTAAGAGGACTGTCTTTAGTTGGACTAAAACCGGAGCCTGTTGTGCTTCGTCTGTCTTCTGTATTTGATGCCAAATCTGCATCACTGTGTGCCTCAAGTTTCAGTTGAAGCCTTTATGTACCTCATTACATGCATGTAACATGTAAGTTACAGCTTTGTTTTGGACTAGCGAGACTCCAAATTGCTGTTTCGATGCAGTCCTGCTTTGAAAGCTTGTGACGTAATTGGACCCAGAGAGTCAAGCAACTATACCTACTGTAGTTTTAATATTAGCTTTGTCTTATTTATCTTGTAATCCTTGTGCTATCTGCTACCTGTGTTACTGTACAGTACTTTTTCTCACTAACCAACCTTTGCATTTCTGTCTCTGTGTACACTCTCGAGGAACATGGCTACCGCGGAGGAACAAGATCTCCAGACGCTCTGCATGGAGCTCGTCCTGCTTAAACGGCAGATCTAGTTGCTGTTGTAGAGGCAGTTCAAACTCCACAGATGGAAGATGAGGCCAGAGGCAGCCCAGGATGGTCTTCAAAATACCAGAAAGAGTCGTCGTCTCCGTCGTGTTCTCATTGTTGGAGATTCTACTGTGAGATTCTATTGTGTGTTTTAACAATTTATTCTATCATGTTTCTTATTGTATTAAAAAGTAATATATCAGTGTCACTCATAGTATCTCAGTTAAATCCTCCAGTATCGAGATCTCCCACAAGATTTGTGATCATAACATCAGAAAATCGCCTTTAACAACCTTATTAGAATTTATACATATTTTTCCGCTACAACATTGAGGGATGTGTTGCTGCTGCCATCCTCAGAGTAAGAAAACTGATAAATCCTCTTAATTTCAGGGTGTTTGTTGTAGATACAATTGTCATCTAGGTTCTGTGTAAAGCCGTTTTCATCTAGATAATAATGCACCCTCGTTCCAGGTTCTTCCAAACTGTTTGAGAGCATACAATGACTTATTCAGTTTACAGAAACTTTTCACATGTGTTTGATTATTCCCTCAAACCTTTCTGGTAGCTTAATGCACAACAACATTGTGTTTTCATTAATAACCTTCCATATTTATCCATATCCTTCCCAGTTCACCCTAAAGATCTAGAGCATGTAACAGATGATCCTCTGTCTGAGCTACCAGGTTGGGTTGGTAGGTTGGGTTGGTAGGGGGATGGGGTTGTGGTCAAGGTTATTGGCCCAGGATTAAAACAACACCTTGTGAAATGTGAGATTTGTATAGAGGTGGTATATAGGGTGATTAAGCACAGCCATGATAACTTAGTTTAGTGCGTCTTTCTTCCATTTGTCTATCTATCCCAGGTGATCAGCAGGTGGTCTTCACTTGCCCACCTGCTGTTTGCTAGCTCTCATGTTGCTTGTTACTCCAATTAATTCCTTTATTTTCTTTAATGTTAGCATTGGTTTGTGTCCCAGCCAGTTGTAATCATTGTGTTATCTGTTGTGTGTTGCTTTACCAACTTGCTAACCGCTGTGTTTACTCTCAAGGAATATGGTGGCAATGGAAAGGCCCTGGGATCGACAGCATGACCAGGGAAAGCTGAGGTCATCTTCACCCCTTATTAGACGGTTTTCACCTCTGCTAACCGGTTAAATATCCTCACCACTTAGTCTTTGGCGAAGGTCAACTATTCAGGGCGGTGTTCTCATTGTTGGAGATTTTCTTCTAAAACGGAAAACACCTGGGGTCTGTTGTTCTCTCAGGGAATATTGAGAAGGTGCTATGCCAGGACTGACTGGCCCTACCCAGTTACCCCAGTCAGGTAAGTGATTTACATGTTTTACTTTATTCCATTAATTCTGCCATTTCTCTGCTTGTATTGTCTGTCCCTCACATTGTAACCAGTCATTATCAATGACGTTATTAGGGATAACCACCTTAGTTCACCATGTCTAATGAATACATGGCCCTGAATGAATCCACTCCCCCAGGTTTTTAGTATTACAGTTTCCTTCACAGGTCTGGTCGTGGTAGCATGTTTATGATAAAATGTCTTTTTATCTATTCCATCTGCAAGAGTGTGTGGCTGTCTGTCTATCCTTCTCTATCTTTGTCCATCTGCCACTCTGGCTGGTTGTCCATTTAATCAGAGGTAGCTCTCTTTACATATAAGGCATATAATCTCCCCACCGACTCATTCCAAAGATCTGATTCATGTAACAGATGATCTAGACTGTGCCACACTCCCTAACCATAGCTGTTTGTGTTAATGAATGGTGCACCAGCTCCAAAGCATACCTGCTTCAGTTACTGAAAAGGACTCGTTTAGCATAGTTCCATCACAGTTTTAAAACTGTCTATTTATGTGCAACCCTGTGGCTTGCTCTTATTCTGACTGTACGTCTGTGACTATATTTGGCTGTGTGTATGTCCAACACTCTTTGGCTGTCTATAAATCTGCAATTCTGTTGCGTTCTGTTTAAACTCTGATGGCTGGCTGTCTATCCATGTGAAAGTGACGATTTGTCTGCAACTCGGGCTGGCTGTATCGATCTGCAACTGTATGATAATCTGTCTGCAACTCTGTTTGGCTGGCTATCAATCCATGTGCAACTGTGTCTGACAATCTGTCTGCCTCTGTCTGCATGTCCATGCATGTGCAGTTTAGTGGCTTGCTGTCTAACAATGTGCAACTCTATGGCTGGATGTCTTTCTGACTGCGTCTCTGTTTCTGACTGTTTGGCAGTGTGTATTTCGATCCGCAACTCTGGCTGTTTGTCCATCAACAACACTCTGGCTGTTTATAAATCTGCAATTTGTTCTGTTTAGACTCTGGCTTCAACTCTGACTGGCTGTATATCCATCTGCAACTGGGTGGCTGTCCCCTTTAAACTGTGTCTGTCTACAACTGCGTGTGGCGCTGTCTGCATGTCCATGTGCAACTTTGGCTGGCTGGCTTTCTTTCCATGTGTGATTCTGTGGCTGGACTGGCTGTCCGTGTGCGACTCTGGCTGGCTCACTGGCTGCTTACCATTCTGCATCTCTGTCTGTCTCCATCTAAAATTCAGCAATTCATCCTGCTAAGGCTCTGGCAGCAACTCTGGCTGTGTCTATCCATATGAACTTCCATGTGAAACTGTCTGACTATCTGCATCTCTGTGTGGCTGTCTGCATGTCCATATGCGTGTGCAATTCAGTGGCTAACTTTCCTTCAGTGTGCAACTCTGTGGCTGGCTGTCTTTCCATGTGCAGTTCTGGTTGGCTGGCTGGCTGTTTTTACGACTTTGCATCTGCAACTCTGCTTGGCTGTATGTATGTCCCTCTGCAACTCCTGGCTGTCCATGTACACCTGCCTGTTCATCTGCAATTCATTCTGTTTAGACTGGCTGCAACCCTGACTGGCTGTCAGTCCATGTAAAACTGTTGCTCTGTATTTGTTCTTCAGTCCATCTGCAATGTGTTCTGTTTTACCTGTCTACACGACGGTAGCTTGCTGTCTATCCATCTGCATCTGACTGGCTGTCTCTGTGATGTGGCAGTGTGGCTTCACCAGAAGGACACAGCTGAATACGTCCAGTGATGTTTATTGAATTGGTGCAAAAAGGTCAAAGGAAAGTATAAACAAGGTCAAAACGGAACATGAAAGTTGCACACTCTTTACATGATAAGCTTCCTCAGCGGCCTTCCTCTGAGAGCTGGGAAGCCTCACATCTGCCATGACTTCAGCTTATTCTGCACAAACTGACCCCCTATTTCTTTCTACACAGTCCTTCTAAGCCAGGCGCTCATTCTTTGCTTAGCCTGGAGTGAACCAAGTGCTCACTATAGGGGTGGTCATCACATCCTAAAATGGCAATACGACATTATTTACATGTCTTGTTTATATGGCCTTGTTTATGTATACTGGTAAGCTAAGCTAGATGTAATTAATTGCCTTATCCTAATGCTATTGGAGTGGGCCCCCTCCCCCTTATAGGTTAACTGTGGATCCCGCCGGCTCCTAGAAGCGCCCTCACCAGCGCCCTCATTCCCTTAGGATCTGCAACTCTGGCTGGCTGGCTGTCAGTCCATCTGCAACTGTCTATGGCTGTCTGCATGTCCATGTGCAACACTTGCTGCCTGGATATCTATGTGGCTGGTTGGTTGGCTGGTTGGCTGCCTGTTCTTTTGCATCTTTGGTTGTCTCTCCATTTAAAACTCTGGTATAGATTTTCATCTGCACCGGTGTGGCTGTCTGCTTGGCCATGTGTGTGCAATTCAGTGTCTGTCAAAGTGCTACTCTGGCAGTCTTTCTGACTATGCATCTGCTACCATGTTTGACTGTATGTCCCTCTGTCAATCAACAACCGTCTGAATGTCTGTCCATCTACACCTCTCATCTTTAACTCATTCTATGTTACCCATCTACAAGTCTGTAGCTCGCTGTCTGTCCACCTGCAACTCTGGCTGGCTGGCTGTGATGTGGTAGTGTGGCTTAAAGCAGATGACTCTTCACCACAAGGACACAGTTGAATACTTCCAGGTTAGTTCCAGTGATATTGAATTTATGAAACAAGTCAAAGGAAAATGTATATAAAAAATAATAAAACAGAACACAAACAAGCTAAGTCATGCACACTATTAAATTTATACAGATTTATAACCTCAAGATTGGATTAATGTAATGCTGCTCTGGTAGAAAGTTTATATAAATCATGAAATAAGCTTAGGGTCATTAAATAAGGTCAGAATGCAGCGGCTTGACTGCTCACTAGAGCTTGAAATTGTGACCATATCTGTTTATTCTCTCATCCCTGCACTGGATTCCAGTTAAATTTCACGTTAATTATAAAATACTCCTTCTGACTTGACTCCTTGACTCAATTGTTTGTCCCTACAGCATCTTGGAGAACTTTTAAACCCTACAACCGGTAATGTACATTTCTTTTGCTGGGACTACTATTTTCCCACTTGAGAAGCAACTCTGGGGGAAGAGCCTCCAACTCTGGAATAAACGTCCTGTTGCTGTTCTGGACACACTTTTTATTGCTCTGATTTTCTCTCTTTTTCTCTCTACCATGTATTGAGATGCCCAGTTCCAGCTGTTCCATCCCGGTACCACCAGACCTGGCTCTCTACTACTGTACTGCCCACTGTCCTGATCTGGAGCCTCGTGTTGATTCATCCTCACCTCACTGCATGACCATGCATACCTGCCTAAATCCTCACTTGAAGTGTATGTTTAAATGCACTAGAACTAAAGAAACAAACTTTTAGCTGGTCTCTGTGGCCTAGACCTTGCAAAGGCTCATGGGAGGGTGCAGGGAGATTACTTCTCCAAGGTCAAGTAAGGGTTCCAGAGACCAGGAGATAAGAACTAATAACTGCATTTTATAACTGCTGTTATTTTTAATATATGCCGGAGTTGATCATTTAGATACAACAGTCTATTACATGTCTAAATTAGACAGCCCATAATGTTGCGTATTAATGGTCTTCAAATGCTGCGATGAAGTTTCAGTTCAGAGTTTCTAAAATCTAGATTTTAAAATGAAATTCAGGAAAACAACTTTTTTTTTGATAATTTATATTTCAGATCAAATTCTATCTTTGTTTTTGTCCACATGTCCACATCTGTCTTTTTTTTTTTTGTTTTCCTTCATGTTAATTCCGAGCTCTAACTTCCGAGTTCTAAATAACGAATTCCTAATTCCGAGTTTTGAATTCCGAGTTCTAAGTTCTGAGTTCAGAGTTCTACATTCCAAGTTCTGAGTTCCGAATTCAGAGATCCAAATTCCGAATTCAGAGATCCAAATTCCGAATTCAGAGATCCAAATTCAGAGTTCTGAATTCCGAGTTCTAAATTATGAATTCTAAGTGAGGTGTTTCGAATTCTGAATTCCGAGTTTTAAAAAACGAGATCTTAATTCTGAGCTCTAAATTCCGAGTTCTAAATTCCAATTTACGAATTCCGTGTTCTGAATTCCGTGTTCTGAATTCCGAGTTCTGAATTCCGAGTTCGAACTTCCGAAATAATTCCGAAGTAAATTCCGAACCAAGTTCTGAGTTCTAAGGTCCGAGTTCTAAGTTCCAAGTTTCGAATTCAGAGTTCAAAATTCCGAGTTCCAAATTCGGAACTCGGAATTTAGATATTGGAATTTATAACTCTGAATTCGGAACTTAGAACTCAGAATTTAGAACTCGGAATTTAGAACTCAGAACCCGAGCTCCAAATTCCGAGATCTAAATTCTGAGTTCCGAGTTCCGAATTGTGGCTCCTAAATCCCAAGATTTAAATTCCGATTTCTAAATTACGAATTCTAAATTTCGAATTCCAAGTTCTAAATTCCAAATTCTAAATTCCAAATTCCGAGTTCTAAATTCCAAATTCCAAATTCCGAGTTCTAATATCCAAGTTCTGAGTTCCAATTTCCGAGATCAAAATTCTGAATTCCAAATTCCAAATTTGGATTTCTAAATTCCGAATTCCTAATTCCAAACTCTGAAATCCGAGTTCCGAGTTCTACATTCTAAGTTTCAAATTCCGAGTTCCAAATTCCGAGTTCCAAATTCCGAATTCTAAATAACGAGTTCCGAATTCCGAAATCGGAACTCTGAATTTAGATATTGGAATTTAGAACTCTGACATTGGAACTTAGAACTCGGAATTTAGAACTCGGAATTTAGAACTCAGAACCCGAGTTCTAACTTCCGAGTTCTGAATTCCGAGTTCTAACTTCCGAACCAACTTCCGAGTTCTAACTTCCGAGTTCTAACTTCCGAGTTCCGAATTCCGAATTCCAAGTTCTAAATTTCGGGTTCTGAATTCCAAATTCCAAGTATTGAATTCTGAGTTCTAAATTTCGAATTCCGAGTTCTAAATTCCGAATTCTAAATAACGAGTTCCAAATTCGGAACTCTGAATTTAGATATTGGAATTTAGAACTCTGACATCGGAACTTAGAATTCAGAATTTAGAACTCGGAATTTAGAACTCAGAACCCGAGTTCTAACTTCCGAGTTCTAACTTCCGAGTTCTAACTTCCGAGTTCTGAATTCCGAGTTCTGAATTCCGAGTTCTGAATTCCGAGTTCTGAATTCCGAGTTCTAAATTCCGAGTTCTAAATTCCGAACCAACTTCCGAGTTCTGAATTCCGAGTTCTAACTTCCGAACCAAGTTCTGAGTTCTAAGGTCAGAGTTCTAAGTTCCAAGTTTCGAATTCCGAGTTCAAAATTCCGAATTCGGAACTCGGAATTTAGATATTGGAATTTAGAACTCTGACCTCAGAATTTAGAACTCAGAATTTTGAACTCAGAACCCGAGCTCCAAATTCCGAGTTCTAAATTCCAAGTTCTGAGTTCCGAGTTCTAAATTCCGAATTCCGAGCTCTAAATACAGAGTTATAAATTCCAAGTTCCGATTTCCAAGTTCCGAGTTCCAAATTCTAAATTCCGAGTTCTGAGTTCTAAATTCCGAGTTCCAAGTTCTAAATTCCAAGTTTTAAATTCTGAGTTTTTATTCTAAATACCAAATTCCAGATTCTGATCTCCGAATTCCAAGTTCCAAGTGCCGAGTTCTTAATTCCGAGTTACAAATTCAGAGTTCTAAGTTCTAAATTCCGAGTTCTGAGTTCTAAATTCCAATTTACGAATTCAGAGTTCCAAATTCCGAGTTCTAAATTGCGGAAATTCCAAATTCTGAGTTCCTTGTTATGAATTCCAAGTTCTACGTTCCGAGTTCTGAATTCCGAGTTCCGAATTCTAAATTCTGAGTTCCGAGATCGAAGTTCCGAGTTGTAAGTTCCCAAATCTATATTCCGAGTTCCAAGTTCTAAATTCCGAGTTCCGAATTGTGGCTCCTAAATCCCAAGATTTAAATTCCGATTTCTAAATTCTGAGTTCCAAGTTCTAAGTTCTGAGTTCCGAATTCAGAGTTCTAAATTCCGAATTCCTAATTCCAAACTCTGAAATCTGAGTTCCGAGTTCTACGTTCTAAGTTTCAAATTCTGAGTTCCAAATTCCGAATTCTAAATTCCGAGTTCCGAATTCTAAGTTCTTATTTCCGTATTCCAAGCTCCGAGTTCCAAGTTCGAGATCTAAATTCTGAGGATCTAAATTCCGAGTTCTGAATTCCGAGTACTAACTTCCGAACTAAATTCCGAACCAAGTTCTGAGTTCTAAGGTCCAAGTTTCGAATTCCGAGTTCAAAATTCCGAGTTCCAAATCGGAACTCGGAATTTAGATATTGGAATTTACAACTCTGAACTCAGAATTTAGAACTCAGAACCCGAGCTCCAAATTCCGAGTTCTAAATTCCAAGTTCTGAGTTCCGAGTTCTAAATTCCGAGTTCTGAATTCCGAGTTCTGAATTCCGTGTTCTAAATTCCGAACTCCGAGTTCCAAATTCCGAATTCCGAGCTCTAAATACCGAGCTATAAATTCCAAGTTCCAATTTCCAGGTTCCGAGTTCCGAATTCCAAGTTCTAAATTCCGAATTCCAAGTTCTAAATTCCGAATTCCAAGTTCTAAATTCCGAATTCCAAGTTCTAAATTCCAAGTTTTAAATTCTGAGTTTTTATTCTAAATGCCAAATTCCAGATTCAGATCTCTGAATTCCAAATTCCAAGTTCTGAGTTCTAAATTCCAAGTTCTAAATTCCAATTTATGAATTCCAAGTTCTGAAGTCCGAGTTCCAAATTCTAATTTCTGAGTTCTAAATTCCAAGTTCCGAATTCCGAGTTCTAAATTCTAAGTTTTAAATTCTGAGTTTTTATTCTAAATGCCAAATTCCAGATTCTGATCTCCGAATTCCAAGTTCCAAGTGCCGAGTACTCAGAACTTGGAATTTAGAACTCGGAATTTGGAGCTCGGGTTCTGAGTTCTAAATTCTGAGTTCTAAATTCCGAGTTCTGAATTCCGAATTCCAAGCTCTAAATTCAGAGTTATAAATTCCAAGTTCTGATTTCCAAGTTCTGAGTTCCAAATTCTAAATTCCGAGTTCTGAGTTCTAAATTCTGAGTTCCGAATTCCAAGTTCTGAATTCCACGTTTTAAATTCTGAGTTTTTATTCTAAATACCAAATTCCAGATTCTGATTCGAATTCCAAGTTCCAAGTGCCGAGTTCTTAATTCCGAGTTACAAATTCCAAATTCTGAGTTCTAAATTCTGAGTTCTAAGTTCCGAATTCAGAGTTCTAAATTCCAAATTCCGAGAGCCAAGTTGCAAATTGTTGTTCTTGATTCCGAATTCCAAATTCTGAATTCCGAGTTCTAAGTTCTAAATTCCGAGTTCTAAGTTCCAAATTCCGAGTTCTAAGTTCCAAGATCTAAATTCAGCAGCTTTCTTGTTCTAAATTCCGAGTTCCAAATTCTGAATTCCAAATACCGAATTCCAAATTCCGAGTTCCGAATTCTGAATTCCAACTTCCGAATTCCGACCTCCAACTTCCGAATTCCGACCTCCAACTTCCGAATTCCGAGTTCTAAATTCCGAATTCCGAGTTCCAAATTCTGATCTCAGAGTTCTGAATTCCGATTTGTAAATTCCGAGTTCAAAATTCTGATCTGAGTTCTAAATTCCGAATTCCGAGTTCTAAATTCCGATTTTTAAATTCCGAGTTCTAAGTTCCAAATTCTGAGTTCAGAATTCTGAGTTCTGAATTCCGATTTGTAAATTCCGAGTTTCAAATTCTGATCTCTGAGTTCCGATTTCTAAATTCCAAATTCCGAGTTCCAAATTCGAAGTTCTGAGTTCTAAATTCAGAGATCCGAATTCCGAGCTCCAAGTTCCATGTTCTTGATTTCGAATTCCAAATTCTGATCTCAGAGTTCCGAATTCAAAATTCTGAATTCCGAGTTCTAAGTTCTAAATTCAGAGTTCTAAATTCTGAGTTCTAAGTTCCAAGATCTAAATTTTGACTATTCTGACTATTGTGGGGCCTATAATCCACTCTCTCGGAACTCTGAATTTAGAACTCGAACTCGGAGTTCTGAATTCCGAGTTCCAAGTTCCGATTTCCAAATTCCGTGTTCTGAATTCTGAGTTCCAAAATCCTAAAACCGAGCTCCGAATTCCAAGTTCCGCGTTCTAAGTTCTGAATTCGGAGCTAAATTCGAAAGTCGGAATTTGGAACCTGGAATTCGGAATTTAGAACTCAGAATTCTAAATTTAGAACTCAGAATTCGGAACTCGGAATTAGGAACTTGGAACTCGGATTTGGGAACTCGAAACTTCGAACTCGGATTTCCAAATTTGGAATTTAGAACTCTGAATTCAGAACTCGGAATTTGGAACTCAGAATTTAAAACTCTGAAATCGGAATTCAGAACACCGACCTCAGAACTCTCAGAACCCTCAGAATTCTGAACTTGGAACTTAGAACTCGGAATTTGGAACTCTAAATTAGGAACTCGGAATTTAGAACTCGGAATTTAGAACTCGGAATTTGGAACTCGGAATTTAGAACTGGGAATTCGGAACTTGGATCTCGGAATTTGGAACTTGGAATTTTAGTACTCGAAATTCAGAACTTGGATCTTGGAATTTGGAACTGGGAATTTAGAACTGGGAATTTAGAACTGGGAACTTGGAACTCTGAACTTGGATCTCTTAATTCGGAACTCTTAATTCGGAACTCTTAATTCGGAACTCCGAACTTGGAATGTGGAACTTGGAATGTGGAACTCGGAATGTGGAACTCGGAATGTGGAACTCTTAATTCGGAACTCTTAATTCGGAACTCTGAACTTGAAACTCTTAATTCAGAACTCGGAATTTAGAACTCGGAATTCGGAATTTAGAACTCAGATTTTTTAGAACTTGATTTTTTAGAACTTGAAATTTGGAATTTAGAATTCGGAATTCAGAATTTTAAACTTGGAACTTGGAACTCTGATTCGGATCTCTGATTTTGGAACTCAGAATTTGGAACTCGGAATTTAGAACTCGGAATTCGAAATTTGGAATTTAGAATTTAGAACTCGGAATTTGGAACACGGAATTTAGAATTTGGAACTTGGAACTCTTAATTAGGAACTCGGAATTTAGATCTTGGAACTCGGAACTCGGAATTTGCATCTCAGAATTTGGAACTCAGAATTTAGAACTCTAAACTTGGAACTCTTAATTCAGAACTCGGAACTTGGAACTCAGAATTCGAAACTAGGAATTTGGAACTCGGAATGTAGAACTCGGAACTTGAAACTCTTAATTCAGAACTCAGAATTTACAACTCTGAATTTGGAATTCAGAGCTCGGATTTTGGAGCTTGGAATTCGGAATTCGGAATTTAGAACTCAGAACTTTGAATTCAGCATTCGGAACTCTGAATTTAGAACTCGGAATTCGGAACTCGCAGTGTAGAAGTCGGAATTTTGAACTCAGAATAAGGAACTTGGAATTAGGAACTTGGAATTAGGAACTCGGAATTAGGAACTCGGAATTAGGAACTCGGAATTCAGAATTTTGAACTCGGAACTCGGAACTTGGATCTCTGTATTCGGAACTCGGAACTCTGAATTAGGAACTCGAACTCTGAATTAGGAACTTGGAACTCGGAATTAGGAACTTGGAACTCGGAACTTGGAACTCGGAATTCGGATGTCGGAATTTGGAATTTAGAATAACAATCTCTAACAAAAAAATCTAACAAACGTCCAAAGAGAGAGTGTTGTAACAAAACTCGTCCTGCAGGATATTATTCCTAAGATTGTGTTTAGGAAATGAAGGTTGTTTAAAAAAGTACAATCACTGTTATATTATTCGGGTACACACATGTGGAAAAGCTTCATTTGGTTAAACGTGCATGAACTAGAGATTACATCAAAAAGATAAAGAAACAGTGGAACTGCTAAACAAACTTGAGGACAAGCAGCACCGACATGAGTGTGTTTGTTTCACTCTGTGTGTCTGGATGCCTCACACCAACCCAAAGATTGTTACTCTTGGAAATAGGCAAAGCAAATAGTCGCACTGTGCACTAATAAGACTTCATAAACAAGTAAGAGTACAAAACTGAGAAGAGTAATAAACTGTCATAAACAAATAAGAGTTTGAATAAGAGAAATACATTGATTATGTTGGTGAATCACTAGAAAAGAGCTCAAACTCAAAGCATCTCTAATGAGAAATAAAGCAACTAGTTATATAAAGAGGTTATTTTCCTTCCTCTTCAGCTAGACCTGTTACAGTATGCTAAACTCTATTAAACTGTGGTTATGAGAGACATACAGATGTGACTAAATACAGGTAAACGTGTAGAAGTTTATGAATAAATTATGAATAAAGTACACACATATGTATTAGGTAAAATATAATAATTGTAAGAAGGAAGCCATGGGGTGTGAATGGATTGCTCCGGATCACAATCACCATCTCGTACAGTCAAGTCAAGTCAAATCAAATTCATTTGTATAGCACTTTTTACAACTGTTGTCACAAAGCAGCTTTACATAATTAATAATTAGTAAGAGACAGAAAAAAGTAAGAAGACCTGAAGGATCAAAGACCCCCAGTGAGCAAGAAAAGCTCCCTCAGAGCTGGAGGAAGAAACCTTGGGAGGAACCGAGACTCACAAGGGGGACCCGACCCATCCTCTTCTGGTCAGAACTATTTATAAATTAATGATAAAAGTTACCAAATCATCTATACTGTTGAACTGCCCTGATCATAATCATAATATAATAATCATGGTGTAGTAGAACTTAATATAGTCATGGCAGTGATGGTCAGAGTAATGATAGTTACAGTGGGGAAAAAAGAATTTAGTTAGTCACAATTGTGCAAGTTCTCCCACTTAAAAAGATGAGAGAGGCCTGTAATTGACATCATAGGTAGACCTCAGCTATGAAAGACAAAATGAGAAAAAAAAATCAGAAAATCACATTGTCTGATTTTTAAAGAATGTATTTGCAAATAATGGTGGAAAATAAGTGAGTGGTATGACTGGGTAGAGCCAGTCAGTCATGGCGTACCCCCTTTGTGATGTTGCTGGAGAGAATGACAGACCCCAGGCGGCTTGGGTGAAGCCCATCTCTACGGTAGAGGGCTGAACGCTTCCGAAACCTCTCCCAGATGTCTACGAAGTCCACTCCAACGCTGCCGCACCAATCCCGAAGCCAGAAGTGGAGAGTCGGCTGACCGACTCAGTCCCTCGACCTTACATGGACATGGGGCCAGAGACGATGATCCTGGCATCTATCTTCTTCCGGACGGTGTCCGGAAGCGTGTGCAAGTGCTCCTTCAGAACCTCACTGTGGAGACGTCGTTCGTTCCAACATGGAGAACCACGGTGCCGACGGCCTCCAGCCTCGTCTTCTGTTGGTGGAGCTCGGCCTGCTTCTCCAACAGCCACTGGATCTGCTGGTCCAGCAGGGCAAGCTCCTTGCTGAGCGTCTGAAGAGCATGTTCCACCACGGTCACCATGTTCCTCAAGGTAAACAAACACAGAAACACAATTGACGGATGGTGAGATGAAGTAACATGAAGTAAGAGGTCACATTTGGCACAAAGGTTACAATACCAACTAGCTGAGAGAAATAAGCAAAAGCAAAGATGAAGGAACATCAACTGAGGACTAGGAGTAACGAGTAATTTTTCAAGTAATAAGAGAGCAAACAAACAAACAGCAGGTGAGCGAGCGTATGACCTGTCCACCAGAACCGGAAACACTTGCAGAGTTCATAGCTTTATGACGGGAGAGTCTGCTTTAATTGGTGGGTCATCATTTTCTATCTGTGGGGCTCTGGTAGGAATCTGCACCCAACATGTTGCACAGCTGAACTGTAACACCTTTGTGTGTGTATTGGGGAATGTGGGGATGGGTCATTTATGCTTGATTTAAATATTAGAAATGTAAATGGAATAAATCACAGGTAATAACTTTTTATAATAAAATTTGACTCTGTGGTTTTACACAGTTTGTAGAAACATGAAATTCACTTATTGAAGAATTCAATCTTTAAATGAATCAAATGCATCAACAAAGTCAGAATCTGTTCAAATATCATTTATACCGTCTCATAAGATAGGCAATCTTTGCTCACATATTTTCTAGCAGTTTTTAATTTTTAAATGCATTATTGACAGTATTTGATGTATTTGGCAGAGATAGATCAGCATAACTAAAGCCTTTTTGTTAAATTGCAGAACATTCTGCTATTTTGTCAATAAAGATTATTTTATTTTTACAGTTTTGTTAAAAAGTCTCAACAGCTAAAAGCTATTAAAACAGATGTTTAATGTATTCCATTTATTCAGTTTTTGTCAATATGTGCATCTATTTATAACTCTTGCAGTTTATCAGTTTGACCACACAGTGACATCCAAGCTCCATCCATGAGGTCAATTCCAAAAGGATTCCTTCTCACTATATAGAAGTGCACTCTTCTATTCGAGTGTATGGATTCTGATACATACTTAATAGTGAGTGATTGGAGGCTCAATATTAAAGACACTGTCATTTAGACTCTCGACTCGAGACTGACATTAGACTCTCGAGTGCAGAAGCCGTTGTTGTGTGTTTTTGCTTTATAAAAGTGAACTCCATAGAGAGGGAGAGTGCCCTTTCCTTCACATTACTTCATGAACTAAACTAAAGTCCATCACTAAACTACTGCCATTTTTCACAAAGACGATTTTTCCATGAAATGAGAGAAAGTCGTTCCTGTCATATTGTCAAGTCAAATCAAATTTATTTGTATAGCGCTTTTTACAACTGTTGTCGTCACAAAGTAGCTTTACATAATTAGTACTTAATAAAGGACAGAGACAGAGAAGAAAGAAGAAATAACATGAAGGGTCAAAGACCCCCGTGAGCAAGCCAACGGCGACAGTGGCAAGGAAAAACTCCCTCAGAGCTGCAGGAAGAAACCTTGGGAGGAACCAAGACTCACAAGGGGGACCCATCCTCCTCTGGCCAGACTATTTAAACATTAATGATAAAAATGACCAAAGCAGATACAACAGAAAGTTAATAGTGGTGTCTAGTGATGGCTTTACACGTTCCGAGGCAGATTAAGTAGACGGTCCTAGATTTGAATATTTTAATGTGAAATATTACAACACAAACACTGACAGTCTCATCTCACTGGTTTGTCATGTCCTCCTGGATGGGAGGTGGTTATACAGTGTGTGGCTGGGGTGAAAGGTGTCCCTAATGAAGCTGCAATCTCCTTCCACACACTGTGCTGGTGAGGAACGTCTCTCGTGGAAGGGGACCTTGTGCCAGATATGATATCCTGAGCATTTTGCAGAGCCTCAGTCTGTCACAGCAGAGCTGCCGTATTCCACTGTCACACAGAGAGTCTGGAGGACACAGAACTACACAACCGCACATACTGGGGTCTTTTTTTATTAGGATGTCCCAAGACCCAATTACAAATGCAGGTGTTGATTTCCAGTTCTGGTGGTGGAGCACAAGTTAATGAACAGCATACGGATATAGGTGTTTCTATTGTGTAGTCAGTTAAAGGTTTCTCTTGAGAGAAAATATGGTCTTTTCTAACATTACTTTCATGTGGTTTCAACTTATCAAATCCTTTTATCAAAATCCTTTGTCTCATCTTTTGTTACCCTTCGTCTGCCGGCCTAAAGTGGTCACTCTCTCTCTTTGTATACCATAAACCCCCCCCTCAACTTCACCCACCTCCTACCCCTCTTTAAAGTGATAACTATCACCCCCTATTGTTGACACTCCAAGTGCCCTCAACTTCACCCACCTCCTACCCCTCTTTAAAGTGATAACTATGACCCCCTATTGTTGATACTCCAAGTGACCTACCCTTCATTCCCCTCCTACCCCTCCTTAAACTCCTCTTCATCAACCTTTCTCCTCCCACAATTTCCAATGTATATAAGGCCCTCTCAAAATACCCCTAATCAGACTGGGTTGACCGTGACCGATCGAGTTGTACATCTCTGTGTGTACCAATAAACTCATCAACACTGAAGATCCAGTCTCCTGACTCCTGAATCTGTCTCCTGGACGCCGGATTTCTAACAATTTGGTGCCGTGACCTGGATGGCCTACTGAAACCTTCTTGGTGAGTAAACGCCATTTCGAATCGAAGAGAAATTCTGGTTTCCTAAGACAGAGGAGTCAGTAATTGTTAGCCTCTCTGAAAGAAGAGAAGTTATCTGTCACTGATAGAAACCTAGTGTTTTGTGGCTGTTATCCTCTCTGTTTGAGGGAAGTTTGGTTGTTTGTCACTGATAGAAACCTAGTGTTTTGTGGCTGTTATCCTCTCTGTTTGAGGGAAGTTTGGTTGTTTGTCACTGATAGAAACCTAGTGTTTTGTGGCTGTTATCCTCTCTGTTTGAGGGAAGTTTGGTTGTTTGTCACTGATAGAAACCTAGTGTTTTGTGGCTGTTATCCTCTCTAAAGGAGAGAAGTTTGTTTTGTTACTGTTAAACGTAACGTTTGTAACCGGAATCCTCTCTGAACAGAGAGAGGTCTGTTTGTTACTGATGAGTAGTGTTTTTGTTCTTCTATAGTTAATAAGAAAACTTTTTGTTCTCCTGTTCCCTCACCATGTCCAGAAAAGGCCAACATACTCAGAATCTTGGTAAAGACTCATGGAAGCCTCTTAACTATAAAAGCAGCACCTTAGTTAAGGGAGGGACTGAAATGCCTCAGTGGACTGATTCTGATTTTGAAAAGGTAATCAATAGCATAGTGAAGAAACATATTAATGAGCAAAAGATAACTCAGTACTTTTCATCCAAAGGTTTCTCTGCTGATAGAGAATGGACTTTTGCTGAGTGTAAGGTAGCTTTAGGTTATGGCCTTAAGCATGACTCAGTGAAGAAGTGTCTTTTTGTAATTAAGCAATATTGAAAATGCAAGTTAAAGTCTATGGAAGATGAGTTAAAGGAAGCTCAGGGAAAGATCTTAGAACTAATTAGTGAATGCAGACGGCATAAAACAGCTACCATAAATGCCAATAGAACATGTAAGACACTTCAGCAAAACCTGACAGAAGTTGAACAGCAGCATGCTAGTTGTAAAACTAAATCAAGGTGCCAGTGTCCTTCTGTTGCCCCTCCAGCAGGTCAGCCATGTTACACAGAGGATGGAGATTCTCAAGTAACAGTAAGGCTGTATCCTGAATTATCTGTAAACGACAAAGGCAATGAGACTGTTCATTCTGATGGATCAGAATCTTCATCTTCTGATGAGGGTTCTGAACATGCTAGTGCAAGGCGAGTTCAGATGAGACCTGTAACCATTGTATCTTCTGAGGTACTTAATCATGCAAAATGCAGAGGTACTGAAACCAGAGTAGAAATTGGTCATGTTCCTTTAGATGCAGATACTTCGGAAAAGTTGTCCAAGGAGTTTAAGCATCCAAGGAAAATGGGGCTTGATTTCATTGACCTCATGCATAAGAAAAGAAATCTCTACTCTCTGCACCCCAATGATGCTGTAGCTATAGCAAGCCAGGTACTTAACGTTGCAGACAGTGGACAGCTTGCTAAAAAGGTGTTAAATGCTATGGGTAACAATGGCCAGAACCTTGAAGGGGGATGGAAAGCTTTCAATGATTGGATTAGCTGTCAATGCCATAAAACAACTGACTGGACACAGATAACCAAATGTAGACAAAGAAAGGGAGAGTCTGCAGCAGACTTCTGTGAGAGGTTTGAAAGAGTCTTTTTGTCTCACTCAGGTATTCATCAATACAATGATGATAACATTGACAGTACAACTGATGGTCCCCATTTTGAACAGCTGGTTGAGTCACTACGGACAGATCTAAAACAAGCTCTGGTGACTGCTGTTCCAAATTGGCGGCAAACTAAGTGGAGTGACCTTAAGAATAAACTTGACCCATTGGACAATGATCTAGAACCATGCCATGTTCCAGCATCAATCCATGTCCTCAAAGAGACTAGCTCTAACTCAGATGCAAGCAAGAGGTTCTCTAATCAGAAGAAACAATGTCATTACTGTCATCAAATTGGTCACTTTTCTAGAGTATGTCGCAAAAAGCGGGCAGATAGCCACAATATGGGTGCAAGGTTGAGAGACAACCTAGTGGGAAATTCTTCTGGGGGTTTTCACAGGGAAGCCCAGCAGGGATTTCACAAGAGCAATTGTCTTTGACGTTAAGGACCTTGCAGGGAGTCACAGAGCAGTTGTTTCTGATATTCAATGGAATACAGAGAGTCATAGGGACATCAACAGTTCAATTCTGTGGACAGTTTAGTTTAAACCACAGCAGGAGGAACTCACCATACTTACTGTAGCATGTTAATGACACCCAAGTAGTGTGAATGAGAAAATGCATATCAAATGCATAAATGCACTTTGTTTTATTCTTTTTTACTGTTTTTTTTATGTAAGCAAGGGACATAAGGTCAGTCCTGATGCAGTTCAGTTGTGTTGTGCTAGTGTACATATTCTGGACAATTTGTTACCCAGGGTTCTAGAGGAATTGTGCCTTGTAGAGAAGCTGCAGTTATCGCGATGTCACTGCCAAACACAGTGCACTAATTGCCAAGCTTTCTTAGGCCGTGTAAGTAATGCTACATTTTTTAAAAAACACTATACGATCTGCTTAAAGATAACCCTGGGCAACATGGCCCTATTGTACATTTACAGTGAACACTAGAGTGAACCACTTATCTGTGGAATAATAGATATGGCTAAATAATGGTGTGAAAATTTCTCCAGATGATGTGACACTAGCATCACACTACCTGGTTACACTAGTGTTGCAGAAATGTTTTCAGAACGAACAAGATTAGTTAGCCAAAACTGTGCTACTTGCTGAAAGGTCAATGGATCTTGGTGAGGAAACAGTGACGAACAGTCCTTAGAACTTAGATGGGGTGGCCCATTTCAGGTTATGCTAATCACTGATTCAGCAGTGAAATGTAAAGGAAACAGTTATTCATGTTTCTTACTGTAAGGTTGTATCTGCTCATCAGAACGAAATAATAGGGTCAGTAAAGAGAAGAGGTGGGTAATGCACAGAGCCTCAGGGAAGAACTATGGTTTTTATGCCATAGGGGCCAACCCTTTGGTGAAGACTTTCAACACACTATGCATTACCATAGCAGCCTCCTCTGAGGGACAGATAGTGGGGATGAGCAGGTATACTAATGCTGAAAAATTCCCAACAACAATGAACAGTTTACTGTGCAATGTTACTTCTGTGTTACAGATCAGTTGGAGCCAGACAGTGCTCCTGTTCATTGAGAATGGCAAGAATAGTTTACACATTGCACCCAAGCTTCAGACTCGAAGAACCAGCTGACCACTGGACTACTTGGATGATCTACCATCGACTGATGTTCACAAACATAACTTGGACACACACTGTGACTGCTCACAGACACAGAAGAAAACTCTCTATGGTATTTTTCAGGAAGTTGCAGCCATGGACAACTTCAATGTGACATTCTTTAGCATAATAATATAGAAATAGGCACTGCCCTGTTTTTGTATAGTTATTGCCTTTTATTTTGTTTATTTTGTTTGTTTTTGTTTTCGACTTCTTATTGTACATATGTATTGTACTTAGTAGTCTTAATATTGTTTTGTGATTCTCCATGAGGGAGAATCAAAGGGGGAATTGAGAGAAAATATGGTCTTTTCTAACATTACTTTCATGTGGTTTCAACTTATCAAATGGTTATCTTAATCCTTTGTCTCATCTTTTGTTACCCTTCGTCTGCCGGCCTAAAGTGGTCACTCTCTCTCTTTGTATACCATAAACCCCCCCCTCAACTTCACCCACCTCCACCCACTACCCCTCTTTAAAGTGATAACTATCACCCCCTATTGTTGACACTCCAAGTGCCCTCAACTTCACCCACCTCCTACCCCTCTTTAAAGTGATAACTATGACCCCCTATTGTTGATACTCCAAGTGACCTACCCTTCATTCCCCTCCTACCCCTCCTTAAACTCCTCTTCATCAACCTTTCTCCTCCCACAATTTCCAATGTATATAAGGCCCTCTCAAAATACCCCTAATCAGACTGGGTTGACCGTGACCGATCGAGTTGTACATCTCTGTGTGTACCAATAAACTCATCAACACTGAAGATCCAGTCTCCTGACTCCTGAATCTGTCTCCTGGACGCCGGATTTCTAACACTCTCTTATATAGTGCACATACACACTAAGAACATTTTGGACTTAAGAGAGTGCAAAGACTTGTCCCTGCAGCTGTACCCTATTGAGGTACTATAGAGAACCTTTTAGCACAAGTACTTTATTGTACCCATGTTTCTTGTACCAGTTAAGGTACTATTAAGTTCCCCAAGAGGCTAAAATTCACCTTTAAACTATGGTACAGCTGTATCCCCTCTCCAAAAGGTACCAGCAGGTGCTTGTACAGGTACCACTCCAGTGACAAGCCATTCTGGACCCTATAGAGACTAAAGAGTACCAGAAATATCCACTATAATATCCACTAAAAATATTCAAAATGTATTTCTATACTGTTTATTTATAGAAAGTAAATAGTAAATATACTGAACTTTAGCATTAATTGAAAGAGCAACAGAAACAGAAAAAAAACAGTGTTTATGAAGATGAAATTAAAAGAAATTACACTCCATACCATTACAATATGGCATTAACAGCAAATACATACAATACAAAAAAATACAATACAATGAAACAAAGTAAAAAGGTTTCATCATACAATCTAAAAAAAATCATATTTCATCCTTACATGGCAAAATGTACGTTATGTAGGTTCCACTTATATAAGAGAATATCAGCCTCATTAGGAAGAAAAACACCCACCAGAAACCAGAAGCAACACAGTGTCTATGTTTAGTAAGTACGTGGCTTTCCAAATCAATGGAATCACTTCAGTTTGCAGATGGCCCGTTGCACCAACATCATCAAGGGAATACTTATATAATTTAGTGTAATATTAGATACACACTGAAGCACCTCCCCTTGAACCTGCACACCTCTGAGAGCATCACTGAATTTAAGAGTCTTCTGTAGGTCTGCTGGTGGAGATGAAAATGGTGTGCTTACACTTTTGCTAAGTATCTCTTGAAGATCACCTAGGAGTCCTTTAGAGGAAAACTCGCAGCACTGTTTCAGCTGAAGCGGTGACAAATGTTCCCCAGCACAGGATGGATGGCATCAACTTCATCATACACTGTAAGACAAAAGCAGAAAATACACATAAGCTTCATTATGATGTTGCAAAAAAGTGTAGCGATGAAGGCAGGAGTGGAGAGTAAAAAATCTAGAACAGTCATAAATATCTTATAATAGACTATAAAAGACACAATTATTCATATGAAGTTGGTTCATCACATCACATTTGATGGCTATACTGTTTTACCTCCCATTACTTTATTCCACCTACCCCTGAGAATCTTCCAAGAGTCTTCAAAAGTCTTCATGTGGTCCTTCACAAACAACACATCAGGTTGTGTCTTCCTGTACTTTTCACACAATACCTCAATGTGGGCCTCAGACGTAGCATCCTCTCCAACAACGCATAATTCCTTCATCAAAGATATCATAAGTTATCAGTTCCAACCATAAAAAGAGAATTACTCAAATCTCTCCACCAATATTACACCAACTACTCTTCTGTGATCAACCATAATAAAATCATTCTTAAACAAACTTACATAACCGTCCTCCTCAACATCCCTCAGGAAAGAGCTCTTCACCATTAAAGCCTTGGTAACTTGGACATACTCTGCATTGGTGGGATAGCTGCAGACCAAGAGCCACAAAATGAATCAAATGTGTTCAGTAATTCTGTTCATCCAACAAAATCAGATGTATCCTATGTAAACATTTAGCCACTCCTGGAGGGAATTTCACAAAGCAGGATTTCTCAGATTAGCAAGATAACTTAAGCTCAAAGTCAAGCTTATCCAGTAGACAAAGAGCTGAAACACATTTTTATTAGAAAATCCTAATCTGTGTTTCAGCTCCCTAACTGAGAAATCCTGCTTTGTTTTCTAAGTAAAAATAATGAAATATCCTCCACAGAGACAATTCTGTATGATTTCATGAAAATGACTTTTTTATTTACTGTTGATTTCTTTCTTTATTTTTTGGGTTTTTGTGTTTCCACAAATAAAAGCTCTCTGACCTGAGTAAACTGTAAGGGAAGGAAAGCTGGAGTTTAGTGAAAGCTAACAGCTAGCAGTTTGTCCCCTAATATCGGCCACACCCCCAACACCTGCCACTTCCGTACATTGCGCATTTCCGCTCTCTCTTTTCGCCAATCGCTTGGATCAAATTCAAAATACATAAGCTCCCGCCTTAGAGAGGTAATTAAGCTTTATTCTTGCAAAAAATCACATCTGAACACAATATTTAAACATTGTTAACAACGGTTTAATCTTGCGCGTAAAATACCGCATGTAACACACCGCCATTTACCGTTTCGCAACGGATATTTCTCTGAGTGTAAAAGTCATCGTAGCGGTTAGATTCCTCTGCTCTGAGGAAAACTCTTTGCCGCCATTGTAGCCCTACGTATACAGAGTACGGGTGCCCCCAGAGGACAAACTTATTCCTACTGTAAACCACTGGATCTGACAGGAACAGTGTAGAAACGCGATCTCTCATCTCATCTCGTCTGGCACAAACACGACATGTTCCATAAGCTAAGTCATGAATACGCGCATGATTACAAACGTTATAAGATTATGATGATGATAATAATGATAACACTACTACTAATAATGATAATACTCATAAAAAATAATGATGATATTAATAATAATGAATAATAATGGATAATAAGAAGTAAGAGGTAGGATCACCTAGAAGCTCGAAATTCAAAATGTATTTTTACAGAATATGGCAACAAGAAAAAACTGGAGGGAAGAGGACATGGTGCAGGCACTTCAGGAGGTTTCAGCTGGCATGACTGTACGCCGAGCAGCCAGGCTCTCCAAAGTCCCCCGTAACACCTTGGGGGACCGAGTAAGTGGACAGGTGACCCATGGCTGTCGCACAGGTCGGAAGCAGTTACTGGCACCAGAGGATGAGGAGGCTCTGGGGCAGTACTGCATTTACTGTGCGCAGCATGGGTTCCCGCTCACTAAGGCGCGGCTGCTGGCGTACGCCAATGCAGTGAGGAGGAAGAGGAACCCCAGTGAAGATGTGCCACCACTTGGGAAAAAGTGGTGGCACTGTTTCAGGAGGAGGCACGCGGACACCATCGATCGTGGGAGGGCAGCGTGTGCGAAGAAGAAGACGGTGGATCAGTACTTTGACCTGCTGACATCCACTCTGGAAACAGCTGGTCTGAAAGACCGGCCATCACAGATTTATAACTGTGATGAGACTGGTTCCCAGATGGATGGCACCAGGTTCAAAGTACTGACACCCCGGGGGTCTGTGTACCAGCAAGCCCCCGGCACCCGAGACCACGTGTCCGTACTGGCCTGCTTCAATGCAGCTGGGGAGGACATTCCACCATTCATCATCTATGCTAAGAATTTTCCCGGAGGCCCGTACACCCAATGAGGACCCCCCAATGCCCTCTATGGCAAATCTCTGGTGGGGTACATCGACGGGGAGCTGTTCCAGCGCTGGTTCGAACACTTTCTTCTCCATGCCCGGACGGAGCGCCCTCTGCTCTTGATCTTTGATGGCCACAAGTCACACCTCGCGCCAGAGGTCATTGAGGCAGCCAAGAGGGAAGATGTTATACTCCTGTGTCTTCCACCCCACTGCTCCCATGTCTTACAGCCGCTGGACGTGGGATTCTTTGGCATGCTGTGGATTCAAGCCGCCTCATGCTCTCTGGCGGACCCAGGAGCAGCAGCAGTACACAGGAGCCTGTGCCACCCTCATTCTCCTCTCCAGTGGAAGCCTCTGCATCCACCCAACCAGCTACTCCAGCACCCTCCCCATCCACTGGTGGCAGCAGGGCTGATCCAGCCCGATCTTGCAGAGGTCCTGACCTGGGTCGATCATAAGAAGAAGACCCCAAGGAGAATTCCTGTCGTGGCCCGGGTCATCACTGGAGAGGAGTATTAGAGACTCCTGCAGCAAAAAGAGGACTTGGCCAGGAAGGCCGAAGAGGCCAAAGAGCAGAGGGCACAATGGAAGAGGGCCCAGACTACCAAGGGCCCCAACGCTGACCCCGCCATGGCCTCCGGGACAACCCCCAGCTGCACAAGCAGAGCCAGTACCGCCTCCACCTCTGCCGGTGCCGCCTCCTCCTCCTCCTCCTCCTCACTACAGCCAGCAGGAAAAAGAGGTGATAAGCGAACTATAAATACACCACTATTATTGTTTCTAAAAATTCTAAGGTGTACAGGATAAAATGTGAAATTAATGAAAATCTAAATGTTATCAACCTGCAGGTGAAAAGAGAAAAGCTCCGGCACCGAAGACAGGTGACTTCAGCATTCAGTTAGAGATTCAGTTACTGTTTCAGGAGCTTTTAGTTTAGATCTTACCTTTTCAGTGTAGTTTTACCTTTTGCCTTATCTGAAGCTGTTCAGGATCTAAAGATTATTTCTTACAGGAAGAAAGAAAGGTAGAAAGGCGAGGCAGCCAGATGAGGGAGGGGACAGAGATGCACCCATGACACAAACCAGTAGTAGTGTTTAGTAACCAGTAGAGTGTTTAGTAGTAGAAAAAGTGGTTGATTGCAATCTAAATGTAATTGCAGTGAACAAAGTCTCTTAATTACACGACTCACAAAAAGTTAAGGATATTTGGCTTTCGGGGGAATTTTTAGGATGAACCTAAAATGCACTCTAACCTTTACCCCCTTTTTTTGTTGGGGTATACCTGCCACTGTTGTTGGCTTTTGTTTTAATAAACAGTTTGAGATGAGCATTGCATGCTTCTACTTAGATGCCCTACTTTCATCATATAATATCACTGTAGGGTGAACTTTCTACGTTTTCCATAAATTTAATCCGAAAGCCAAATATTCCTTGCTATCATTTTGTGAGTAGTGTATGATACTGTCAGCAAGGGAGCTAGTGTGTGAGTGTGTTTCTTTTATGTCAGACCTTTGTGGCAGGTGCAAGCAAGCAAATCCCCCTGGGGATGGCGCCATCATGTCATGGGTGTACTGTCCCCTGTGTGAAGAGTAGTTCCACTGCAGCTGTGATCAGTGGAACCACTCAGAAGAGGAAGAGTTTGAGTGTCTTCGGTGCCGGAGGACCCGTGCCCGCATCATGTCCTCTCTCAAGATTAACTAATTTGTATGTGGTGTTAGTTGATATACTATATATATATATATATATATATATATATATATATATATATATATATTAATATAATATATATATAAATAAGTTTATAATTTATAATTTAATGTCATAATTATTATGTTTTACTGTTTTAATAAAGTTTTGCCTTTTTAAAAAATCTAATTTTTGTTGTCAAAATAATGTTTTTACTGTTTAAAGTAAAAAAAAACCCACAGCATTACATACTTTGTGTCACTGAAAATTGAACAAATATAATATATAATCATTTTACTAACAAAAAAATACTAAGAAAAATATTTGTAACCGGTTTAATATGCGCTTTTAAGCTGAAAGGGGAGTTAGGGAATTAGGGGACCCCCCTAGCGGTAATCGCATCTAATTAAACAAAAACTTAATTATAAAAATATATATTTTATTTCGAAATCAAGCGACTTTTGTACAGTAATCTAGACACATAGCTCTCCTCAAAAAACGTTCACTTAGGTGAGTAAAGTGCATCCATTTATTTAATGTTCGCTGATGTGTCCGATGCAAGTGCACAAGTGGCCGAAGTAGTTCCTTCAGGTTACTTGTTCTTCTGCAGATCTCAGTGTTTCTCTTAGAGTTCTCTATATTATTAATTAGTATTGTTTGTGGAATATCTGTAAGATGATGTATTTTACCAGAAAGGACCAATATATTACTCATTTGTTGTCTCTAAAAAAAAGCGCATTAATACAGAGACACACAGCCGGACTGTTAGACACAGCCATTCCTCACAGTGTGAAGTTCATCTGACTCCAAATCTCCACTTCATTAAACTCATTTAGAGACCTGAGTTTAAGGGCTGGCGACTTCTAAACTCTAGTAGAAATTAAAGTAAAACCTATGTTCATGTTTTGTTTTCTCTTAAAATGAAAGTCAACCAAATTCATTCATTTTATTTATTTAGATTTTATTTAAGTACATATTTCAGTTTATATTCAGCTCGTTGTGCTCGGGTCTACAGCGGGTCCGGGGAACTGACGCGGTTGACACGTGATTGCGTTTCAGTGACGTAACGAAGCTTCGGTTCCACCAATCACGTGATCTCTCTTTTGAGCGAGACTCTGAACCGCTGTTCGAGACGTGAGTCGACTCAGAGCGTCCAGCGACCGACTCTCCTTTATAGTCTTTCCTCTCAGCTCTGTCTTATTGATCTTAGGGAGCAGAGAGTTCGAGGATTACAGCAGCTGGCTGTGTAACTGTACAGTCCTCTGTCTCACTGACTGGCTGTGTTTGAGTTCACTGTGTGGGAACATGGAGACCGCGGAGGAACGAGCTCTCCAGACGCTCAGCTTGGAGCTCGTCCAGCTGGACCAGCAGTCCGAGTTCCACCGACGGAAGACGAGGCCAGAGGCAGCCCGCGACGTCTCCAACGCGGCGGTCTCAGTTCCAGCACTACCGGAGCGGAAGACCCCGAGGTTCGTCACCTCCACTCCCGCACCAGAGAGGGTCTGGGAGCGTCGTTCTCTCCGGGAACATCGAGAAGCTGCTGCTCCAGGACTGCCTGGCCCTTCCCAGTCCCACCAGTCAGGTTAGTTTAAGAGGATTTCCTCGATTTTATCAGCATTAATTCTGTGATTTCTCTGCTTGTATTAAAAAGTAATATATCAGAGTCACTCATAGTATTTCAGACTAACCTGCAGTATGGAGACTGTGTCTGTGTCCCCGCATGATTTATAATCGTAAAGTCAGAAAATCCTCTTTATCAACTTTATTAGAATTGATTCAGATTCATTCTGCTTTCCGACTACAAGCAGCTCCTGTATTGAATTTGGGCTGTTAAATATACGATCTCTAGCCCCTAAAAAAGTCACGGTCAGTGAAGTTCTGACTGATCAGCTCCTTAGTTCACGATGTTCCTGTGAAACTTGAGCAAAACCTAGTGAATACAGAGCTCTGAATCAAGGGCCTAGGAGTGATTTTCACTTTGGTGGGGGACATAGAATCGCTCCCACTGGAAGTTTGTGGAGGCTTTTAGTGTTCATGATGGTCTTCTAACCTCAATGTCATGTTATATAGAGCCTTTATGTACAGATACTGTAGCCAACACACTCGTAAAGGAGCCAGTCTGTTCCTGAGACAATAAATACACACCTGTGATCATAATAACCAACAGCATCACAGCTAGCTTACTGTACTTCATGAAGGAACATCTAACCCTGTTTTCAGGGGGTTTGTTGTAGACCCCATTGGTCATCCAGGTTCTGTGTAAAGCCATTTTCATCTGGAAAATCAAGTAACATGTTGTTCTAGGTTCTTCCAGACTGTTTGAGAGCATACAGTGACTTGTTCAGTTTACAGAAAACCTTTTCACCAGTATTTGATTTTCCTCCATATACATCTCTCAGTTAATTAAAGCATTCACTAGGATGTTGTAACGTCCACCTGGTGGAGCTCAAGGTCATCTGCATCAACCCAATATTGTGATTTTGTTGAACTCCTCTTTAAAGCTCTGTGATGCATTACATACCCTGTAACAGTAGTCAGTATTGATCAGTGTCTGGTCTTGATTATCTAACCCACAGTCAGCTAAATACTGATGTGCTTTCCTGTTTCTCCTTAGATGGCGTGTGCTATGTCTGTCTCCTTCTGTTTAAAAGCCTTCTTGAACATCAGTTTGAGACTCTTGAACCTCTTCTGAAGTCTGATCAACGCGGTTAGCATGGGGCTACATGCCTCTCTTCATGGAAGTCATCTGCCATTGACTGGTCAGTCTGGGTTTGGTGTTCTGTAACACACTCTGTGTCACCATACAGGGTTCATGGAAAGAGCAATTGCTTCTTGGTTGTCTTCAGGTATTTTCACAGGTGCATATTGGTGATCACTGTTCATGGCATTTAGTAGCTGTGTGAGGTACAAGCTTTCCTGAGTGGTAACAGCCAGTGCCATGTATTTTCCTTTACATGTACACCAAGCAGAGAGTAAGAGGACTGTCTTTAGTTGGACTAAAACCGGAGCATGTTCTGCTTCGTCTGTCTTCTGTATTTGATGCCGAATCTGCATCACCGTGTGCCTGAAGTTTCAGTTGCTCTCCACTCTTCTGGTAACACAGTCCATGGTCAGCTGACCTCTTTACATGCTTGACTGCAGTCCAGTGTTGTTCTTGTCTGAGCCAAATGAACTGCGACAATTTACTGACTGTCCAACTTGGATCAGGTCTTGTGCACGTTGTAATGGTTACGGCTTTGTAAGTCATCTTGAAACTATAAAGAAAGGAATGCAGAGAGAACCATCCACTAAGTGTTATTTTGTTTACTGCACCACAAACCCACTGAAAACACAACAAAACATACAAACATCCACCAGTTCTTTTAATGGTTCTTTCATACTTTGTCTATTGGAACAATTGAAAAACAGGAGCTGGATAGCTCTCACCAGAGTGTATCTACAACCCTCTTTTGCACACTGGATCTATAGGACCAGGTGGAATTTTGAGACTCTAAATTGCTGTTTCGATGCAGTCCTGCTTTGAAAGCTCATGACCTAATTGGACCCAGAGAGTCTAACAACTATGCCTACTTTTATAGTCTTAATATTAGCTTTGTCTTATTTACCTTGTAATCCTTGTGCTATCTACTTCCTGTGTTACTGTACAGTACTTTTTCTCACTAACTGACGTTTGCATTTCTGTCTCTGTGTTTACCTTCGAGGAACATGGCGACCGCGGAGGAACAAGATCTCCAGACGCTCTGCATGAAGCTTGTCCTGCTTGAACAGCAGACCTAGTTGCTGTTGTAGAGGCAGTTCAAACTCCACAGATGGAAGACGAGGCAGAGGCAGCCTGGGATGCCTCCAACATGGTCTTCAAAATACCTGAGAGAGTCGTCGTCTCCGTCATTGTTGGAGTTTTTACTGTAAAACACTTACATTTTGGGCCCAAAGAGTAACACCGCGGCCTCCTGTTTTCTAGGTGTCTGTGTCCTGAACGTCGCCAGGCTTCTACTGGCGCTGCGGCAGCGTGATTCCTTCAGCATCATCGTTCTCTACTATTCTCCACCTGACACAGCGAGGCCCTGAAGGAGCACTGCCGCACACTTCTGGACACCGTTCGGAAGAAGACAGACTCCAGGATCATTGGGGCAGCCTGGGGTCTGTCGTTCATTCTTAGTGAATTGGATAGTTGGCAAGTAAGTAATTTAACGTGTGTGTTTGTTTCTGTGTGTGTGTTTAATCATTTATTCTATTTACTCTACTGTCATTCCCCCTACTATAGCATGTAATGTGGAAAGGATTTCTTTGCATGTTTAAATATTGTAACACATTGCAACCATCACTGTGACCGACTCTTTAATGGCAAAATTGTGGCTCAGTTTGTCACGTCCTTGGTGAGAATTTACAGAGGCTGTCGCTGTTTAATTCTGAATGCATGGACTGCCCAAGGTTTTAGCTGTTACAGTTGCTGAGGCGGGAATGGTTGTGGTGGTGGCATTACCACAATTTATGGTTCAGTTCTATGCACAACCCAAACTTTGGGTTCTGAAGCTTAATGCTCGACAACTAGATCTAGATCATGTCACGGATGATCTGCAGACTGTGCTCAGTTCTGACCTTGACCATGTTGCTCCAACCTAGCACCAAGTTATTACTACCTGCCTCTTCTCTGTCTGAGCTACCACAAGGTTGGGTTGGTAGGGGGGTGGGGTTGTGGTCAAGGTTTTAGAGTGGGGCATTAGGACTCCAATTTCTTTGAGCTGTATGGCGGGAGGCATGTACTTCATCCAAGTATATGATGGATAATATAACTTAACTTAAAAAAATAACTTTTTTTGTTGATATTTGTAACAATATGGCCGAAAATTTACAATTAAACTTTTGAACTCATAAGCCAATTTTAAGAAAAGGCTTGTTCAGCACATGATTCTGAGGTGGCATGTCAAGTTTGGTGGACACGGGGCAAGGCCAATAAGCTAATTTTTACATGCTGCATCTTGAGTCTATTCTTTAATAGGCTGTCCATTGATTGTCAATTATTGTGGTCAACATCAGCCAATCTCATTAAACCATGCGTTTGACAGACTAACCTTTCACCAGTCAGGATGAAGGATGTATCAATGTAGGCACATTCTATCAACCAGTGAGTGGTTTCAAAAAGATTGGCCAATCAGGGGCCTTATGCAGGAAATTAAAATATATCTTATAAGCACTTGGCTTAATTTTATGTAGTGCACCAGCCCTTGAACTTTGCAATTACATGTCTTTTTCAAAAATTCATTGCTTTTCTCATTGGTCAGTTCTGTAGTCCCTAACAATTTCACTGTATCAACTCTAAACTGGTCTTGACCTAACATGTAGACCTTGAGGTAAAATGGTTATCAAAACAACACTTTTGGACCATTTGTGGCACATTGACCAAATAGGAACAAGAATGGTTTTTGTGAGGATCTGGTGGAAACTGTCATAGTTTGTGTAATTTTGATCAATTCGATTTATTTAGTATGATATTCTGAGGACTCCTGATGACTTTGGGACAGATTGTAAATTGGGACAGGTTTTGTGTTTGTGTTTTTCAAGACGTGTTTATTTTTTATTTTCTATTTTTTTCAGAGGGGTTCTCGTTTGTTTGTTTGCTGTCTAACTCTGGGCTGTTTTGGACTTCAGGTATGTGCCAATTAAAAGAACTGGTGGATTTTTGTTTGAATGTTAGGTTTTTCATTGGGTTTGTGGTGTAGTAAACCATATATAACTCTTAGTGGATGGTTCTCTTCTCACTCTTTCTTTTTTTTTTTTTTACCTGAAGACGAGCTACAAAGCCGTGATCGTTACAGTGTGATTGGGAATGGATTAATGGTTCTACATGTAAATAAGGGAGTGACTGCAGACAATTGAACCCCCCCCCCTTCAAGCACTAGTGAGCAGTACACAATTATTTCTAATATAGGTTAATCTTAGTCTCCTGTCCATAAGACCTTTCGCTAGTACTCTTACTGCAGGAATTCTGTTCTATTTTGTTGAAGTCTTGGAGAAATGAAAAGATTGGGAATGCTGAGAAAATCTAATGATTGTAGTTCAGACACCATATGGAAGAAGACAGATGCCAGGATCTGTCTGTCTATTTATGTGCAACTCTGTGGCTGGCTGTCTTTCTGACCGTGTGTCTGCAAATATAGTTGGCTGTGTGTATGTCCATCTTGTCTCTGGCTTGTCTGTCCAACACTATTTTGGCTGTCTTTGAATCTGCAATTCTGTTGCGTTCTGTTTAAACTCTGATGGCTGACTGTCTATCCATGTGAAAGTGACTAACCGTCTGCAACTCTGCAACTCTGTTTGGCTGGCTATCCATCCATGTGCAACTGTATGATAATCCGTCTGCAACTCTGTTTTGGCTGGCTATCCATCCATGTGCAACTGTGTCTGACAATCCGTCTGCCTCTGTCTGCATGTCTATGCATGTGCAGTTCAGTGGCTTGCTGTCTAACAATGTGCAACTCTATGGCTGGCTGTCTTTCTGACTGTGTGACTGTGTGACTGTTTCTGACTGTTTGGCAGTGTGTCCATCTGCATCTCTGTCTATCTGCTCTGTCCATCTGCAACACTCTGGCTGTTTATAAATTCGTTCGTTCGTTCTGTTTAGACTCTGGCTTCAACTCTGACTGGCTGTATATCCATTTGCAACCGGTTGACTGGGTGGCTGTCCCTTTTAAACTGTGTCTGTCTGTAACTGTGTGTGGCGCTGTTTGCATCCATGTGCAACTTTGTGGCTGGCTGGCTTTATTTCCATGTGTGATTCTGTGGCTGGACTGGCTGTCCGTGTGCAACTCTGGCTGGCTCGCTGGCTGCTTACCGTTCTGCATCTCTGTCTGTCTTCATCTAAAACTCTGCAATTTGTTCTGCTAAGGCTCTGGCAGCAACTCTGGCTGTGTCTATGCATATGAAACGCTGTATTCATGTGAAACTGTCTGACTATCTATCTGCATCTCTGGCTGGCTGTATCCATCTGCAACTGTGTGGCTGTCTGCATGTCCATATGCTTGTGCAATTCAGTGGCTAACTTTCTTTCAATGTGCAACTCTGTGGCTTGCTGTCTTTCCATGTGCAGTTCTGGTTGGCTGGCTGGCTGTTTTTACGACAATGCATCTGCAACTCTGTTTGGCTGTATGTATGTCTCTCTGCAACTCTGGCTGTCCATGTACACCTGCCTGTTCATTTGCAATTCATTCTGTTTAGACTGGCTGCAACTCTGACTGGCTGTCAGTCCATATGCAACACTGTCTGGCTGTCTGTCTATGTGAAACTGTCTTCTCTGTCTAAAACTGTCTGTCTATAAATCTGTTGCTCTGAGTGCCTGATTGCTCCCCCTTTATAGGTTAACTGTGGATCCCGCCGGCTCCTTGAAGACCCACTCACCAGCGCCCTCTTTCCCTTAGGATCTGCAACTCTGGCTGGCTGGCAGTCCATCTGCAACTGTCTATGGCTGTCTGCATGTCCATGTACAACGCTCGCTGCCTGGCTATCAATGTATATCTCTGGTTGGCTGCCTGTTCTTTTGCATCTTTGGTTGTCTCTCCATTTAAAACTCTGGTTGTCTTTCTTGTCATCTGCAACTGTGTGGCTGTTTGCTTGGCCATTTGTGTGCAATTCAGTGTCTGTCTGTCTGTCAATGTGCAACTCTGGCAGTCTTTCTGACTATGCATCTGCAACCATGTTTGACTGTATGTCCCTCTGTCAATCAACACTCTGGATGTCTGTGCATCTACACCTCTTGCTGGCTGTCTATAAATCTGCAATTCATTCTGTTTAGACTCTGGCAGCTACTCTGACTGGCTGTCTATCCATGTAAAACTCACTATCCGTCTGCAACTGTATGGCTGTGTCCGACTGCGACTGTATGATAATCCCTCTGCAACAGTGTTTGTCTGGCTGTCAGGTGTAATGATGGCTTTCTTTCTGACAATGCATCTGCTTCTCTGTGGTTGTGTGCTGCTCTGACTGTTTATTCATGTGCAACTCTGTGGCTGGCTGGCATTCTGTCCTTCTGCATCTCTGGCTTTCGATCAATCTATACCTCTCTGGTTATACATCTGCAATTCATTCTGTTTAGACTCTTACATTTTCATCATTTATGGCTTGATGTCACATTTGCAGCAGCTCTTAAAATTCACTAGTGTTTTTTTAAATAATTCTTGTTCTGCCGTGTTGTGCTATTCTGTGTTTACCAGAGGATGATGGGTTACCCTTTTGAGTCTTGGTTCCTCTCAGCGTTTTTTTTTTCTTCAACTTGTGTACGTATGAGATTTTACATGATTCTTTTTCATCTTTATTATTATTATTAATTACCACAAATGTCTAAAATCACTTTGTCATTGTGTAGAGTTGTGCAGAACTCTGTCTATTGTAGAATTTCTGTAACAATGTGACACTTTTATTTTTATTTATTTATATTTATTTATTAAGATGCATGTCATCATATGATATGAACATCTGAAAAGTCAATGGCAATGGCTGGTAAACAGTCATCCTGACTCCATCCTACGTTGACAACACAGCCTAAGGTGTGAGCGTAGCGCCGCCTTGGCAGCCTGCGATGACGCTGATACGCCACACTTTGAAACTTTTAGCTCTGAAGGACAAAGACTGTGACCGAAGAATTCCTGACTCAGCACCCTGTGAACAACCGCATTGGACTGATTGTATTGCTTCCTTCCCACCACCTACAAGATCTGACCCAGGACGCTTTGTTTCAGTTGTGGTGGAACAGAAATTGATTTGTAGGTTAGATATGCACCCAGAATAGGATTGAACTCTGGACTATTTAGAACACTTTGAGTAAAATGGCCCAGAACATTGTGCACCCTTGACCTCCAGGAATCTGGTTCCTATCCTTTTCACACACAAGGACAATGCACCACCTAATGTTTAGTTAGTCAATCATACCGATGTCTCTTATGAGTTTCTGTGTTCAAAAAAAAGTGTTTCATCCAAACTGGCTGAGCTGTTCTCACATTCAAGACTCTTATCAACACTACTTCAGGAAATGACAGCTAGTGGTTGTCCTATGTAGCTTTTACAGGAATTTTAATGGAAAATGTTTATGGACTCTGCACTGATCATATGGATTGCAGTGCTTGTGCTCGGTGGCTGATGTATTACCCTGTGCATTCGAGGCCTTATTCTCTGAGTGGTAGATATGTCTGTTTCTTTGCAAATGTATTTTGGCCACAATTCTGTCTCTATTGTATCCTTTAAGTATATTTATGTAGTCAGGACTTTCCCTGTGAACCAAGGCCTTATTTTATCTAAGATGTGTTTTAAATTGACTTGAAACCTTTTGCTGTTTTTTGTTTTTGTTTTGTTTTTTTTTTGTTTACTTTTTAGCTTGCCGTGATCTGACTCCCACCCTGCCTATTGGATATCCTAACCCCTTGTTTTTTCCCCTCCTTTCTGTTTTCTCTCTCTCTCTCTCTCTCTCTTGCCACTGGCTTGCTCAAAAGAGGCTCTGACATCTCTGTAAAGCTGCTTTATTATGACATTCGTTGTGAAAAGACCTTTTCACCTTTGTTTTATAAATAAACTTAAATCAATTTTTTTAAATGCTTTTTTCATTTTATCAATATTGTTTTTCAATGTTTCAATATCACCCTCTTTTCTTTTTTATTACTTGTTGACACTTTGAACATAGAGCCGAGTGATGACGCCAACTACTTGAACTTTCCTGCTTTAGAAAAACTGGGTCTGTTTTAATCTCGTAAATCATATACTGTTCTATATAAAGCAGTGTGTGCAGTCTTTAATCCTTTGTTTTCCACATATAATAATAATAATAATACATTTAACATTTGCTGTTACTATACTTTAAATCACTATTTATGTTATTATAGTAGTCTAGTGGTTATAGATTTAGTCTCTTTGTATGCCAGGCTATGTAGAAGACCCCTTATCTCATGTTTGTTATATCCTCTCTGTAATCTTCTCATCCTGAACTGAATTTAGAGCATCTGTTAACCAATGATTCTGAAAAACCTCTAAAGTAAGCTTTAAAATACTCCAAAGTCGAAGGTGGGATGAGAAGAACCAGATCTCAAAACAAAAAATGTGAAAAAACTGGATGTAGTTCAGTTCATGACAGTCATGAAAAGGGAGAATGACGGTCTGTAAACAGAAGAATTGATAAATCTGTAAATCCTCACTTCAAGTGTATGTTTAAATGCACTGGAACTAAAGACACAAACTGTAGCTGGTCTCTGTGGCCTAGACCTTGCAAAGGCTCATGGGAGGGTGCAGGCAGATTGCTTCTCCAAGGTCAAGTAAGGGTTCCGGAGACCAGGAGATAAGAACTAATAAACTGCATTTTAAAATTGTCATTATATTTAATATATGCCGGATTTGATCGTTTAGACACAACTGTCTATTAAACGTCTGAATTAAACATCCCATAATGTTGCATATTAATAGTCTTCAAATGCTGCGATGGAGTTTCAGTTCATAGTTTATAAAATCTAGATTTTAAAATCAAATTGAGGAAAACAACATTTTTTGGGTCATTTATCATATTTTTCACATTTATCAAATCAAATTTTCTCATGTTTTTCTTCATGTTAATGAAGTTTTAATAATGTTTTAGGAAGTCAGTGTGTTTTAACTCCTTATCCTTTGATCTGGATCTGGATTCTCGTTGGGAAATGAGGACTGTTTACTCTCATTATGGAACTTGTAAAGGTGAAGGTCACTTTAGGTCAGTCTGAAACCACGGTAAGGTCATTTTGTTCCAGGCCTCCTCATACTGTGGTTATTAGCACCACAAAACGGAGACAGTTCAGGAGACATAAGTAGACAATTCAGTCCAGTTTCACAGCGATTACACAGATTCAGGATGAAAAGTGACACAGCAGCGGCACCTACAGGTCACATATCATATCTGCAGCAGTAGCTCCAGTCATAGACTGAGAAGAAGAAGCCAACGATCATTTCCTCACTTATTAACGAGGCTAATTGTCTCATCTTACTGTATTTTAGCACATTAAATATGTAAATATTACCAGTGTTATTATTGTTAATAAATAATGACAACCACAGTAATAATTTTCTTTATGTATTACAAATGTGATGTTTTCATGATACAGTTGTTTTCAGCAATGATAATAAATAATTTATTAGTGACTGTCAGGCCTGGTCAGATGTGGCAGTGAACACAAGGAAACACTTGCAAAAGTAAACAGAAACAACAAAGCAAAGCACAACCGGGGGAACAGCAATCTATTGGACAAAACCAGAAAGCAAAATCAAAACCTGACAACTCAAACTGGACAGAGGCTGTAACAGAGCTAATTCACAGCAACGAGAATCCACAATCATGTGGATATGACTTTACAAAATGAAAAAAGTACATGAAGCCACACCGAACACTACATTAAGATTGTGATACTGCTTCCTGCACTGTTCATTTCGTTTAGAACAGGCAGGCATGACTACCTGCACATCAAATAAATGAGGTAGAATAACTAAAATGATCATCTGCGAATGGTCTACCAGCAGTGGCAAAAATCCCAGTCCCAGAAAATACTCTGACAGGGACCGCCAGCATTTATCACAGCGCTTGACTGAAGATCACTTTGCTTCCAGACAAGAATTGCTTCTTAAAGTCAACGCAGGCCCTTTAAAACCCACTTCTGGGAAAACACTCTGAAGGGACCTTTGCTCACTTGTGCTCAACAATGGTGAGAATTTCCTGTTGACTGGAATTTAACCACTGCTGGTAGACTCGTCTGACCATCTGCTTCCATACACCTGCAAATGTTACTTTATCCTATACGCTATGGCCTTCGGTACACCTAAATGCAATCACTCTTTTAACCAATCATCCTGTTGCACACCCCCAGGTATTTATAGCCCAATCATCCTCATGAAACTCCATCTGCAGAAACTTAAAATTACCACCATCTTAAACACACAAAGTGGTTTTTTTTCCATAAAGAAAACTAAATGTTAATATTGTCAGATTGGCAGACTATTATTCATTTTAAAGAGCAATGGTTTTTATTAATTTATTAATTGGGGCATATTTTACATTCTCAACAGCTATAAACAATATATTTGTGAGAAAGCAGGCCCATATTTACAGACATGTGGAAGTGCTTTTAGAGTCAGGACAACTAGACAAGAATGCAGTTTCGCAAAAGGACACTGACATCTCCCCCTTCAATATCTGCTCAGGCATCAAACAGTGAAAGGTGGACACTGAATAATGTGGTGGTGTGGTTTGGCCTTTAACTCAGTCTTGGCTCAACAGATCAGGAGACTTAGAGTTTATTTGTGAAAGACAGTAACATTTACATTTACGGCATTTAGCAGACGCTCTTATCCAGAGCGACTTACAAAGTGCTTTGCTATTTACCCAAGAAAAGCCTTAGCTAGTTAGAATAGACTAATAATACAAAAGATACCTCCAAGCTTAGACATTACTAAACACAATACAATAAGGCGACCATAGAACTATTCATCCAAGTACTCTCTGAAGAGGTGGGTCTTCAGTCTGCGTTTGAAGACAGCGAGCGACTCGGCCGTTCGGACACCCAGGGGCAGCTCGTTCCACCACTTTGGTGCCAGGACAGAAAAAAGCCTGGACGCTTGTTTTCCACGGATTTTGAGAAATGGGGGGTCGAGCCGAGCCGTACTTGAAGCTCGAAGGGCTCTTGGTGCAGATCGGCTTTTGACCATTGCCATCAGATACGGAGGGGCTGGTCCGTTCTTGGCTTTGTAGGCCAGCGTCAGGGTTTTAAATCTGATGCGGGCAGCTACTGGAAGCCAGTGGAGAGAACGCAGCAGTGGAGTGACATGGCTATATTTTGGGACATTGAAGACGACCCGTGCCGCTGCATTCTGGATGAGTTGCAGGGGCCTGATGGTGCGCAGAGGGAGACCAGCCAGAAGAGAGTTGCAGTAGTCAAGTCTGGAAGTGACGAGAGACTGAACAAGCACCTGGGCGGCCTCTCTAGAGAGGAAGGGTCGAAAGGGTCGAATTCTCCGGATGTTGTACAGAAGAAATCTGCAGGACCGAGTTACGTTTGCAACATGACTTGAGAACGATAACTGATCATCCATCACTACACCAAGGCTTCGGGCTTCAGTAGAGGGAGTGACCAGTGAGTTCTCGAAGGTGATGGCAAGATCGTTTCTTGGTCCAGCAGTTCCCGGGATGTACAGCAGCTCCGTCTTGCTGGGGTTGAGTTTAAGGTGGTGAGCCGCCATCCAAGACGAGACGTCGGCGAGGCATGCTGAGATACGGGCAGAAACCTGTGTGTCAGACGGTGGGAAAGAGAGCATGAGTTGAGTGTCGTCGGCGTAACAGTGGTAAGAGAATCCATGAGAGGATATCACTTTACCAAGAGAGTGAGTGTACAGTGAGAAAAGAAGAGGACCAAGATCCGAGCCTTGTGGAACGCCAGTGGAGAGACTACAAGGAGCGGACGTGTCGCCCTGCCACGTTACCTGGTATGAGCGTCCCTGCAGGTATGATGCAAACCATTGCCATGCAGAGCCGGTAATTCCAAGACCGGCAAGGATAGACAGGAGGATCTTGTGGTCCACTGTGTCAAAACCTGCGGAGAGGTCAAGAAGGATCAGAACCGAGGACAGTCTGGCAGCTTTAGCTGCATGGAGCTTCTCTGTAACTGCAATAAGAGCAGTTTCAGTAGAGTGTGCAGCTTTGAAGCCAGACTGGTTTGGGTCCTGAAGATTGTTCAGAGTGAGAAAGAGAGACAGTTGGTTGTAGACGGAACATTCGAGAATCTTTGAGAGGAAAGAGAGAAGAGAGATAGGTCTGTAGTTGCCGATGTCCAAGCTGCCCAGAGTTGGTTTCTTTAGGATGGGCACGACTCTGGTAGACTTGAAGGCCGATGGTACCTGACCTGATGACAAAGAGCTGTTTATGATAGAGGAGATGAAGGGGAGGAGGTTTGGAGCGATTGTGTGGAACAGAGGGGATGGAACAGGGTCTAGTGGACAGGTGGTAGGATTATTGGAGGAGAGAAGATGTAGGAGGTCATCTGTGGAAAGAGGAGAGAAGCAGGTCAGAGAAGAGGGAGGAGGAGGGCAGTGTCTAGAGAGGGGGGTAGAGGCAGGGGGGAAGGATCGGCGGATCTTGTCAACCTTTTCTTCAAAGAAGGAGAAAAAATCATCTGCAGACAGGGTAGTGGGAGGTGGGGGAGTAGGAGGGTTGAGGAGAGAGGAGAAGATGGTGAATAGTTATCGTGGGTCAGATGCAGAGGATTCCAATTTCCCCCTGTAGTAAGATGCTTTAGCGGCAACAACTTCCGTTCTAAACCTGGAGAGAAGAGACTGATAGGAGTGGAGGTCGGAGTCGTGTTGTGACTTCCGCCACTTCCGTAACCTTGCTGAGAAACTGGTTCCAAGCCCTGAAAAGACTTTTTGGATTCCCTCAAAACTGTATCTCATCTCTTTGGGGTCTTCAATGTTAAGGACATAAAAAAGCTGCACAATAACAGATGTAAGAACTCATGGCTCATTACACTGACCCAAGGTAATTCGTAGGGGAATAGGGTGAGTGTAAAACTAGTGCCACAGCACCATTTAAGCTGAAGTAGAGAACAGAACAGCCTTTATAAAGACAAAGAAGCAGCTGGACATTCATCAGTAGCTGTGATAAAGATCATGAATGACTGCATAATTAAAATAAGAAAATATTTAAATTTATCAAGCAGGTCCTTAGGACAGTATTTGCATGCACCTCTCTTAAGAATAGTGGAAGACCTTTCAGTGCAGCAGTGTTTTGGAGCATCACAATTTCCAAGCTCTGTGTAATAAAAAACAAACAAAAACATCTACAAACACATAAGAACACATTTCTACTACATTTCTAACATTTTCGTAATATGCATGACGGCAGTCTCACTCGCTATAAAAGCCCAAAGAACTACTTGTTTACAGCAATCAGGTACAGTTAGGTTAAGCCAAACACCTGTTCATCAAGCTCATCAAGAAGCTTCTGTATATTCTCTGCAAATGCTTGCCTTCCTATCCTGTACAGTTTAAGCAGTTTTGGTGCATACATGTCCAATAGACAGTAAAACTGCCTCTTCAGCTTGACTGCTGCTATCCTTTCAAACTCAGTGCATAACTAAGAGAGACACAAAAAAGGAGAACAGTAAGAGAGAGCACATTAAATCCTGCTAGTAAGAATGACGGGAACTCCCATATCACTCATCTCAACTCGCGCCAAGTAACAATACAATTTGAAATAACACCCCAGAATAAAATAGAAACTGTGATAAAAGCAAAGCCAGGCCACTACTAGCTTACGTTATTTAGCTGGCTACTTGGCTCCGTGTGGCCGCTACAGTCAATATAATTCATGTTAAATTAACAAAACGCAACGTCATATTCACATCAAATTATTTATGACATTTCGATACCTACTTCTGTCTTGAGCCAAACAATCCAAACGACATCTCCGGTTCAAATTCAAACCATGGCAAACAAAACCGTCCTTCCCTTGTTCTGATAAAATTTTGTATATTATTAGAATGGAAAATAAACAGCAATACACTGAAGAAGAAAAAAAACACAATATAAGAACAGTTGTGCAGAATGCAGAATAAACACAAATACAGTTTTTTTTCAGAACAGTAAAAAATAGGTTTGGAATAACTGTAAACAGAAATACAGAAATGTAGAATTATTATTCATTATTAGAATGCAAAACAAATACAAATACAGTAAAAAGCCACTCTATTAGAATAATGTGTTTGACGAGCAAATGAACATTTCATGACAATATTTTTCTAATCCGATGTTCAGGTAACAAAAGCTACATAAACCAGCATAAACACTCATGTGCATGATCTATGTTCAGACAGCAGTCCTGTCAGAAACTGAGCAATGTTGAATTGGGAAACTGTAGAGGACTATTATAAACGGCTCCTAAGATTGAGGCCTTCTAAAATTCTGTAAAATTAATTTACCTTCTCAATTAAAAAAGTAACTGATAAGTTCTGCTAGTGACTAAACCTTATTATACTGAACAAGCTAGTATGTTTTAACCAACTGACCCCACTAATAACTACTGAAAAAACTAGTAACTTTAGTAACTTTAACAGAAACTGTAACAGGACAGAAAAATAAGATCTAGCTCAAACTGAGCCAACGTTCACTATGTGCTTGTTCAGTTGATGAACACTTAAATTGTGCAAACTTAAAAAGTCTGCTGTAATTTAAACAATTAGGCATTCTTGATTCAGCTGTTACATTCTGGGTGGCTAATCAATCAACCAATCAACCTTTGTTTCCACTCTGAAAATACGAGTTTTTACAATAGACGAGGATTGAAAAAGAAAAATATCTTTTATTTGATATATTTGATCTAAAAGGAACGAAGGTAAATGAATAAATTAAAAACATAAAAAAGAAATTCAAGATAATAGAAGATTAAGAATAAATGATATGATAAAATGAATAAATCAATATTTAATTATTAAGGTATTAAAATATGAATTCATATTAAGATATTAAGAAAAACAATATTAAGAAAAGATTAATAAACTAAACTGACACAAAAAAAACAGAATATGGAGATAAAATATAAAATATGACAGTACAAGTTAACTTTCAAATACATTATTTGGTTACAAATGAAATAATTTAGTATCCATAGCAAGCACTTGGCTGCTTTTCTGGAGGAACTGTCTCTCCTCTAGATCTGAATCGGGTCTCTGGAGCTCGCCGCTTGCTGCTAACCCTTGTGTAAAATCCTGACTCCTGACCTGGAGCTTGGAGGAATCACTGTCTCCGTGTTTAGCTTGTTTTTCCTCTTTCTGTCTCTTTCTAGCGCTTATTTTTAATAGATCTGTTTAGTGATTTACTGCGTCGTACGTTTACTAACTGCTGTTAGATCGTGTTTACAGTCCACAGGTTTATCAGAACTGAACAAAAAGCGGAGCAGCAGTTTTACCTACAACTACGTTTATTTCAGTGCCCAAATCAACTGCAGGCGGGAAGTTTCTACTTTATTAAGGCTGTTTCTGGACTTTTTGAGTGTGAGAAGTGTGGCATGTTTAGTCTAGACCCTTTTTCCTCCTCTAGTGATGATGATAGTGTTTGTACTAAATGGGAGCTAGTAGCTCTGTGGGGGAAAAGTGGAGCAGTTAGAGGTGGAGCATCATGGCTTTACTAAAGGATAGAGAGCAGGAGTCACTGCTAGCAGCCCCGGATACCTTAGGGAGAGCCAGCACCCCCCCCCTCCCCCCTTCCGGCGTTAGAGCCCTCATAGCGGGGCGAATGGGTGACGTCTCAGCGGCATAGCCGGAAAGCTAGGGCTAATGCTAGTGCTAAGGCCGAAGCTAGCCCACCGGAACACCGCGCTCCCCCCCAATTCGTGTGTCAATTAGCTTTGCCCCGCTCAGCGAAACACCCGCTGAGGAGCCTGTTCACAGTGCTCTGGTCATAGGAGACTCTACTGTTCCACACGTGAAGATAGCTCGTCCTTTAGGGGCTCCAGCAGTGACCGTTAGCTGTTTACTGGGAGCCAGAGCACCGGACATTAGCGGCTACCTTAAGCGGCAGCAAACAGGAGCTATTCGAGGACAGTTATTGTTAAAATGTCTCTCTTCAGTCACTTCGCGCATTCGTTGAATGTGTGGAGGAAATCAGAGTCGAAGTTCTTCTCAAAACACCAAGTTTATTCCAAACAGAAAACTTTCTGGAGATGTCAAGTCACTGCGCAGTGAGATGAGATCCAAAGTATGCAAATAACACCATCCATTATATACCAGAGGACCCCGCCTTGGCTTCAATTCCAGACCTTATACGGAGTTATTTGTCTCTTGTCGTCTCGGTTCGTCTTCCTCTGGAGATGGACTTGTTATTCAAAAAGGAGAGTCTGTAGCCACCGTCTTTAGTTGTAACAATAATATATTTTATTGCAATCGAAAGAACAGTGTGGAGAGAGTCTGCCAATTCTGGGTGCCCTTCGGTCTCTCTCTCCCCGACTTAGAAATACCTTGAGTTTTTATACCTTATTTCACGCCACATTCTGTTGGAATGTTGCCATATATGGAATGTTTACATTTCATCCATAGGGAACAGCCATTAGCTCCCCCATTACCTAAGTGGTCCATGGCCACATCTGGACAGCGTTTAACTCACTGACACGTCTGCCCAACGGGATGTCCAAATCTAAACAGCATCTTATGTCTGTTCAATTTGTGTAGATTTGGTCAAGAAACGGGGCCCCCTTTCTTTTCTACATCTGCAAAGCCACTGAATATACTACACTTGCCCCCTTTGAGCCTAATCAGAGGCTCAATAAAATAAAAGAGCATCACACACATGGTTACATGTGCTTCTAAAGACCCATTCCTTCTATGTTTGCCTTTTTTAACACTTATTTCACAGAATGTGAGAGCGAAAACCTGCCAGGCAGCTATCTCACTTTTAATATCTCTCAATCCTCCAAGACAGGAAAAACTCTCTCACGGTCCCTCTGCCCCAGGCGACCACATACTGTACTCCAGGCCAATGTAAAAAGAAGGAATGTCTCATTGATATATATATTGAATATGGACATCTTCTAGCGTGAGTAAATACATTTGGAACCCCATTAAACCAAACATAATGTGTACTTTCAGGCTGGTCGACCCATCGGACCTTCCAATACACCTGTCCCTGCCTACCATTACTGACCCTAGTATCGAGAAAAAATCAAAACCCCTGGGGTCACGCTGTGCTTACTCACAATAAAACACATCATCTTACAACTCATTTACAAAATAATATCAATAGATTATACATATCAAAACTACTATTTATACATGTAGTGTATTTAGAGTACAGACAGTAATAATTGACAAGTTTAAATGTGGCACATTGGAGTTCATCAACAACGGTGTTCCTTGATGGTGAGTGTTCCTTGATGGTGAGTCGGGATAGATGAATTTACAATGTCCTTGTTCGAAAGATCTTCAGATCTCTCGATTAGTAATGTCCATCAACATCTGACCCCTTTTCTGCCTCTTGGGATCTCTGAATACCAGTCCCCCACAGTGGTACTCCCCACGCTAGTCTGAAGGGAAAGATAGAAACAACAGCCAATATCTTTTCTTCAAAACATCATTTTCACAACAACAGTATTATACATGTCAAACTATTACTACTCAGTAAATCATCTTTCAAGCCACCCTTTTCAGCCATACTATCATATACTTAAATCCCCTTTTACATAACCTGTGGTAATATAACATAGGTGTTATAACTTATGATAAAAGACTTGATTCACTAAATTAAAGTCATAATCCAAGTAGATACTCAGAATGGATATTTATCCACCAAATCACCTTCTAATACTAATCCCTCATCTTCTTCTGAATCTGTCCTAGGTAATAATGGCAGTTGAATTTGTTCCCCCGGCATTACAATTCCAACCCATCTTAAAATCATCGCCTTAGCAAAAGTCAATATCAGTGTGCAACAACAGAACATTACACATAGCGACAAAAGCGCAGCACCAAACAACTGAGCCAACAATGTTCCCATTGGTCCTAATCTTTCCAGCAACCATGCATTCACAGACCGTCCTGCTCCTTGAGATGGGCCAAATGCCTCTCTTATCTTTTTTAGTGCCCCTATTACATCAGTCATATTATCAGAATTATCAGGAATTAAAGTATAACAAGCATCTCCTGTTAAATTAAGAGCTACACATAACCCCCCTTGCTTAGCCAGAATGTAATCAAGAGCCATATCATGCTTCAATAATGTCAATCTGTGACTCTTCTGAGTATTTGATAAATATTCAAACCCTCTAATAGTCTCATTAGCAAATCCCTGTAAGGTGTAAGTGATGTTATCAATATGGTCTGCTAGGAAGGTCACACCGTACCATGGAAATAAGCCTATTCCCCATTTTTCTCCTATACTTATCCTCCAGTGATAGGCCTCTAAATTATGAAATTGAGCCATTTCCCTTTTATGTCTATACCCAGGAATTACCTTAGCTTGGGTGTCATCAGGTGCTTCACCTTTCTCAATAGTGTATACTTCATATGGCAATTTTAATGTTGCCAAATAACAACATCCTGTCCACCCATATGGCAAAAATATATATGCCTTATCATCACAAACCCACCAAAGATCTTTAAAATTTCCTAGGGTCACATTACCTGGCAATGTTTCATGATGCACCATCACTATTTTATTCTGGCCACGTGGTAGCCGGAACACCACTTCAAACAAACCATCCCTATTTTTATGTTTATCATCCAAATATATCATATAGCTGTCACAATCTGAAATTCCCATGAACGTTCCAGACCCACCATGAGTATTATTAGAACAAAAACAACCTTTAGCCTTTACTGCCTTTACGTCCATTGAACCAGGAACTGCTGTTTGTACATGTTCATGCTGATCAATTATGTTTACATATGGTAATTGCCTCATCCAACTACACTTCTCTCCAGGTCTAAACAAACCCACTGATGTAGCCATCCATATTTCATATGCTGCCTGCTGTTTGTAGAACAGCCATGATAATGCATAAAACTGACATTCTGTACTTAAAGGTTCAGGGACTGTTTCCAAAATAGAAGGCCAAGTACCTGGTGTCGGGACTTTAACCACACATGGACCACTAATTTGTTTGCTTGTTCTTACAGAATGTGTTATCTGCTGAAACCATAAATTCCTGGCTGCCCACGGGTCTGATATTTGCAACACAGATGAATCAAATCCATATGCCTTCCACTTAGCTTCTCTCTTTTTCAGTGCTCGATTCTGATCTATCACATCACCTGGAATCCAGTCTAAGTCCTGTAATACATTTGTCACCTTGGTAGAAGGTTCATGCATCATTACATCTCTACTTACTTCACTCTCTACCACTCTATCTCTAACACTCTCATCAATATTGCTCTCACCCCGTTCTATGGTTACTAACAATTTCTCAGTTTTATTTACTTCATCTTGCAGTGTTACTAATGTCATATTAGATGGATGGGTCACTTTTGCTACTTCCATTACTGGTGTTGTTATCCCTGTACCATTCACTGCAGTTGAGCTTGTTATATTCTCACTAGTTCTATTTCCTAAAATAACACCTACAGGCGTTTTTGTCATCATTGTGGTTCTTATGGGTTCTGTATTATTTATGATTATAGTAGTAACCTGACTCGTAACATTAATACTTGTGGTTGTTTCTGGAGCTACAGTTGTAACCTGCCTTGGTACAGTTTTTACCCCTGAGATGGTTACTACAGGAAATTGTTCCTGGTCCCCTTTATCCCCTATGGAGCTCTCTGTCATGCTTGAGTTTTTAATGGTAACTATTATCTTACGAGTTACATACTCCTGTTTCCACACTTTTTGCACTGGTACAAAGCTGAACTCTGGCTCAAAGTAAGTACATGTATACTCTCCTTGATCTTCCCATGTAATATTACGCATAAGAATTGAACAATCATATTTAACTCTAAACCACCTCATGTCATTGGATAGAACATACTTTCTTTGATTGTAAGGCACCATATCAACTGTAGGCCCTACTAATACAATCTCTTCACCATAACTATTTCTCCACTCAGGGGGATCATTACCTCCAGTATTAAATCTCCCACACCTACATGGAAGAAGAACCGATCTACCTAGTTTGGCTGTAATTACCAACTGCACAGGAGTTACTGTTACTGGAATCACCTGTATAGCTAATTCTGGTGTATGTGACACATTTATGCCTTTAGTAATATTTAATGTTAATAAAGTGGAGTTTCCCACTGATACATTTAACTCAATCTTCGTACCGTTTAGGTTTGACCCTTTTTTGAACTGGTCTTGGATTTCTATTTGACTCTCTGACTTCCCCTGTAGAGGAATCAGTGCCCTCAGCACCCTTTGGTGCTTCACACTCCCCTGAAATGATTCCTGCTGTTTCTGGGACATCCCTAACCTCAATGTTCTCAAACCTTCTTTCCTGTTGATTAATTGCAGAGTCATTTCCGGCATCATCAGCAATGCCCACAGAGTCATCACCATTGTCCACATCATGGACAATCTTTTCTTCTGGAATTTGACCCTGGGGATCTTCCTGCCTTTCTCCTTCTGTATGTCCTGGTTCCCTTGAGCCTTCCACATCTCCTCCAAGCAAATGGGCTGCCTCTTCCCTAGGTGCTTTAACACAATGTGACAAATGATACCACGTTGGAGACCCTTTAACCTGGACTGCAGTTCCAGTACTACGCACAACCTCAAAAGGACCTTCACGACGTTCGTTATACCATTTCCTTCTAAACACCTTCACAAACACCTTGTCCCCAGGTTGCACCACATTCCTCTTTTGCTCATCCAACCTCTCCTGCACCTCTTCTTTCTTTTGCCTGTCAGACACATACCTGGATATTCTCTTATGTAGATTAGCCATGTATGTCACATACGCTTTCATTTCATCTTCTAAAAGACCAAGACTTGGACCCTTTCCCCCTGTACGCAGGCAAGGCGTTGGCATTCGTCTGCCTGTCGCCAACTCATGTGGCGTAATGTGCAAATCACGCAGCTCACTTGAGCGACACACCATTAATGCCAATGGAAGTGCATCAACCCAATTCAAACCTGTGTGCTGACAGATTTTCACAATACGATTTTTCAAAACACCATTCATTTTCTCACAAATTCCCTGACTTTGAGGATGATATACTGCCCCAAGACGCTGTTTAATCCCTAATTTTTGCCAAATTAATTTTACTGTCTTATCCACAAATTCCTTCCCATTATCTGAGGATATCCGATCTGGAAGTCCCCACCTGCTTATGACCTCTCTGCACAGAAACTTGGCAACGGACTGTGCATCTTTTCGTTTGGTTGGACAGGCCTCTGAAGTAGAAGTAGAAGTAGACACATACAACAAGAAATTCTTAGAGTAATCTGGAAGCGCCAATGCTGGAGCTTCTTGTAACCTCTGTTTCACTGTCTCAAATGCTAAAAGACCCTCTCGTGTCCAGGAAAGATTACAGTGGAGTTTGGCATTTCCAGTATCTTTAATCATAGCCCTCAAAGGCCCCATTAAACTGGCATAGTCCTCTATCCATGCCGAAGAATAACCCGCAATACCTAAGAAGGTCATCAGTTCCCTGACTGTTCTAGGCTTAGGAGCATAGCGAATAGCTTCCAACTGTTTGTCTGATATACTTCTGTGTCCCTGCGTTATAGTCTGACCCAAATAGACTACTTTCTTCTGACAATACTGCAACTTCTTCTGCGAGACCTTATGCCCTTTTTCTGCCAACATCTGTAGCAATTTAATTGAGTCTTTGTGACATGTCTCCTCATTTTGTGATATAAGAATTATATCATCAACATACTGAATTACAGTACTGTTTAATATCTGATCTATACCTGTCAAATCATCCTTCAATACTTTATTGAAGATGTGAGGACTATGCTTAAACCCTTGTGGCAATCTCGTGTACTCATAGAACTGACCATTATATGTAAACCCAAATAACCTTTGACTTTCTACACTTAGTGGAACACTAAAATGAATCTGATCCTCTGATCCTCACTTCTCCAAATTGCAATATTCTCCTTCATTGGTACAAACACAACTTTTTCTGCTTCTGCCATCATCTCTCCAACGTGTTTCTGTTCATAGTCTCCAGCTACCAACAAAGTCACATGTGGCACACTTTTCCCAATGGCAAACTCCTTGAGCAGATAGTCATTGCTGTCCACCTTCATAGCTGCTCCTTGTGGTCCCATGATTATACAGCTTGAACAAAGTTGAACTTGCTTTGGTTGGTGACTTAACCATTCTTCTGCATTTGATTGAGTAGCATCCTTGAAATACTTGAGTGTGCAATGCAATGGATACTCTGGTGGTTTTGCATCAGGTAGGTTTGCAACAATAAACTTCTCCCATAGCTTGGCTGGTTCCAAGAAATCTTCAGTTTCACGAAGCTTCAGTTTCTGTTGTCACCATTAGTTGGTGGATGACATCACTTGGCATCTCTACCAAGCATCCATCTGGTGTACATTTTATTGTACACTTTAGTCTACACAAAGCGTCTCTTCCCAACAGTGCTATTGGTGTATGTTCTGACACCAAAATAGGTATTGTAATCTTAGTATCTTTATAGCAGAGCTCTATTGGTTCTGTGAGAGGAATCAGCTGTTTCACTCCCTCAAACCCAATTGTCCGAATCCATTGACCAGACATGGGGAGGTGTATAGCATCTTCAGGCTGGATACAGGTGAAAGCTGCTCCGCTATCTGCCATCATCTTTAATGGTCGATCATTTACTTTCACCTCAATGGTTGGATCACTCTCCGGCCCTGATGCTACCAGCTGACACCTCCCCTTCGAGTTCTCTGGGCACCTCTAAAATCCTGGTTCCGGGCCCCTATAAGGGTTCACCGGTCCCCTGAACGGCCTTGGCTGGCCTCTGAATCCTCCTCTGAAGTTTCCCCTAAAACTTTCTCTTGGTCTGTTGCACTCTCGAGCAAAGTGACCTATCATTCCACAGTTGTAGCATGCTTCAAGAGACTGTTGAAAAGTCGGATCAAATCTTCCTCCTCTTCCTCTTCCTGTGATTCCTCGACCCCGTCCTCTCCAGACCTGTACTTGACCAAAGACTGGCTGTGGCCATGAGACACCTGGACTCATTGATGATGTTTGTGTCACTTGGGGATGAACCTGATTTGGCTGCAATTGTTGTGAGGGCTGAACTTGCTGGTTTTGCTGAGGCTCGCTTGGTATAACCAGGGCTTGCTTCTTGTCTTTTTTCTTGTTCTCCACCAGTTGAATGTGAGTCAGCTTTCTAAGAGTCTCTTGGTCTTGCTCTTTTTGGTCCCGTTCTTTCTTCCTGTACAACTCCACTTGATGAGCAATATGGTCAGTGTAAACTCCTTTTGCTAAACTTCCTAACCCGACAACCTCTGCCAGTTTACTTCTCACTGGTATAGGCAATCCTTTCTGTATTTTAGCTCGAAGGATTGACTGTTCCATTTGATTTGCTTCCGGGTCATGCCCTGTGACATTTCTCCACACTTGATGGGCTCGTGACACATATGCTCTAGGATTTTCTTCCTCTCCCAATGGTTCAATGAGAATGTTATCAGGATGAATGTTTGTTGGAAATGTGTCTCTCAATGCTGTCCACACTCGACCTCTAATTGCAGCAAACAGTTCTGGATCATTTACTGCTGTTCCCACATAACGATCGAATCCAGCTTTTTGCAGAATTTCTTCCATGCCCGGCACTCCCAGGAGATTAGCAAGAAGTCTTTTAATATCTCCTACAGCAGGTTGTGTTCCCACCATGATCTCTTCCAACTTTGCAATCCAAGGATGTGCTCCGTCTTGTAGAGTTGGCAATTTTTCCAAAACATCAGACATGTCTGTATTCTGCCAAGGCTTGTATTCCAATGTCTGTCCTCGGATGATCACTGGACACATCTTGTCACATGATGTTCCTTTTCTTGGGCGCAATGCATATCCCTTGTCCACTTTCTGAGAGCCTTCCGTCCTCAATTCCTTCTTCTGCATCTGTAGCTCCTTCAGTTGTTTTTCCAGTCTGTTCTGCTTCTCTAAACTCATAGCAGTGTCCACATGAGAAAGGCATTGGTCTATACGCCTCTCTACACTTCTCATAGCCCTGTCGATGTCTTCTTCCATTCTTGAACTGGCTGTGGTCGGGAAGAATCCTCTTGAAGTGCAAAGACTTGTGGGTCCCTTGTCTTGGTCGTCGTCTTCATTTTCACTTTCATCAGAACTCTCATCAGTGGAGTCCTCATACCGTCTAGTCTTGCCTCCTCTCCTTTCTGCCCTCACCAGGATCCGTCTGACTGCTGGATCATATCCTCCTCTGGCTTCTTCCCAAGCACTCTGATCCACATCATCTCCAACTTTTGTCCTCCTGGTCTTCACTGCACCTTCGATTTGCAAACGTTGTTTTCTTCTTACTTTTGGAAGTTGGATACATCTTTATAATTGTTTCTGCTTTGCCTGCTTCCACTATTCGGTCGTCCTCATCTCTGATACGATAGTCTCCCTCTTGAGTAATCACTGGAAGCTGGGGATAGATCTTCTTAGACGTCACCTCCTTCTCATATGGTGGGGGATTTTTTACTGGGTTGACATGTGAAAATGGTGCACTAATTTCTGCCATCTGCTTTTCTGTGCCCCTTACCTGTCTCTCTATGTCTTCTGCACTCCTCTCTCTCTTATCCTTTGCTGCTTTAACCAATTTCTGTCCCTCTTGTTCAAACAACTGAAGAATGCCAAGCTCCATCTGTCTCTTCTCCTTACGTTGTTCCCCCTTCTTACCTTTCTTTTGGTTTGCCTTGTATGTAGCCACAAGCACCTGCATTACCTTAATTACATCTGGATTAAGAGTCCCCTCCACTGGCCATGGTTGGTCAATGTCAGGCCAACGCTTATGCCATTTTTCTGATGTCTTACTTATGCCTTTAATTAATGGATTATTTTTCTTAACCACATCAACAGGAGTAATACCTTTTGAAGTGTTGGTACCCATAGTTGGCATACTAATAGCCTCTCTATGTTATTTAAGTGTGGAAAAAAGATGACTTAAATAATTGAAGTTACTACCCTTTCACTATCTACTTACAATTATACTATGTATTTGTGAATTACTTGGATGGTTATTGAAATTAAGTGGATGGGTTATTAAAATTATACTGAGGTTTGCCAACTCCAGAACAACCCAGACCTTAAAGATGTATGACCACTATGCAATAGTATATTCTCCTAAAGTAAGACTGATGCCACCAAATACTTTTGAATCTAATCTCCCCAAAAAAAAAAACACAAGATATTACAATAGTAAATGCTCCAATGTATCTCTATGCAGACTACATGTCTTAACAAAAATGTGTAACCCCCAAATACTTTCTCCTGCGTATTCAAATTCACTAACCAATCAGTCTGTTGCCAAGCTTCATACAGAGTCCTTTAAACTTTATACTTCCTTTTTCTGCCTCCTCTCACATCCCATAAAAGAGAAAAGGAGAATCACACCAGAGTTAATATTGTCATAAACTCTCAAGGTCCATAACAATTCACTGTAAACATACATTTTCCATCCTAGTTCCATCCACTTTCCATACATCTTCCTTCTGTTCCTACATACTAAAATACCATCTTGAACCATTCTTCATATCCCCAAGGGACTCTTGGCCTACTGCCAACATAGTTTCTCAACTATCATCATAACATAGACTATTCCGCTTAAACCAATTTAACACTCTTCACCTTCTTAAGCCCAAGTGTATATTTATGTTGACATGCCTGACTCTCCCTTAGCCAGGGGTCATAGGTCAACCAGAAACATATGTGTGCAAAGCCTATCTTCACACTAGTATGTATGGTGGATAGTCCCCTTTCTCCCGCTGTGCAGAAAGGGAGAGAAATACCAGCAAAACAGAAAAACTAATTTAACCCCTCGAGGCTCACTAGTTCCTCTCATAAAGTAACCCTGTGTAAGGTAACTACCAACATGAGTGATACTAGTAAAACAACATTATCATCATAATGGTCTGCACCCTGAACAATTTGCATAACAGTTCATACTGGGTCTAATAATCACTTAGGTTTAATGCATTCTCAAAGCACAACCAGCACTCCAAGCCACACACTCACTGCACTCACTGCCACAGAACACCAAGAAAATCACCACCTCCATTATAATAATCCCAAAGACAGTTGGCTAGAAGCACTATAATAGTCTATTCTTCAACACAAGCCATACCAAGAACATCACTGGACCCATTTCAACACAGGAAAAACAACAACCTTAGACATCTTTTCCCCCATACAAACCAACCATTCTGCTATTACTTTTCTCTAGTCATACTTCTTATGAACACATATTTAACAAGACTAATATTATTATTGTAATATATTATTTCATATGACACCACAACCAAACTCTTAACCATGAACCATCATTTCTCCTCATAGGAAAAATCTCACTCTGCCAGGCCCCTGTGCTCCTGCATATCTTGTCATTAACACTGCATTTCACATCTGGCGCTCAGCCACGCCTTAGCCATTGCAAAACACAGTATCACAAACCTACTACTAAATTCCTTTAGTAACCACTCGCCTTTATATAGTTATATGCAAACACAAAGTGTATATTTAATACACTCCTCTACTTATCTCACATTGTGGCTATCATATTATATCAACATTCTACAATCAGTATTAATTTCATTTATTCCTTCTCAACAGTAACATACCAGAGACTATTCTCCTACATTGCTGACCAATACTACTCATCTCAACCATATATAAACTTTCCTTCAAATTAGACATACTACTAATATCACCTCTTCTACATGCACATATATACACACATATATATATAAGTAACTTTGAATTGATTTAAATTTGTCTCTCAGATGGTAGGTTGAAATTACACTTTAAAAAAAAAAACCCACATTCCAGGATCCACACGACAATCACAGGACTTATTAACAGTATTCTTGTACTGTACATGACCTGGTGCCAATATGGGCTGTTGATGGGCTGGTGGTTTATGAAATTTTACCCTTACCTATCTCCCTCTCTGTTTTCCAGACAGGGCTCATTAATTTTCCTATACCTCATTCCAACCCACACATCTGAGAAACCTATTTATTTAACACTACTGTTCTATAATCATTATCACTTAACTATGTTTATGGGATCCCTTTATCTATTATTTGCCATTAAACAATAACACAAACTAGACATACAACACATAACAAACTAGACATACAACACATAACATTCACTCCTTTTTTTTTTTTATGGGCCCCCATATTTTCCTTTAAATTTACAACCTCCCACAAAGGTACACATGGTCTGAAACAATATCAAAATTCATTTAAATTGCATGTCCCCTTTAAATCTTTTCATAATCTCAATTAATCTGGCTTTTATTGCTTCTGGTGCACAGACTCAAATACAGCTCCTCCTCCCCGTAAGGAGTGACTCTCAGGCCCCATACTTTTGTCAGAAGAGACCTCCTGCAAGGCATAGGATCTCAGAAAGCTCGGGATCGGGTATTTGACCATATGCATGTTTTTTTTTTTGTTTTTTTGTTTTTTTTTTCAATAAAAGCCAACATCATGGAGAGTTTGAGAATTACTCTCCTCTTACCAAACATATCCCTTTTTAACCCAGACAAAACATGACAAAGAAAGGGAGGAGGGTACCAGCCCCTCAGCCTCCACACACAGACTGACACACACACATAAATCCCTGGGCACGCGCACACCCCAAGTCGACTGTTTTAAGCTAACCCTTAAGTCTTCTCTTCTGTGCACTATACCCTTTTCTCTTTACTTCTGACACTTAGATAAGTACTCACCCCTCTTTTCTTTTTTCTCTTGTATTACCCTTTTTACTCTAAAAACCCCTTCTTTTCTCTTGTTAAACCCCTTCTTTTCTTCTCTTAAACTTCCCATATTTCTCTTTTTCTTCTACAACACCCCATATTTCTCTTTGTTTTTCCGTAACATCCCATAGTACTTGTCTTCTTCTATAACACCCCATGTTTCTTCTCTTAAAAACCCCCCATATTTCTCTTATATCACCCTGTTAAGCTAACTTTCACACTGCAACCTGAACCTGCTCACGTCTTACAATCCTAAGAGAGACAAGGGCCCTAGCTCTCAAAGCCTGCGTGGCGCAAATTAACATGGCCTTATCAATGTTACTCACTACTTTTTCAACAACACCCCTTTTATGTTCCTCATTTTCCTTATACTTTGTCATTACTCTTGTTCCTACGTATTTTCTCATTCCTTACACCCCCGTATTGTGGTGGCACAACCCACAAACGACCCAAATTTAGAACAGAGTCTCCTCCCAAATAATGTCACAACCTCATACGTTCCAATTAACACGCCAGTGCAGCCTCACAGCACACATCCCAGCATAACGCTGAAACCCAAGCTCGAATAGTGAGAAAAGTGCTCACCGTGTATTGTTGGCTCACGAGCAAAAGTTTTCCACGTGGTACCGTCTGGTGCCGCCGGAAGTCACAGCTGGGTCCCTGTTCGGGCGCCAAAATTTGTCGTCTCGGTTCGTCTTCCTCTGGAGATGGACTTGTTATTCAAAAAGGAGAGTCTGTAGCCACCGTCTTTAGTTGTAACAATAATATATTTTATTGCAATCGAAAGAACAGTGTGGAGAGAGTCTGCCAATTCTGGGTGCCCTTCGGTCTCTCTCTCCCCGACTTAGAAATACCTTGAGTTTTTATACCTTATTTCACGCCACATTCTGTTGGAATGTTGCCATATATGGAATGTTTACATTTCATCCATAGGGAACAGCCATTAGCTCCCCCATTACCTAAGTGGTCCATGGCCACATCTGGACAGCGTTTAACTCACTGACACGTCTGCCCAACGGGATGTCCAAATCTAAACAGCATCTTATGTCTGTTCAATTTGTGTAGATTTGGTCAAGAAACGGGGCCCCCTTTCTTTTCTACATCTGCAAAGCCACTGAATATACTACACTCTCTTGTAATATTTTAACATGTTTTCTACATGTATTCGCGACTGTCTATGTATGTGCGGCGCGTATCTGCCTGCGGCCAAGATCCTCTTTTGCTTACCCGCAACTTCTAGCTATATTCTGCAAACCCAGTTCCTCCATCTGACTCCAGTGTGTTAACCTGTCATATGAACTTATGTCTTTTTGTTAGTTTCATGCTCTTAATGCTTAATGCTTACTCTTACTGCTTAGTACTGACTATCTTAATGCTTAATGCTTACTCTTACTGCTTAGTACTGACTATCTTAATGCTTAAGGCTTACTCTTACTGCTTAGTACTGACTATCTTAATGCTTAATGCTTACTCTTACTGCTTAGTACTGACTATCTTAATGCTTAATGCTTACTCTTACTGCTTAGTACTGACTATCTTAATGCTTAATGCTTACTCTTAATGCTTAATGTTTAATATTCCCATTTCAACATTATTCATGTAGGGGCCAACAAAATTTGTCTGCGGCAGTCAGAAGTAAGTAAGGATAACATTAAAGAGGTGGTTAAACTGGCCCAGATGATGTCCGACGCCGTAATTTGCTCTGGCCCCATCCCAATGAGTCTTACAGCCGACTCACATCGCTAATTCACTGGATGTGCAAGGGGTGTTCGGAAAATCATGTGGGCTTCATAGATAATTGGTTAATTGGCAAGCCTAGTTTTTTTTTTTTTATAGGTAGGCGTCTACCCCACAGGTGCTGCCCTACTTTCGTACAGCATAGCGCATAGTCTGCTAGTTAGTTCGGCAGAGTAGTGTAAAGTTAGGGCAGAGTTCCAAGTTCTAAATTTCATGTTCCAAGTTCCAAGTTCAGATTTCTAAGATTTCTAAGTTCCGAGTTCTAAATTCGGAGTTCCAAATTCAAATTCCAAGTTCTAAGTTCCGAGTTCCGAGTTCCAGGTTCCGAGTTCTGAGTTCCGAGTTCTAAGTTCCAAGTTCCAAGTTCTAAGTTCCGAGTTCTAAATTTCGAGTTATAAATAAAGTTCAGAGTTCCAAGTTCAGAGGTCAGAGTTCTAAGTTCCAAGTTCTAAATTCGGAATTCCGAATTTCGAGTTCCAAATTCCGAGTTCCATATTCCGAATTCTGAGTTTCGAGTGTTTAATTTCATGTTCCCAGTTTTAAATTCCGAGTTCTAAATTCATAGATCCAAGTTATAAAATCCGAGTTCCATGTTCCGAGTTCCGAATTCTAAATTCCATGTTATGTTTTCTGAGTTCCAAGTTCTAAATTCCGAGTTCCAAGTTCAAAATTCCAAATTCTAGATTCCAATTTCTATATTCCGAGTTCTGCATTCCGAGTTTGAAATTCTAAATTCCAAGTTCCGAATTCCAAGTTCTATATTCCGAGTTCCGAATTCAGAGTTTCGAAGTTCTCAACTCCGAGGTCTAAATTCAGAGTTCCAAATTCTAAATTCCATGTTCCGAATTCGAGTTCCAAGTGTTAAATTCTGAATTCTGAATTCTAAATTCAGAGTTCCGAGTTCTAAATTCCGAGTTCCGAATGTCAAATTATAAATTCCATATTCTAAGTTTTGAGTTCTGAATTCCGAGTTCCGATATCCGAGTTCCTAGTTCTAAATTCCGAGTTCTGAATTCTGAGTTCTAAATTCTGAGTTCCGAATTCTGAATTCCGAGTTCCAAGTTCAAAATTCCAAATTCTAGATTCCAATTTCTATATTCCGAGTTCTGCATTCCGAGTTTGAAGTTCAAAATTCTGAGGTCCAAATTTCGAGTTCCAAATTCCGAGTTCCGTATTCTGAGTTCGGAGTTCTAAATTCCAAGTTCTGAATTCCGATTTCCGAATTCTGAGTTCCAAATTCCAAGTTCCAAGTTCCGAGTTCTTAATTCTAAGGTCTAAATTCCAAGTTCCAATTTTCGAGTTCTAAAATCCGAGTTCCAAATTCCAAGTTCCAATTTTCGAGTTCTAAAATCCGAGTTCCAAATTCGGAGTCCCAAATTCCGAGTTTCGTATTCTGAGTTCGGAGTTCTAAATTCCAAGTTCCGAATTCCGAGTTACGAGTTCAAACTTTCGATTTCTGAATTCCGATTTCCGAATTCCGAGTTCTTAATTCTGAGGTCTAAATTCTGAGTTCCGAATTCCGAGTGTTAAATTCTGAATTCTGAATTTCGAGTTCCAAATTCCGTGTTCCGTATTCAGAGTTCCGAGTTCTGAATTCTGAGTTCTAAATTCTGAGTTCCGAATTCCGAATTCCGAGTTCCAAGTTCAAAATTCCAAATTCTAGATTCCAATTTCTATATTCCGAGTTCTGCATTCCGAGTTTGAAGTTCTAAATTCTGAGGTCCAAATTTCGAGTTCCAAATTCCGAGTTCCGTATTCTGAGTTCGGTTTTCCAAATTCCAAGTTCCGAGTTCTTAATTCTGATTTCCAAATTCCGAGTTCCCAATTCCAAGCTTCCAATTCCGAGTTCCGTATTCCGATTTCTGAGTTCCAAATTCTAAATTCCATGTTCCGAGTTCATAAATCCACGTTCCGAATTCCGAGTTCCAAGTTCTGAATTCCAAGTTCTGAATTCCGAGTTCTGAATTCCGAGTTCTAAATTCCGAGTTCTAAATTCCGAGTTTCGAGTTCTAAATTCCGAGTTCTAAATTCTAAATTCCAGGTTCCGTATTTTAAGTTCTAAATTCCGAATTCCAAATTCCAAGTTCTGAGTTCTAAATTCCGAGTTCTAAATTCCGAGTTCTAAATTTCGAGTTCTAAAATCCAAGTTCTAATTTCCAAGTTCTAATTTCCCAGTTCCGAATTCCGAGTTCTGAATTCTGAATTTTAAATTCCAAGTTCCAAAATTTCAATTCTGAGTTCTGACATCTGAGTTCTAAGTTCCGAATTCCGAGTTTCTAATTCCGTGTTCCGAATTCAGAGTTTCATATTCCAAGTTCCGAATGTCAAATTCGAAATTCCATATTCTGATTTCTAAATTCCGAGTTCCAAATTCCGATTTCCGAGTTCCAAATTCCAAGTTCCGAATTCTGAATTCCGAGTTCTGAATTCTAAATTCCGAGTTCCTTATTTTGAGTTCTAAATTACGTTTTCCAAATTCTGATTTCCAATTTCTGAGTACCAATTTCTTAGTTCCAAATACTATAATACTGATACTAATAAATACTAATTCCATGTTTCGAATTCCAAGTTCCTAGTTCTAAATTCCAAGTTCCGAATTCCGAGTTCCGAATTCCAGATTCCGAGTACCGATTTCTGAGTTCTAAATTCTAAATTCCATGTTCCGAGTTCTGAATTCCCAGTTCCGAATTCCAAATTCTAAATTCCATGTTCCGAGTTCTCAATTCCCAGTTCCGAATTCCAAATTCTAAATTCCAGGTTCCGTATTTTAAGTTCTAAATTCCGAATTCCAAATTCCGAGTTCTGAGTTCTAAATTTCGAGTTCTAAAATCCAAGTTCTAATTTCCCAGTTCCGAGTTCTGAATTCTGAATTACAAATTCCAAGTTCCAAAATTTAAATTCTGAGTTCTGACATCCGAGTTCTGAGTTCCGAATTCCGAGTTTCTAATTCCGTGTTCCGAATTCAGAGTTTCAAATTCCGAATGTGAATGCCAAATTCCGAGTTCCGTATTCTGAGTTCGGAGTTCCGAGTTCTAAGTTCCAAATTCCAAGTTTCAAAATCTGAGTTCTAAGTTCTGAGTTCCGAATTCTGAGTTCTAAATTTCGAGTTATAAATAAAGTTCAGAGTTCCAAGTTCAGAGGTCAGAGTTCTAAGTTCCGAGTTCTAAATTCGGAATTCCGAATTTCAAGTTCCATATTCCGAATTCTGAGTTTCGAGTGTTTAATTTCATGTTCCCAATTTTAAAATTCCGAGTTCTAAATTCATAGATCCAAGTTATAAAATCCGAGTTCCATGTTCCGAGTTCCGAATTCTAAATTCCATGTTAAGTTTTCTGAGTTCCAAGTTCTAAATTCCAAGTTCCAAATTCCAAGTTCTATATTCCGAGTTCCGAATTCAGAGTTTCGAGTTCTCAACTCCGAGGTCTAAATTCAGAGTTCCAAATTCTAAATTCCATGTTCCGAATTTGAGTTCCAAGTGTTAAATTCTGAATTCTGAATTCTAAATTCAGAGTTCCGAGTTCTAAATTCCGAGTTCCGAATGTCAAATTATAAATTCCATATTCTGAGTTTTGAGTTCTGAATTCCGAGTTCCGATATCCGAGTTCCTAGTTCTAAATTCCATGTTCCGAATTCCGAATTCCGAGTGTTAAATTCCGAATTCCGAGTTCCGAGTGTTAAATTCCAAGTTCCGAGTTCTAAATTCCGAATTCCGAGTTCCGAGTGTTAAATTCCAAGTTCCGAGTTCTGAATTCCGAATTCCGAATTCCGAGTTCCAAGTTCAAAATTCCAAATTCTAGATTCCAATTTCTATATTCCGAGTTCTGCATTCCGAGTTTGAAGTTCTAAATTCTGAGGTCCAAATTTCGAGTTCCAAATTCCGAGTTCCGTATTCTGAGTTCGGAGTTCTAAATTCCAAGTTCTGAATTCCGAGTTCCGAATTCTGAGTTCCAAATTCTAAATTCCATGTTCCGAGTTCTGAATTCCGAGTACTAATTTCCAAGTTCTAAATTCCGCGTTCCGAATTCCAAGTTTCAAATTCCGAGTTCTGAATTCTGTCTTCCCGAATTCTGAGTTCCAAGTTATAAATTCCATGTTCTGAATTCTAAATTTCGAGTTCTAAATTCTAAATTCCAAGATCCGAGTTCCGAGCTCTAAATTCCAAGTTCCGAGTGCTAAGTTCCGAGTTCTAAATTCCGCGTTCCGATTTCCGAGTTCCTAATTCTGCGTTCATAAATCTGCATTCCGAATTCCGTCTTCCGAGTTCCAAGTTCTAAATTCCGAGTTCCGAATTCTAAGTTCCAAATTCTAAATTCCATGTTCCTAGTTCCGAATTCCGAGTACTGATTTCCAAGTTCTAAATTCCGCGTTCCGAATTCCAAGTTTCAAATTCCGAGTTCTGAATTCTGTCTTCCCGCATTCTGAGTTCCAAGTTCTAAATTCCATGTTCTGAATTCTAAATTTCAAGTTCCGAATTCCAATTTCTAAATTCTGAGTTCTAAATTCCGCATTCCGAATTCCGCGTTCTGAGTTCTACGTTCCGAGTTCCGCATTCCGAAATTCAAATTCTGAGTTTTGAATTTCAAGTTATAAATTCCGAGTTCTAAATTCTGAGTTCAAAATTTTGAATTCCGAGTTCTAAATTCCGAGTTCCCAGTTCTAAATTCTAAATTCCAAGTTCCGAGTGCTAAGTTCCGAATTCCAAATTCAGAATTCCGAGTTCTAAATTCCGCTTTCCGATTTCCGTGTTCATAAACCTGCGTTCCGAATTCCGCGTTCCGATTTCCGAGTTCCTAATTCCGTGTTCATAAATCTGCGTTCCGAATTCCGTCTTCCGAATTCCGAGTTCCAAGTTCTAAATTCCGAGTTCCGAATTCCGAGTTCCAAATTCTAAATTCCATGTTCCGAGTTCTGAATTCCGAGTTCTGAATTCCGAGTTCTGAATTCCAAGTTCTAAATTCCGAGTTCCGAATTCCGAGTTCCAAATTCTAAATTCCATGTTCCGAGTTCTGAATTCCGAGTTCTGAATTCCGAGTTCTGAATTCCGAGTTCTGAATTCCAAGTTCTAAATTCCGCATTCCGAATTCCGCGATCTGAGTTCTATGTTCCGAGTTCCGCGTTCCAAATTCCAAATTCTGAGTTTTGAATTTCAAGTTATAAATTCCGAGTTCTAAATTTCGAATTCCGAGTTCCGAGTTTCTAATTTCAATGTTATTAATTCTGAGTTCCGAGTTTTGAATTCAGAGTTTCGAGTTCTAAATTCTGAATTCCGAATTCGGAGTTTTAAATTCTAAATTCCAGGTTCCGTATTTTGCTCTAAATTCCGAATTCCGATTTCCAGATTCCGAGTACCGATTTCTGAGTTCCAAATTCTAAATTCCATGTTCCGAGTTCTGAATTCCGAGTTCTAAATTCTGCGTTGCGAATTCCAAGTTTCAAATTCCGAGTTCTGAATTCTGTCTTCTCGGAATTTAGAACTCAGAACCCGAGCTCCAAATTCCGAGTTCCGAATTCCAAGTTCTAAATTCCGAATTCCATGTTCTAAATTCCAAGTTTTAAATTCCAAGTTCTTATTCTAAATACCAAATTCCAGATTCTGATCTCCGAATTCCAAGTTCCAAGTGCCGAGTTCTTAATTCCGAGTTCCAAGTTCTAAATTCCGAGTTCTAAGTTCTGAGTTCCGAATTCCAAATTCCGAGTTCTAAATTCCGCGTTCTGAGTTCTATGTTCCGAGTTCCGCGTTCCGAATTCCATATTCTGAGTTTTGAATTTCAAGTTATAAATTCCCAGTTCTAAATTCTAAATTCCAAGTTCTGAGTGCTAAGTTCCGAATTCCAAATTCCGAATTCCGAGTTCTAAATTCCGCGTTCTGAGTTCTATGTTCCGAGTTCCGTGTTCCGAATTCCAAATTCTGAGTTTTGAATTTCAAGTTATAAATTCCGAGTTCTAAATTTCGAATTCCGAGTTCCGAGTTTCTAATTTCAATGTTATTAATTGTGTTCATAAATCTGCGTTCCGAATTCCGCGTTCCGAGTTCCTAATTCCGTGTTTATAAATCTGCGTTCCGAATTCCGTCTTCCGAATTCCGTCTTCCAAGTTCTAAATTCCGAGTTCCGAATTCCGAGTTCCAAATTCTAAATTCCATGTTCCGAGTTCTGAATTCCAAGTTTTGAATTCCAAGTTCTAAATTCCGAGTTCTGAATTCCGAGTACTAAATTCCAAGTTCTAAATTCCGCGTTCCGAATTCCGCGTTCTGAGTTCTATGTTCCGAGTTCCGAATTCCAAATTCTGAGTTTTGAATTTCAAGTTATAAATTCCGAGTTCTAAATTTCAAATTCCGAGTTCCGAGTTCTAAATTTCGGGTTTTGAATTCCAAATTCCATGTTTTGAATTCCGAGTTCTAAATTCCGAATTCCAAATTCCAAACTCCGAATTCCGAGTTCCGAGTTCTAAATTCGAAGTTTCAAATTCCGAGTTCCAAATTCCGAATTCTGAATTCTAAATTCCGAATTCCGAATTCCGAGTTCTAAGTTCTTATTTCTGTATATCAAGCTCCGAATTCTAAGTTCTGAATTCCGAATCCTAATTTGGAGTTCTAAGGTCCGAGTTCCGAGTTCTAAGTTCGAAGTTTCAAATTCCGAGTTCCAAATTCCGAATTCTGAATTCTAAATTCCGAATTCCGAATTCCGAGTTCTAAGTTCTAAATTCCATGTTCTGAATTCTAAATTTCAAGTTCCGAATTCCAATTTCTAAATTCTGAGTTCTAAATTCCGCATTCCGAATTCCGCGTTCTGAGTTCTACGTTCCGAGTTCCGCATTCCGAAATTCAAATTCTGAGTTTTGAATTTCAAGTTCTAAATTCCGAGTTCCCAGTTCTAAATTCTAAATTCCAAGTTCCGAGTGCTAAGTTCCGAATTCCAAATTCAGAATTCCGAGTTCTAAATTCCGCTTTCCGATTTCCGTGTTCATAAACCTGCGTTCCGAATTCCGCGTTCCGATTTCCGAGTTCCTAATTCCGTGTTCATAAATCTGCGTTCCGAATTCCGTCTTCCGAATTCCGAGTTCCAAGTTCTAAATTCCGAGTTCCGAATTCCGAGTTCCAAATTCTAAATTCCATGTTCCGAGTTCTGAATTCCGAGTTCTGAATTCCGAGTTCTGAATTCCAAGTTCTAAATTCCGAGTTCCGAATTCCGAGTTCCAAATTCTAAATTCCATGTTCCGAGTTCTGAATTCCGAGTTCTGAATTCCGAGTTCTGAATTCCAAGTTCTAAATTCCGCATTCCGATTTCCAAGTTTCAAATTCCGAGTTCTGAATTCCAATTTCTAAATTCCGCATTCCGAATTCCGCGATCTGAGTTCTATGTTCCGAGTTCCGCGTTCCAAATTCCAAATTCTGAGTTTTGAATTTCAAGTTATAAATTCCGAGTTCTAAATTTCGAATTCCGAGTTCCGAGTTTCTAATTTCAATGTTATTAATTCCGAGTTCCGAATTCCGAGTTTCGAGTTCTAAATTCTGAATTCCGAATTCGGAGTTCTAAATTCTAAATTCCAGGTTCCGTATTTTGTTCTAAATTCCGAATTCCAAGTTTCAAATTCCGAGTTCTGAATTCCAAATTTCGAGTTCTGAATTCCAATTTCTAAATTCCGCATTCCGAATTCCGCGTTCTGAGTTCTATGTTCCGAGTTCCGCGTTCCGAATTCCAAATTCTGAGTTTTGAATTTCAAGTTATAAATTCCGAGTTCTAAATTTCGAATTCCGAGTTCCGAGTTTCTAATTTCAGTGTTATTAATTCTGAGTTCCGAGTTTTGAATTCAGAGTTTCGAGTTCTAAATTCTGAATTCCGAATTCGGAGTTTTAAATTCTAAATTCCAGGTTCCGTATTTTGCTCTAAATTCCGAATTCCGATTTCCAGATTCCGAGTACCGATTTCTGAGTTCCAAATTCTAAATTCCATGTTCCGAGTTCTGAATTCCGAGTTCTAAATTCTGCGTTGCGAATTCCAAGTTTCAAATTCCGAGTTCTGAATTCTGTCTTCTCGGAATTTAGAACTCAGAACCCGAGCTCCAAATTCCGAGTTCCGAATTCCAAGTTCTAAATTCCGAATTCCATGTTCTAAATTCCAAGTTTTAAATTCCAAGTTCTTATTCTAAATACCAAATTCCAGATTCTGATCTCCGAATTCCAAGTTCCAAGTGCCGAGTTCTTAATTCCGAGTTCCAAGTTCTAAATTCCGAGTTCTAAGTTCTGAGTTCCGAATTCCAAGTTCCGAGTGCTAAGTTCCGAATTCCAAATTCAGAATTCCGAGTTCTAAATTCCGCTTTCCGATTTCCGTGTTCATAAACCTGCGTTCCGAATTCCGCGTTCCGATTTCCGAGTTCCTAATTCCGTGTTCATAAATCTGCGTTCCGAATTCCGTCTTCCGAATTCCGAGTTCCAAGTTCTAAATTCCGTGTTCCGAATTCCGAGTTCCAAATTCTAAATTCCATGTTCCGAGTTCTGAATTCCGAGTTCTGAATTCCAAGTTCTAAATTCCGAGTTCCGAATTCCGAGTTCCAAATTCTAAATTCCATGTTCCGAGTTCTGAATTCCGAGTTCTGAATTCCGAGTTCTGAATTCCAAGTTCTAAATTCCGCATTCCGAATTCCAAGTTTCAAATTCCGAGTTCTGAATTCCAATTTCTAAATTCCGCATTCCGAATTCCGCGATCTGAGTTCTATGTTCCGAGTTCCGCGTTCCAAATTCCAAATTCTGAGTTTTGAATTTCAAGTTATAAATTCCGAGTTCTAAATTTCGAATTCCGAGTTCCGAGTTTCTAATTTCAATGTTATTAATTCCGAGTTCCGAATTCCGAGTTTCGAGTTCTAAATTCTGAATTCCGAATTCGGAATTCTAAATTCTAAATTCCAGGTTCCAAATTTTGTTCTAAATTCCGAATTCCAAGTTTCAAATTCCGAGTTCTGAATTCCAAATTTCGAGTTCTGAATTCCAATTTCTAAATTCCGCATTCCGAATTCCGCGTTCTGAGTTCTATGTTCCGAGTTCCGCGTTCCGAATTCCAAATTCTGAGTTTTGAATTTCAAGTTATAAATTCCGAGTTCTAAATTTCGAATTCCGAGTTCCGAGTTTCTAATTTCAGTGTTATTAATTCTGAGTTCCGAGTTTTGAATTCAGAGTTTCGAGTTCTAAATTCTGAATTCCGAATTCGGAGTTTTAAATTCTAAATTCCAGGTTCCGTATTTTGCTCTAAATTCCGAATTCCGATTTCCAGATTCCGAGTACCGATTTCTGAGTTCCAAATTCTAAATTCCATGTTCCGAGTTCTGAATTCCGAGTTCTAAATTCTGCGTTGCGAATTCCAAGTTTCAAATTCCGAGTTCTGAATTCTGTCTTCTCGGAATTTAGAACTCAGAACCCGAGCTCCAAATTCCGAGTTCCGAATTCCAAGTTCTAAATTCCGAATTCCATGTTCTAAATTCCAAGTTTTAAATTCCAAGTTCTTATTCTAAATACCAAATTCCAGATTCTGATCTCCGAATTCCAAGTTCCAAGTGCCGAGTTCTTAATTCCGAGTTCCAAGTTCTAAATTCCGAGTTCTAAGTTCTGAGTTCCGAATTCCAAATTCCGAGTTCTAAATTCCGCGTTCTGAGTTCTATGTTCCGAGTTCCGCGTTCCGAATTCCATATTCTGAGTTTTGAATTTCAAGTTATAAATTCCCAGTTCTAAATTCTAAATTCCAAGTTCTGAGTGCTAAGTTCCGAATTCCAAATTCCGAATTCCGAGTTCTAAATTCCGCGTTCTGAGTTCTATGTTCCGAGTTCCGTGTTCCGAATTCCAAATTCTGAGTTTTGAATTTCAAGTTATAAATTCCGAGTTCTAAATTTCGAATTCCGAATTCCGAGTTTCTAATTTCAATGTTATTAATTGTGTTCATAAATCTGCGTTCCGAATTCCGCGTTCCGAGTTCCTAATTCCGTGTTTATAAATCTGCGTTCCGAATTCCGTCTTCCGAATTCCGTCTTCCAAGTTCTAAATTCTGAGTTCCGAATTCCGAGTTCCAAATTCTAAATTCCATGTTCCGAGTTCTGAATTCCAAGTTTTGAATTCCAAGTTCTAAATTCCGAGTTCTGAATTCCGAGTACTAAATTCCAAGTTCTAAATTCCGCGTTCCGAATTCCGCGTTCTGAGTTCTATGTTCCGAGTTCCGAATTCCAAATTCTGAGTTTTGAATTTCAAGTTATAAATTCCGAGTTCTAAATTTCAAATTCCGAGTTCCGAGTTCTAAATTTCGGGTTTTGAATTCCAAATTCCATGTTTTGAATTCCGAGTTCTAAATTCCGAATTCCAAATTCCAAACTCTGAATTCCGAGTTCCGAGTTCTAAATTCGAAGTTTCAAATTCCGAGTTCCAAATTCCGAATTCTGAATTCTAAATTCCGAATTCCGAGTTCTAAGTTCTTATTTCTGTATATCAAGCTCCGAATTCTAAGTTCTGAATTCCGAATCCTAATTTGGAGTTCTAAGGTCCGAGTTCCGAGTTCTAAGTTCGAAGTTTCAAATTCCGAGTTCCAAATTCCGAATTCTGAATTCTAAATTCCGAATTCCGAATTCCGAGTTCTAAGTTCTTATTTCTGTATATCAAGCTCCGAATTCTAAGTTCTGAATTCCGAATCCTAATTTGGAGTTCTAAGGTCCGAGTTCCGAGTTCTAAGTTCCAAGTTCTGAGTTCCGAATTCTAATTTCCGAGTTCCAAATTCCGAATTTAGAACTCGGAATTCGGAACTTAGAACTCAGAACCCGAGCTCCAAATTCCGAGTTCCGAATTCCAAGTTCTAAATTCCGAATTCCAAGTTCTAAATTCCAAGTTTTAAATTCCAAGTTCTTATTCTAAATACCAAATTCCAGATTCTGATCTCCGAATTCCAAGTTCCAAGTGCCGAGTTCTTAATTCCGAGTTCCAAGTTCTAAATTCCGAGTTCTAAGTTCTGAGTTCTGAGTTCCAAATTCAGAGTTCAAAATTCTGATATCTAAATTCCGAGTTCCGAATTCCGAGAGCCAAGTACCAAATTTCGAGTTCCGAGTTTTAAATTCCGAATTCCGACTTCCGAATTCCGAGTTCGAAATTCCGACTTCCGAATTCCGAATCTCTAAATTCCGAGTTTTCAGTTCCGAATTCCAAATTATGATTTCTAAATTCCAAATATTCTGAATTCCAAATATCGAATTCTAAGTTCTGAGTTCCGAATTCTGAGTTCTAAATTCCGTGTTCTAAATTTCGAGTTCTATATTCCAAGTTCTGAGTTCTAAATTCCGAGTTCCGAATTCCGAGTTCTAAATTCCGAATTCCAACCTCCAACGTCCGAATTCTGAGTTCTAAATTCCGAATTCCGAGTTCTAAATTCTAAGTTCTGAATTCCAAATTCTGATCTCAGAGTTCCGAATTCTGAGTTCCAAATTCCGAGTTCTAAGTTCCAAATTCCTAGTTCCAAATTCTGAGTTCTGAATTCCGAATTCTGAATTCCAAATTCCGATTTCCAAATTTGCCACTCCACTCTCTCGGAACTCTGAATTTAGAACTCGAACTCGGTGCCTCAAAATTCCGAGTTCTAAATTTCAAATTCCGAGTACCGAATTCCGAGTTCTAATTTCCAAGATCTAAATTATGAGTTCCGTGTGTCAAGTTTAAAGTTCTAAATTACGACTTCCGAAATTTCAACTTCCGAGTTCCGAGTATCAAATTCTGAGTTCCGAATTCCGACTTCCGAATTCCAAGACCTGAGTTCTGAATTCCGAGATCCAAGTTCCGAATTTGCCACTCCACTCTCTCGGAACTCTGAATTTAGAACTCGAACTCGGTGCCTCAAAATTCCGAGTTCTAAATTCCGAGTTCCAAGTTCTAAATTCCAAATTCCGTCTTCCGAGTTCCGAGTACCGAATTCCGAGTTCTAAATTCCAAGATCTAAATTACGAGTTCCGTGTGTCAAGTTTAAAGTTCTAAATTACGACTTCCGAATTTCAACTTCCGAGTTCCGAGTATCAAATTCTGAGTTCCGTATTCCGACTTCCGAATTCCAAGATCTGAGTTCTAAATTCCAAGATCTAAATTACGAGTTCCGTGTGTCAAGTTTAAAGTTCTAAATTACGACTTCCGAATTTCCAAATTCCGTGTTCCGAATTCCGAGTTGCAAATTCCGTATTCCATATTCCGAGTTCCAAAATCCCAAAACCGAGCTCCGAATTCCAAGTTCCGAGTTTTAGGCTCTGAATTCGGAGCTAAATTCGAAAGTCGGAATTTGGAACCTGGAATTCGGAATTTAGAACTCAGAATTCGGAATTTAGAACTCAGAATTTAGAACTCAGAATTCGGAACTCGGAATTCGGAACTTGGAACTCGGATTTGGGAACTCAGAATTTCGAATTCGGATTTCCAAATTCGGAATTTAGAACTCTGAATTCAGAACTCTGAATTTGGAACTCAGAATTTAAAACTCTGAAATCGGAATTCAGAACACAGACCTCAAAACTCTCAGAACCCTCAGAATTCTGAACTTGGAACTTAGAACTTTGAATTCGGAACTTGAAATTTAGAACTCAGATTTCGGAACTCAGAATTTACAACTCGGAATTTGGAACTCTGAATTAGGAACTCTGAATTTAGAACTCTGAATTTAGAACTTGGAATTCGGAAATCGGAATTTGGAATTTGGATCTCAGTATTCGGAACTTGAAATTTGGAGCTCGGAATTTGGAACTCGGAATTCGGAACTCAGAATTTGTATCTCGGAACTCGAAACTCAGAATTTAGAACTTGGAACTTGAAACTTAATTCGGAATTCAAAACTCGGATTTCGAAACTCAGAATTCTGAACTCTGATTTTAGAACTCGGAACTCAGAATTTAGAACTTGGTATTCGGAACTCGGACTTCGGGACTCGGACTTCGGAACTCAGAATTTGCATCTCGGAATTTAGAACTCGAAACTCGGAATTTAGAACTCGGAATTCGGAACTCGGAATGTAGAACTCTGAACTTGAAACTCTTAATTCAGAACTCGGAATTTAGAACTCGGAACTCGGAATTTAGAACTCGGAATTCGGAACTTGGAATTCGAAATTTGGAACTCAGAATTTAGAATTCAGAATTTGGAACACGGAATTTAGAATTCGGAACTTGGAATTCGGAACTCGGAATTCGGAACGCGGAATATGGAACTCAGAATTTAGAACTCGAAACTCAGAATTTAGATCTCAGAATTTAGAACTCTGAACTTGGAACTCTTAATTCAGAACTCGGAATGTAGAACTCGGAACTTGAAACTCTTAATTCAGAACTCCGAATTTAGAACTCAGAACTTGGAATTCAGCATTCGGAACTCGGAATTTAGAACTCGGAATTCGGAACTCGCAGTTTAGAACTCGGAATTTTGAACTCAGAACTTGGAACTCGGAATTTGGATCTCGGAATTAGGAATTCAGAATTTTTAACTCAGAACTTAGAACTCGGAATTCGGATCTCTGAATTTGGAACTCGGAATTTAGAACTCGGAATTCGGAACTCGGAATAAGGAACTTGGAATTAGGAACTCAGAATTCGGAACTTAGAACTTAGAACTTGGAACTTGGAATTTAGAACTCGGAATTCAGCATTCGGAATTCAGCATTCAGAACTCGGAATTTAAAACTCGGAATTCGGAACTCGAAATTTAGAGCTCGGAATTCGGAACTCGGAATTTAGAATTCGGAACTTGGAATTCGGAACTCGGAATTTAGAACTCGGGACTCGGAATTTAACAAACGTCCAAAGAGAGAGTGTTGTAACAAAACTCGTCTTGCAGGATATTATTTCTGAGATTGTGTTTAGGAAATGAAGGTTGTTTAAAAAAGTACAATCACTGTTATATTATTCGGGTACACACATGTGGAAAAGCTTCATTTGGTTAAACATGCATGAACTAGAGATTACATCAAAAAGATAAAGAAACAGTGGAACTGCTAAACAAACTTGAGGACAAGCAGCACCGACATGAGTGTGTTTGTTTCACTCTGTGTGTCTGGATGCCTCACACCAACCCAAAGATTGTTACTCTTGGAAATAGGCAAAGCAAATACTCGCACTGTGGACTAATAAGACTTCATAAACAAGTAAGAGTACAAAACTGAGAAGAGTAATAAACTGTCATAAACAAATAAGAGTTTGAATAAGAGAAATACATTGATTATGTTGGTGAATCACTAGAAAAGAGCTAAAACACAAAGCATCTCTAATGAGAAATAAAGCAACTAGTTATATAAAGAGGTTATTTTCCTTCCTCTTCAGCTAGACCTGCTAAACTCTATTAAACTGTGGTTATGAGAGACATACAGATGTGACTAAATACAGGTAAACATGTAGAAGTTATAATGCAGAGACAATCACACAAATTATGAATAAAGTACACACATGTATTAGGTAAAATATAATAATTGTAAGAAGGAAGCCATGGGGTGTGAATGGATTGCTCCGGATCACAATCACCATCTCGTACAGTCAAGTCAAGTCAAGTCAAATCAAATTCATTTGTATAGCACTTTTTACAACTGTTGTCACAAAGCAGCTTTACATAATTAATAATTAGTAAGAGACAGAAAAAAAGTAAGAAGACCTGAAGGATCAAAGACCCCCAGTGAGCAAGAAAAGCTCCCTCAGAGCTGGAGGAAGAAACCTTGGGAGGAACCAAGACTCACAAGGGGGACCCGACCCATCCTCTTCTGGTCAGAACTATTTATAAATTAATGATAAAAGTTACCAAATCATCTATACTGTTGAACTGCCCTGATCATAATCATAATATAATAATCATGGTGTAGTAAAACTTAATATAGTCATGGCAGTGATGGTCAGAGTAATGATAGTTACAGTGGGGAAAAAAGTATTTAGTTAGTCACCAATTGTGCAAGTTCTCCCACTTAAAAAGATGAGAGAGGCCTGTAATTGACATCATAGGTAGACCTCAGCTATGAAAGACAAAATGAGAAAAAAAAATCAGAAAATCACATTGTCTGATTTTTAAAGAATGTATTTGCAAATAATGGTGGAAAATAAGTATTTGGTCAATAACAAAAGTTCATCTCAATACTGTTATATATCCTTTGTTGGCAAGGACAGAGGTCAAACGTTTTCTGTAAGTCTTCACAAGGTTGGCACACACCGTTGCTGGTATGTTGGCCTATTCCTCCATGCAGATCTCCTCTAGAGCAGTGATGTTTTGGGGCTGTCAGCGGGCAACACGGACTTTCAACTCCCTCCAAAGGCTAGGCCACTCCAGGACCTTGAAATGCTTCTTACGAAGCCACTCCTTTGTTGCCCTGGCAGTGTGCTTGGGATCATTGTCATGCTGAAAGACCCAGCCACGTTTCATCTTTAATGCCCTTGCTGATGGAAGGAAGTTTGCACTCAAAATCTCACAATACATGGCTCCATTCATTCTTTCATGTACACGGACCAATTGTCCTAGTCCCTTTGCAGAGAAACAGCACCAAAGCATGATGTTGCCACCCCCATGCTTCACAGTTGGTATGGTGTTCTTTGGATGCAACTCAGCATTCACTCTCCTCCAAACACAACGAGTTGTGTTTGTACCAAACAGTTCTACTTTGGTTTCATCTGACCATAATACTCTTCCGGAACATCCAAATGCTCTCTAGCAAACTTCAGACGCGCCCGGATATGTACTGGCTTAAGCAGGGGAACACGTCTGGCACTGCAAGATCTGAGTCCCTGGTGGCGTAGTGTGTTACTGACGGTAGCCTTTGTAACGTTGGTCCCAGCTTTCTGCAGGTCATTCACTAGGTCCCCCATGTGGTTCTGGGATTTTGCTCACTGTTCTTGTGATCATTTTGACCCCACGGGCTGAGATCTTGCGTGGAGCCCCTGATCAAGGAAGATAAGCAGTGGTCTTGTAGGTCTCCCATTTTCTGATTATTGCTCCCACAGTAGATTTCTTCACACCAAGCTGCTTGCCTATTGCAGATTCAGTCTTCCCAGCCTGGTGCAGGTCTACAATTTTGTTTCTGGTGTCCTTCGACAGCTCTTTGGTCTTCATTATAGTGAAGTTTGGAGTGTGACTGTTTGAGGTTGTGGGCAGGTCTTTTATACTGTTAACGAGTTCAAACAGGTGCTATTAATACAGGTAATGAGTGGAGGACAGAGAAGCCTCTTAAAGAAGAAGTTACAGGTCTGTGACAGCCAGAAATCTTGCTTGTTTGTAGGTGACCAAATGCTTATTTTCCACCATTATTTGCAAATAAATTCTTTAAAAATCAGACAATGTGACTTTCAGAATTTTTTTTTTTCATTTTGTCTCTCATAGTTGAGGTCTACCTATGATGTCAATTACAGGCCTCTCTCATCTTTTTAAGTGGGAGAACTTGCACAATTGGTGACTGACTAAATACTTTTCCCCCCACTGTAATAGTGGTGATATTAATAGTGGTAGATAGTTAAGAATCCACTAAGGTTTTTAACATGGCCATTAGACAGGCAGCAGTGGTAGGAGGGTGTGTCGCTGGTCTGGTATGGGTGGTGGTGGTGGGGGGCCTGCTGGTCGAACTGGTAGGTGGCAGCTGGACTGACACAGGTGGAGAGGACCTCAGTGGGAATATTCCAGCAGGTCGGGCTGTGTGGCCATGTACTCGGAGAAGGTAAAGAGACAGAGTTAGTTCTGAGAGGATTTTATGGTGAGCAGAGAATGTTGAGCAGTATCAGAGTGTGTTTGATGACTGGAAAGTTCTGGGATAGACTCATCTTTGTGAGAGGCAGTTTTCCTTGGATCAGAAATGGCAGTCTCGGGCATAGAATATGTTACCTGGGTCTGTTGAGAGGTTAGTGTTGGTCAAGAAACAGATGTGTCCAAGTGAGCTTCCTCCCACCTCCACATGGTGGGTAAATTGGCTGTGCTTACTTGCCCGTAGGTGTGTGTATCTAGGTGCAGTAGCACCCTTTCCAGGGAGAATTCTTGCCTTGTAATGATTCAGGAAAGGCTCCAGAGAAAAATAAGAAAATAAATCTGTGACCAATTGCGTGATTGGCGTAAATAGGTTTGTATGATGCTTACCTTGGTCTTTTAGGGTATATGGATTCCTGCACTCCAGCTGCCAGATTGCTATGTTTAAGAGATATGTCACATTAACATAGCTTACATTTACACTCGTATTTCAAACAGAGGTTCCTGTAATGAAATGGGAAATCAGATTATGCTATTTATTAGTGTTGCACGGTTCACAGATACTGGAAAAGTATCTGCATTCTTCTTCGTTAAAAACGGTACAATACTGCATTTATTGAGGACCGTCCCTAAATAAATGAGCACGTTTTAAAATAAGAGCGGTGTTTCCAATGAGGGCCACAGGGGGCCGGGTGCGCGCGCAGCACTCCAGCGCTTGCCTCGTCTCTCTGCAGTGCAGGCCTGTTTAGAAGAGAGCGGGTAGCATGGCTGCTGATACCAGCGGTTTACACACCGTCCTCGACTTGAGGGAAAAGTTTACTCGCAAACTGAAATATGGAATTATTTTTCAGAAACAACCGACAGTCAGAGCAACCCCGGGAAACACCAAACCCGGTCTGCAGACTATGCTTTAAACCTGTACAAACCAAAGGAGCCAACACCTCCAACTGAGCTCAGCCTCTTTCTGACAGACCTGCAGAGGTTAAAGAGGTCAGAGAAGGTCAGATCAGTGAAGAGTGATACAGCTCTAACAATCACACCAAGCTCCACTCAGAGGAGGGGGAGTTTTTTAAGGAGGAGTTTAGGGCAGAGAGAGCTGTTGAAGTTAACTGGCTTTTCTTTATTGATAACTACCAATGTGGAGAACTGGTAGCGTTATGTTTACCTGAACCTCCATGCTGCTAAATATCAGGCTTTCACAAGTAGATCAGCAGCAGTTATAAACAGAGCTGTCGCAGTAATTACGTTAGAAACTGATCGTGAGATCAATGAATATGACCTCGATCATTTTGGATGACATTGATAATGAAGTTTTGTTTATTTGTGTGTTTTTAAGACCTTTAACCAGGCGAGCTTTTCTGTTCTCCCCTCTACCAGACACACACACACACACACACACATCATCTGATCATCTATTATTCCATTACTTTTCCTAATGTTGTGGTGTTGCTGTGGTATCGTTTCAGTATCGGTATTGAGATATTTAGGCAGGTATCGTATCTGTAGTTATAAGTTAGGTATCGTGACAACACTACTGTTTATCATGTAAATAGAAAAATATAAATAAGTAAATTACCTCTAACTTCTTATACTGAGAGCAGAACCTCTGAGAAATTAATCTACCTGTCTGTCTGTCTGTCTGTCTGAGCTCTTCTACAGAGGCTGTTCATTTGCCCCGCCCACCTTCTCTCCCCCAGTTTTTGCTCAGGAAATTTCTGCTGCTTTTGAAGTTCCTTCAGCTTGGATGTAGCAGTGGTGCTGTGGTGAAAGAAAGAAACAATTGCACTTGTTTTCTTTTGGATCTCAACCAAGTCTGGGACAGCTTTGAGTGCGTCTTTTACAACCAAGTTTAAGGTGTGAGCAAAACATGGGTAATGTGCCCAACCTGCCTTGCACACAGCAACAACCATGTTGGCCCCATTATCTGTAACCACTGCCACAATCTTGTCCTTTATGCCCATTGTTCCCGTTGGGAACAAATATTGTCAGCTGTGTGTTGACCAGGGAAACCACATGTTTCGAGTACATATGCTTGCATCTGCCATTGCTCATTTATAATGTGGGATGTGACTGTTAAATAACCTTCTGTGGCTCTTGATGTCCACATGTCAGTTGTCAGTACAACATTATCCACTTCACTCAATGCCCTTCTAACCTTGGAAGAGCAGTCTTTATAAAGAGCCGGCAGTTTCCCCTCCATTAAAGATTTCCGACTTCTATAATTCTATACTCGGGTCAAGGGTCTTCACAAAATCCTGAAAGCCCTCATCTTGCACAATGGAGAGAGGTTGCAAGTCCTTCACTATCATTCCTGCCAGGCTCCTGGTGATCTCGTCAGCTCTTGGGGAATTGGCTGAGGGAAATAATAATATAGTCCTGTTATGTTTAAAGTCACTATAAATTTCATCCTTGTATGACTGTGCAAATATTCCAAATATTAATTGTTCTGTTCATAATGTTTTTTCTAGTCACCTCTTATGTATCTTTCAATCTTTCAATTTTCTACCTGAAATTGACCAATATCAATACCAGCGTTGGTATCGATATTATCGATATTTGGATCGATCCGCCCACCTCTACTCTTCACTTCTTCTTGCTCTCTTCAAGTGTGAGTGTGTGTTGTGTCCAGAGCTGATGCTGAGTTGCTATTTTTTGTGAGCAGTTATTGAAGTTAAAAGCTGATTAAGGGTCCAAAGGGGATATAAACCCCCCATTCCTCGTTTTTCCAGTGTTATTTAGTCCTGAGTTTGATAAACTCTCATAAATTTCTGTTCAGTTGTGAAGAGAAACTCCGATGAGTTTAGACGGTGCTGTTTAAGGAGGGATTATGAGTTAGTAAGTGTAGATTTCCAAGTGATAAGATGTTTAAAGTGTTGATAAGGGAGTTAAAAGATTATTAAACAGCCGGAGTATAAATGTGTGAGACAGACCTCGGCTAAAGAGTTCGTTTCAGCTGCTAAGCTGTAGGCTAGCGGGATTAGCATCTTGTTTAAGTGTAAATATACGATGTTAAGTGTTAAATTCCTGCTGTTTACGGACTCAGAGACATGCTTAGATGAATATGCTTGCCATACAGTCTTGCTAAACTTAGTGCTGCGAACTAAGCGAGCGAGCGAATTTTCCTGTGTCCAAAGATGGCGAGCCAACCCGAGACTACACTTCCCAGAGTACTGTGCGAGTGACGCTGTGACGCCCCCACCCCACAAACGGAGCCGCAGAAAAAGATAAACACACACACAGTGTCCCAACCTATGGTTATGGTGGTGTAACGGTTGGTGTAGACACTGAGTTAGCTAACGTAGCTCATGTGTTACATTTACGCGTGCTACATATCTGTCTATCTACCTAACTAGACAGATTTGATCTAATTGAAGAACTTGTAGGACAGTCAGGACATTTCTCTTTTTTTATATCAGAAACAGGTTTCTGGAATGAAAGAGAAAAGCAGAAAATGCTGTTTATTGTTTAAATAGAAAAATGTAAAGAATTATTTGAATTAAATGACCCCTTGCCTCTTATACTAAGAGCAGAAAATTCAGAGGAATTCATCTATCCATCTATCTATCTATATATCATCTATTTATCTAGCTAGCCATGTGTCTATCCACCGGTCATTGTTTTTATCCAGTTCGTAAAATTGCAGCACCCTCATTCCCCCAGAATCACCAGGTAGTTAACATGTCACATAGTCACAAGTCTCTACTGTGTATGGGCTGGTGATGAGTCAGCTACCAGTGACCGATACCAGATACCAGTACCAGATTTACATTTACTGCATTTAGCTGACAGATAATGTGCTGCATGAGGCTTGTCTGTCCTGGCTGTTCTTTAAACAGCCCAGCTGGTATCCTTTCCTTCAGCTCCCTTAGCTTGTCCCTCATCTTGAGAACGTAGGACAGGATGTTTAGCTTTTCAGTCTTTCTCAGAGCAAATGCTTCCAGGTAGCATAGACCCAGATTACTAAAATATGGCAATTTCCTCCCCGGCCTCTTGGTAAAGGGTGTATTATATCCATGGCAATCTGTGAAAATGGCACGTCAGTTGCTGTCAGACTTATTTTTGTCTCCCTGTCTGACTTTTTTTCTCAGATGCTGTTAACTGACACTCTGGACAGACATTACAAAATTCAGCTACATCTAGTAGCTGACTTGGCCAGTAAAATCGACTTGCAAATCTGCTGTGTGTTTTAACCTGACCCAATTGACCTGGCCACGGGTCTGAATGACCCGGCTTCAAAGCTTCGTCTCTGAGACATTTGGGGACCACTAATTGCTCAACACCATTTTTGACCTTGTAGAGCTTGTTGTCTTTCAGAATGAGTTGATTTCCCTGAGCTGATTCTCTTTTCTTTAGCACAGTCTAAAAACAAGGGTTTGAGTGTTTCATCCTGCCTTTGCAACGTCGCTATGTCACCAGGTAAGGCAAATGTTTCACTCATGGGTGTATCCAATTGTTCCACTGTTTTTTGTGCCTCTAATTTTTTCCTGTCTCTTCTCCCTTTTTGTTTTCTTGCATTTTGGTTTGCCAGCATATGGTAATTCTTTTAAAACTCCACTGTTTTGTTTGCAGTTTAAACCTTTCTAGCCTACAACCTTGTTACAGCCATAAGCTCTGCAGTTCTCTGCTCAGTGTTCTACCAGAATCGGGATATTTCTACCTAAAACGACAGCATGAGCAGATTTTTGCATTATGTCTACCTTTAATATGTAGCTTTGGTTATTGATGTTAACCGTGAGTTTAGTTGTGGGGTATACCTGTTCATCTCTATGTATACAACTGACCCCCAAGTTTACCTGTACTCACAAACTGGGATTCTGGAAGACACTGTGGTGTTATCAGGGTGTGACTAGCTCCAGTGTCAATAAGGGCTTTAAATGTTTTGTGTCTTATTTTTATAGGTATGGTTATCTCACTACTGTCCCTGAAAGCTTATTTCGGGTCTTGGAACATATCAAAGATGATTTGTGCTGGTAACAAGCTTAGGACAATGTTAAATCTTTTGGCCAACCTGATTTTAGCTAGCTGTGTTTAAACAGTTTGGCAATTATCGGTTGCCTGACTGTCTTTGCTTCTTTTTCTAGTACTCCAGCTCCCCTGTGTGGTTGATAAATTCACTAGCGGCTTAGGACCACAACTGACCCCGCCCCCAGACTGTGTGTACTGGTACACTCTGACGCTGGAATCACAGAGCCGGAAGTCCTTCTCAGCTTGCCTTGCTGCCACGAAAGCTTCAGCTGCTTCCACTGCTTGAGTTATGGACGCCGGGCTGCGTTCAGTTATCCAACGTCTGAGGTCTAGACTCACAATTCTAAGGTACTGTTTGAAGATTAGGGTGTTCCCGATGTCCTCTTTCTTTTTTTTCTCTGGGAGTCATCCACTTTTCAGACAGTGATTTCAGTCTGTTATACACTTCACGATAGTTATCAACGGCAACATATGCAGCTCTAGCTTTTCCCTCTAGCAGCGGGACTACACGTATTGCCCAATTGCTTCTAGGCCATATTGCTGCTTATGCAATGCGCTCGAATGTTGTTAAATAATGTTCAGTGTAAATAGAAAAGATTATGGAATTATTTAAATTAAATTACCTCTTACCTTTTACACTGAGAGCAGAAAACTCGAAGGAATCCTTCTATCTAGCTATATATCTAGCTATCTTTCTTTCTATCTTTCTATTTATCTAGGTAGCTAGCCATGTGTCTGTTAACCGGTCAATGTTTTTATCCAGTTGTGGAAATTGTAGGACAGTCAGGGTGTTTGTCTTTGTTTCATTTCAAACACAGGTTCCTGTAATCGAAAAAATAAATTATATAATGCTGTTTATCATATAAATAGAAAAATATTAAAAAATATTTTAAATAAATGACATCTTACCTGTTATACTGAGAGCACAAAACCCAGAGAAATTAATCTGTCTAACTATTTATCTGTCTGTTTATCTAGCTAGCTAGCTATGTGTCTATTAAACCATAATTCTTTTATCCATTTGGAGAATTTGTAGTACAGTCAGGGTGGTTGTCTTTGTTTCATTTCAAACTCAGGTTCCTGTAATAAAAACAGGGAATCAGTTAATGCTGTTTATCATGTAAATAGAAAAATATTAAGAATGTATTTAATTGAATTACCTCTTAGCTCTTATACTGACAGCACAAGACTCGTAGAAATTCATCTAACTATTTATCTGTCTATTTATCTAGTTAGCGATGTGTCTTTTAACCCATCATTTTTTTTATCCAGTTGGTGAAATAGTAGGACAGTCAGGGTGTTTGTCTTTGTTTCATTTAAAACACAGGTTCCTGTAATGGGAAAAAAAGAAATCAGATCATTCTGTTTATCATTTAAAAAGAAAAATATTAAGAATGTATTTAATTGAATTACCCCTTACCTGTCTGTTTATCTAGCTATTTCGCTATGTGTCTATTAACCCATCTTTTTTTTTATTCATTTGTAGAATTTGTAGGACAGTCAAGGTGGTTGTCTTTCTAATTATCTAATTATTTATCTGTCTATTTATGTAGGTAGCTAGCTATGTGTCTATTAACCTGTCATTTTTTTATCCATTTGGAGAATTTGTAGGACAGTCAGATTGTTTGTCTTTGTTTCATTTCAAACACAGGTTCCTGTAATGAAAAAAGAAATCAGATAATGCTGTTTATCATGTAAATAGAAAACTATTAAGAATGTATTTAATTGAATTAGCCCTTACCTTTTATACTGAGAGCACAAGACTCTGAGAAATTCATCTAACTAGTTATCTGTCAGTTTATCTATCTAGCTAGCTATGTGTCTATTAACCCATCTTTTTTTTTATCCATTTGGAGAATTTGTAGGACAGTCAGGGTGGTTGTCTTTGTTTCATTTCAAACATGGGTTCCTGTAATAAAAATAGGAAATCAGTTAATGCTGTTTATCATGTAAATAGAAAAATATTAATTTATTTAATTGAATTAGCCCTTACCTTTTATACTGAATGCAAAAAAAACTTGGAGAATTTCATTTATCTAACTATTTATCTGTCTGTTTATCTAGTTAGCGATGTGTCTTTTAACCCATCATTTTTTTTTATCCAGTTGGTGAAATTGTAGGACAGTCAGGGTGTTTGTCTTTGTTTCATTTTAAACACAGGTTCCTGTAATGAAAAAAAAAAAAGAAATCCGATAATTCTGTTTATCATTTAAATAAAAAAATATTAAGAATGTATTTAATTGAATTAACCCTTACCTCTTGTACTGAGAGCAGAAAACTTGGAGAAATTCATCTAACTATTTATTTGTAAATTTGTCTAGCTAGCTAGCTCTGTGTCTATTAACCCGTCATGTTTTTATTTTTTTATCCAGTTGGTGAAATTGTAGGACAGTAAGGGTGTTTGTCTTTGTTTCATTTCAAACACAGATTCCTGTAATGAAAAATAAATCAGACAATGCTGTTTATCATGTAAATAGAAAAATATAAAGAAATATTTTAAAGAAATGACATCTTACCTGTTATACTGAGAGCACAAAACCCAGAGAAATTCATCGGTCTAACTATTTATCTGTCTATTTATCTAGCTAGCTAGCTATGTGTCTATTAAACCATAATTTTTTTATCCATTTGGAGAATTTGTAGGACTGGCAGGGTGGTTGTCTTTGTCTCTTTTCAAACATAGGTTCTTGTAATAAAAAGAGGGAATCAGTTAATGCTTTTTATTATGTAAATAGAAAAATATTAATTTATTTAATTGAATTAGCCCTTACCTTTTATACTCAGAGCAGAAAACTCGGAGAAATACATCTATCTAACTATTTATCTGTCTATTTATCTAGCGATCTATGTGTCTTTCATGTAAAAAGAAAAATATAAAGAATTATTTGAATTAAATGACATCTTACCTCTTATACTGAGCAGAAAACTCAGAGAAATTCATCTGTCTAACTATTTATCTGTCTATTTATGTAGGTAGCTAGCTATGTGTCTATTAACCCGTCATTTTTTTAACCATTTGGAGAATTTGTAGGATAGTCAGGGTGTTTGTCTTTGTTTCATTTCAAACATGGGTTTCTGTAATAAAAAGAGGAAATCAGTTAATTCTGTTTATCATGTAAATAGAAACATATTGATTTATTTATTTGATTTAACCCTTACCTTTTATACTGAGAGCAGAAAACTCGGAGAAATTCATCTTATTATTTATCTGTCTATTTATCTAGTTAGCGATGTGTCTTTGAACCCATCTTTTTTTTATCCAGTTTGTGAAATAGTAGGACAGTCAGGGTGTTTGTCTTTGTTTCATTTAAAACACAGGTTCCTGTAATGTAAAAAAGAAATCAGTTAATGCTTTCTATCATGCAAATAGAAAAATATAAAGAATTACTTTTAATTGAATTACCTCTTACCTTTTATACTGAGAGCAGAAAACTCGAAGAAATTAATCTATCTAACTATTTATCTGTCTATTTATGTAGGTAGCTAGCTATGTGTCTATTAACCTGTCATTTTTTTATCCATTTGGAGAATTTGTAGGACAGTCAGGGTGGTTGTCTTTGTTTCATTTCAAACTCAGGTTCCTGTAATAAAAAGAGGAAATCAGTTAATGCTGTTTATCATGTAAATCGAAAAATATTAATTTATTTAATTGAATTAGCCCTTACCTTTTATACTGAATGTAAAAAAAAAACACAGAGAAATTCATTTATCTAACTATTTATCTGTTTATCTAGCTAGCGATGTGTCTTTTAACCCATCATTTTTTTTTAATCCAGTTGATGAAATTGTAGGACAGTCAGTGTGTTTGTCTTTGTTTCATTTCAAACACAGGTTCCTGTAATGAAAAGTATCAGGTAATGCTGTTTATCATGTAAATAGAAAAATATAAAGAATTATTTTAAATAAATTACATCTTACCTGTTATACTGATAGCACAAAACCCAGAGAAATTAATCTGTCTAACTATTTATCTGTCTATTTATCTATCTATCTAGCTATGTGTCTATTAACCCATAATTTTTTTTATCCATTCGGAGAATTTGTAGGACAGTTAGGGTATTTGTCTTTGTTTCATTTCAAACCCAGTTTCCTGTAATAAAAACAAGGAATCAGTTAATGCTGTTTATCATGTAAATAGAAAAATATTAATTTATTCAATTGAATTATCCCTTACCTTTTATACTGAGAAAACTCTGAGAAATTCATCTTACTATTTATCAGTCTATTTATCTAGCTACATATGTGCCTTTTAACCAGTACACCACACATCAGCAGCAGACTTTAAAAACCCAGTCAGTTCAGCAATCTCAAGACTAAAGCACACTGTCACAGCGGACAGGAATAATGAAAAGACCTACATTTGCTGTCCTGATGTGTGGAGATGGTGCTGGTTAGATGTCTGCAGCTGGAGGATCAGAGGAGCGACTGGGAGTTTAATAGAATGATTGATAATAGAACATTATTACACACAGTTCAGGCACAGTTCTAAAGTTCCAGCAGCAGCTGTTTCTCTGACTTTCTCAACTGAACTGAGCTGACCTGAGTTTACTCATGGATACACACCTGCACCTGAACACATTAAAATCACTGTCATCAACAGGGTTCTTTCAGTAATCCAAATTCAGTAATCTTCAAATGTGGGCCTAATAGTAATTTACTGTTACCATATATTATATGTTATGCCGATATATCTATCTATATATCTATCTGTATATCTATATCATCTATCTCTATATCTATATATCATTTTTCCTGTATATATCTATCTTTATTGTTTTTAATTGATAAGTGAAATAATCAGCCTGGTCTCATGGGATATACATACCTCTGACCACTTTTTAGGTTTAAGATATAGGGGAACTGGGTACTTTCTGCTGATTAAGGGTGATTTTTCTAGCTAGCTGCCCTCAATCACGTGCCCTGTAGTACGTATACCCGAGATGTCAGCTGAGCTGATGATGGTAGCTACGTAGCTTCAGGTACGTTACGTAAATAATAGCTAGCTAGGTGGCTAGGCTAATGCGGCCTCTAACATAGCATCAGGTACACAGCGAGCTGTAGTTGTGGCCATTCTCGTATAGTTTGGTGGTTAAATTCGAGGTTCTTCTAAGATATCTCTTACCAAAAGCTTATACGAAGATAAGGGAACGGGAGACACTATCTACTCACTCATTAGTGTAAAGTGAGGTGTCAGCTGAGCTCGTACATTAGCTAGCTAGCGCTAGGTGGCTAGTGAGGAGCGCTTGCTAGATAAAGCAGCTGGTGTTTTTCTGTGGTTGTCACGATGTGCTGGCTAGAGATCTCAAGTTGTTGTGGCTTTTGTGCTGGAAAAAAGATGCCTAGCTATCTGACCGGCCTGCATTTGCTGCTGTCTAGCCTGCACCTGATGTGTACGCTGAGCCAATAGAGCTACTGGTTATAGCTGGCTAGTGATGTGGCTAGAAAACTAGCTAGCTAGCTAATGCTAATGTTAACTGTGCTAACGTGACATTCATATTAAAATGAAAATGGGATTGTCTAAACATCATCAGTCATTAAATATGTTATGGGAATGGGGAAGTATGCTGTACTAACTGCTTTCATATTGGATCTAATTGTGAGTAATTATGATCTTTCCCTTTTTTTTTTTTTACAGCTTTGAACATCTATTCATCATTGATTCTCATTATCTTTCTCTGCCTCTTGCAGGGACCAGGTACACACGTGGACAGGCAGTCACAGGTGAGTTTTTATACTCTATTACATTTACATTTACATTTATGGCATTTAGCAGACGCTCTTATCCAGAGCGACTTACAAAGTGCTTTGCTATTTACCCAAGAAAAGCCTTAGCTAGTTAGAATAGACCAATAATTCAAAGGATACCTCTAAGCTTAGACATTACTAAACACAAGACAATAAGGTGACCATAGTACTCTAATTGTCCAAGTACTCTCGGAAGAGGTGGGTCTTCAGTCTGCGTTTGAAGACAGCGAGCGACTCGGCCGTTCGGATACCCAGGGGAAGTTCGTTCCACCACTTTGGTGCCAGGACAGAAAAAAGCCTGGACGCTTGTCTTCCGCGGATTTTGAGGGATGGCGGGTCGAGCTGATCCGTACTTGAAGCTTGCAGCTACAGGAAGCCAGTGAAGAGAACGCAGCAGTGGAGTGACATTGCTGAATTTAGGGACATTGAAGACGACCCGTGCTGCTGCATTCTGGATGAGTTGCAGGGGCCTGATGGTGTGCAGAGGGAGACCAGCCAGAAGAGAGTTGCAGTAGTCAAGTCTTGAAGTGACGAGAGACTGAACAAGCACTTGGGTGGTCCTCTAGAGAGGAAGGGTTGAATTCTCCGGATGTTGTACAGAAACACACACCATGTGACCTTAGAATTACAGGACTTTACATGTTTTGTGAAAATGGGCTAATTTGATTATTTGATGGTAAATATCTGAATGTTAGAACTATCTGGTTTCCCAGACTTGCATTAAACCTAGTACTTGACTAATAGAGAACTTCAGTGAAGATCACCACTGGAAAAAAAGCTAGTTAGTGTCTAGGATTATGATCAGTCCATGTCTGGGTAATCGTCCCTTTCTGCTCTAAATCACCTGGTCTAGTGTTAAATAATGTGTAATGTATTGAAATTATTGCACCACTGAGTTATTTCACATATTTAAATGAATTGCATTACTGTTATTTTTGCACATATGAACAGTATAATTTGAGTGTTTTTCTGATGAACCACAGTGTCACACATTGAGGGAGGAGTTAGAGTTTGATGGCCACAGGTAGGAATGACCTGTGGTGCTCTGTGGTGCATTTTGGTGGAATGAGTCTTGCACTGAATGTGCTCCTGTGTCTCATCACAGTGTTGTAGAGTGGGTGGGAGCCATTATCCGTAATGGCATGCAGCTTTTTACAGCATCCTCCCCTCTGAAACTTCACACCCACATCATCACTGGCCTTTTGGATCAGTTTGTTCAGTCTGTTGGTGTCTGCCACTCTCAGTCTGTCCCAGCATGCACTTGCACTTGCCACCACAGACTCATAGAAGATCCTGAGCATAGTCTGGCAGTTATTGAAGGACCTTAGAAAATAGAGACAACTTTGGTCATTCCTGTCCTTCAGTGTTCTTAGTCCAGTCAAGTTAATTGTCAGTGTAAACCCCCAGATATTTGTAGTTCTCCACAGTGTACACATTGATCTTCCTGATGGACACAGGGGTCACCAGTCCCTCCTCGGCTAGTAATTTTGTAAAATACATTTTCATGAGTTGCTGAACAATAACAAAAAAAAGGTTCAGCTTCCCATCCTCTATGAGGAAACATACGTCATGTTGATTTGCATGTTCTGTGTATGTTAAAATGCATTAAAAAAAGTTTTAATTCCAGAAACTGCAAGAACATCTGAAGCATCAGCTAGTGAACAATGCTTTGCGGATGTAAATGTACACCAAGTTATTGGTATGTATTTTCCACATCTAAAATGTTGTTCTCAACAATTTGGAAGGGTGAGACTGTTGAAAAGCCAATTGTCCTTATTTGTGCAGGTCTGTAATTAGCATGCCACTGTTGTTGAGTATTTTCTTAATTCCAGAATGGGAACATTTGTGACATCTTCCAAAAAGCTTTCCTTGAATGGACATATTGTTATCATGAAAAAAAAAAATTGTGGCATTGACCACTTCTCTTGCCCAGCTTGCACCCCAGATACAGTTGCTGTGACTGCAGATGGAAACTGAAAACTACATAGTTTCAGCAAAACAAAGGGTTATGTTATTATTGATAAATGTAAACTGTCAAAATCTCTAGGGAGTATCTTTAACGTTTTCTTTAGAGGAACAGCCATTTTTGATGGCATTTTTCTGGCCAGTGATAAAGATGTAGCAACATTTGTTGAGTGCATTTGTGAGAAGACCAAGCCAGTAAGATATTTGTCAAAACACTTTGGACTGTACATAGTGAAGCAGGATTTACTTTTTGTATATATTTGATAGTGACATTGTGTTCCAGGTACATGGAAAAGGAATCTGTGGGACATCAACATGGACTGCAGCCAAAGGAACCTCTAAAAAGACAAACATCAGATGTGATGAAGGGGTCCTGAAGGTGGCAGTTTGCAGGCACTGCATATTGCTTAAAGGTCTGAACATGTATTGGGGGACATATTTGCCAATCCTCCATTTTTGCAAGAAGAACTGGCCACAAAAACAAATGAAAAAGTTCTTCTGCACTGATATAATGTGTGGATATTGGCCCTATCTGCAGAAGCTGCCTCAGACATTCCCAGAAATACAAAATCATCTTGCTGTTATATAAGTATATAAAAAATATATAAGTATATGTTAACACCTGCCCTTTTAACTGATAGAGGGACCATGGCAAAAAACTTAAAATGATATGTATAATTGCTTTCTCATTGCTTAAATGATGTGACTTTCTCTGTCAAAATGTTGGAATACTTATTAGTCACCATAAAACTAAAAAAGAGCAAACTGTAGATAGATTCTCAGATTTTCTTGGCAAAACATGTAAGGAGATCGTCTTTTAATTTTACATCCCATGTTGTTTAGTCATTTACTGTTTTGTCTTTATCTTAATATGTTAGATTTACTTTTAATGTCAACCACCTTAACTTGACAAATATTCTTTACAGCTCCACATGACATTTACATTTACATTTATGGCATTTAGCAGACGCTCTTATCCAGAGCGACTTACAAAGTGCTTTGCTATTTACTCAAGAAAACTTTAGCTAGTTAAAATAGACTAATAGTTCAAAGATACCTTTAAGCTTAGACATTACTAGACAAAAGACAATAAGGTGACCATAGTACTCTATTCGTCCAAGTATTCTCTGAAGAGGTGGGTCTTCAGTCTGCGTTTGAAGACAGCGAGCGACTCGGCCGTTCGGATACCCAGGGGCAGCTTGTTCCACCACTTTGGTGCCAGGACAGAAAAGAGCCTGGACGCTTGTCTTCCGCGGATTTTGAGGGATGGTGGGTCGAGCCGAGCCGTACTTGAAGCGCGAAGGGCTCTAGGTGCGGATCGGCTTTTGACCAATGCCATCAAGTATGGAGGGGCTGGTCCGTTCTTGGCTTTGTAGGCCAGCGTCTGGGTTTTGAATTTGATGCGGGAAGCTACAGGAAGCCAGTGAAGAGAACGCAGCAGTGGAGTGACATGGCTGAATTTAGGGACATTGAAGATGACCCGTGCCGCTGCATTCTGGATGAGTTGCAGGGGCCTGATGGTGCGTAGAGGGAGACCAGCCAGAAGAGAGTTGCAGTAGTCAAGTCTTGAAGTGACGAGAGACTGAACAAGCACCTGGGTGGCCTCTCTAGAGAGGAAGGGTCGAAAGGGTCGAATTCTCCGGATGTTGTACAGGTGAAATCTGCAGGACCGAGTTACGTTTGCAACATGACTTGAGAACGATAACTGATCATCCATGACTACACCAAGGCTTCGAGCTTCTGTAGAAGGAGTGATCAGTGAGTTCTCAAAGGTGATGGCAAGATCGTTTTTTGGTCCAGCAGTTCCCGGGATGTACAGCAGCTCCGTCTTGCTGGGGTTGAGTTTGAGGTGGTGAGCCGCCATCCAAGAAGAGACTTTGGCGAGGCATGCTGAGATACGGGCAGAAACCTGTGTCAGACGGTGGGAAAGAGAGCATGAGTTGAGTGTCATCGGCGTAACAGTGGTAAGAGAATCCATGAGAGGATTTCACTTTACCAAGAGAGCTAGTATAGAGTGAGAAAAGAAGAGGACCAAGATCCGAGCCTTGTGGAACGCCAGTGGAGAGACTACAAGGAGCAGACGTGTCGCCCTGCCACGTTACCTGGTATGCGCGTCCCTGCAGGTATGATGCAAACCATCGCCATGCAGAGCCGGTAATTCCAAGGCCAGCAAGGATAGACAGTAGGATCTTTTGGTCCACTGTGTCAAAAGTTGCGGAGAGGTCAAGAAGGATCAGAACCCATGACAGTTTGGCAGCTTTAGCTGCATGGAGCTTCTCTGTAACTGCAATGAGAGCAGTTTCAGTAGAGTGTGCAGCTTTGAAGCCAGACTGGTTTGGGTCCTGAAGATTGTTCATAGTGAGAAAGAGAGACAGTTGGTTGTAGACAGAACAGTCAAGAATCTTTGAGAGGAAGGAGAGAAGAAAGACGGGTCTGTAGTTGCCGATGTCCAAGCTGCCCAGAGTTGGCTTCTTTAGGATAGGCACAACTCTGGCAGACTTAAAGGCCGATGGTACATGACCTGACAACAAAGAGCTGTTTATGACAAAGGAGATGAAAGGAAGGAGGTTTAGAGCGATTGTTTGGAACAGAGGGGATAGAACAGGGTCTAGTGGACAGGTTGTAGGATTATTGGAGGTGAGAAGGTGGAGGTGTAGGAGGTCATCTGTGGAAAGAGGAGAGAAGCAGGACAGAGAAGAGGCAGGAGGAGGAGGGCAGTGTCTAGAGAGGGGGGTAGAGGCAGTGGGCAGATCGGCTGATCTTGTCAACCTTTCCTTCAAAGAAAGAGACAAAATCTTCTGCAGACAGGGTAGTGGGGGAGTAGGAGGGTTCAGGAGAGAGGAGAAGATGGTAAAGAGTTGGTTGCGTGGGTCAGATGCAGATGCTTCCAATTTCCCCCTGTAGTAAGATGCTTTAGCAGCAGCAACTTCCGTTCTAAACCCGGAGAAAAGAGACTGATAGGAGTTGAGGTCGGAGTCGTGTTGTGACTTCCGCCACTTCCTTTCAGCCAGTCTTAGCTCTCTATGGTTGTTGCGGAGAACATCCGACAACCACGGGGAAGGTAAAGAAGAATTTGCTGACCTAGGTGAGAAGGGGCAGAGAAGGTTGACAGAGGTGGAAATAGATAAGAGGAGAGTGTCTGTAGCAGTTTCAAGTGGGAGAGAGGAGAAGGATTCAAGATGAGGAAGAGTGGTCGGGACAGTTGAGGCGAGAGCTGAGGGGGAAACCGAGGGAAGATTACGGTGAAGAGTGGAAAAACTTGCAATAGTGGTTGAAGGAGCAGAGAGGGGGAGTGAGAAGGAGAGAAAGTGGTGATCAGAGAAGTCCAAAGGAGTCACAGCCACGTCCAGAGCAGGGACAGGTCTGCTGAAGATCAGGTCCAGAGTGTTCCCTGCTCTGTGTTGGTGCAGACTGATTGAACATGAGATCAAAAGAGGATAGCAATAGAAGAAGGCATGATGACTGGAGTTTCTCTGATGGAAGGTTGATTGCCAAGTAGAATAAGTGGGGCGTCAAGAGGGAGTCCACTCAAGAGAACATCCAGTTCATCAACAAAATTGCCCAAAGGACCAGGAGGTCCAGGTAGGCCTTCTCGTTATGGCCTGATCTCAGGAAATAAAGAGAAGGCCTACCTGGAAGAGATTAGAACCCTGAAGAACTGGTGCCAGGATAATAATCTCCAGCTAAATGCCAGCAAAACGAAGGAGCTGATTGTGGACTTTAGCAGGAAACAGCAGAGGAGCTATCAACCTGTCCACATCAGTGGAACGGCAGTGGAAAGGGTAGAAAGCTTCAAATACCTTGGAGTGACAATCTCTCAGGACTTGTCATGGAGTTCGCACATCAACCACATAACGAAGAAGGCTCGTCAGCGCCTATACCACCTGAGACGACTGCGGGACTTCAGACTGTCCTCCAAGGTACTATGATCCTTCTACTCCTGCACCATCGAGAGCATCCTCACGGGGAACATCACAGTCTGGTTTGGGAACAGCAAAAAGCAGGACAGGCAAGCGCTACGACGAGTGAGACGTTCAGCAGAGCGAATCACTAAGATGGAGTTTCCTGACCTGCAGTCCATCTACAAGAAGTGGTGTTGGACCAAGGCCAATAGGGATGGAGTTTCACACAGAGGCACTGAAGCGCACTGCTGAAACAGTACATAAGATCCATGCTGAAGTTAGCTGGAATGGGGCAGCCTCTCTGGACCCCAGAATAGCAGAAAGAAAAGTCAATAAAGGGACATATGCCTTAGTCATTTAACCAAGCGCAAGAGACCAATAAATATATGAAGTGTGAAGGTCAGACAACTACATAAATTATCTCAGAAACGTTTTCCTAGGTATTCACGTACTCCAATAGTATGATAAGAGAACAGGTAGGGATTGAAACAGTAGAATTGACCAAAGCTAGTCTATATTTTAATAAAATAGATGAAAGGGAAAAAAAAGAAAACGTGCTAAACCTAATGTTTTATTAGGTCTTTGTCTCCAGTGATCCACAGGGGACAGAGAGAGAGCAGATAGCAAACCCTTTCCTGCCTGAAACCAAGGAGGGGACGAGAGAGAGAAAACTCCACCCAGAGGCGGTGACCATTGGACTGACTCACCTCACACCCACCCACAGGTCAACTTGCACTCACCTAAAACACACACACTCACACAGTCCATTAGCAACCATTTAGTAGCACCCATATTATTTGTATATTACATAGACACTATCACTTAAGTAACACATATGATGGGATCACGAGTTTCAAAGATAGAAAAAAGGGAACCATCACCCATAGACTTAGTGGCAGCCTCAGGAATAGCTCCAGAGGTAGAATTAAAGAGGACCATGCAGAAATGGAACAAACTGACCAAGAACCTCACACATCAGTGGCCCAAGAGAGGAACCTTTGATGAAGACCTGTGTCAAACTGTTGCAGACCTAGAAGGGAAAAAGGTGTTGACGTCCAAGAAAAAACGCGTCAAGCAGCAAAGACGTATGATCATTCTCAAAGCCTTCATGGAACAAGCCACACTTCTGAAAGAAAAGGAGAAGTTGTACAAGCAACATGGGGACCAATCAGAACGACCCCGACTTTACCCTGAACTCAAGAGTGCACGAATCAACTGCAACCCAGTGCCCACTGCAAGTGACCACGTGGACCGAGGCTGACATGGAAATGGAGATGCAAGGTATGGTCAAGTTAAAGATCAACCAGACTCCACAAGCACACCTGCAGCCCCTGAGGGTCACTTTAGGACTCCAACCCCATGTCCATCCAGAGAAGAGGTGAGGCAGCCCGAGAGGGGGGCTGAGAGACCTACTGCAGTTTCTCCGAGTCCACCCAAGCTGACACTACATTGCCTGTGCACACGAGATGACTCACTAAAGAATGACACCCAAGCAATAACTCTGAATGCACCTGATGACGAATGGCTGTATAACAATGGAGGTTCGCATCAAAAGCCTTCAATGCAGAGCACACCTCATGAACAAGAAGGCACAGCAAGCGACTGGATGACCAAATCAACGCAAGAAAACACTGACATCATGATCCCTCGAGGAGTGCATGGTGAACTGATGATTGAGTCAGAGCAGCATGCAAGACACAGACGTGAAGATGAACAAACACATTTCAACACATTGATGAGGGAAACAGAAGAACTGGCAAAACGGACTGAAGCAGAACTGAAGATCCTGCAAAAACAAAGAGACCAGACCCAAAGACCACATAAAACCAGCTCACTACCCCAAGACATGAGAAGAGAAAAGCAAGAGATGAACTACCAAGAAGAACAACAGAGCGACACTGCCGAAAGCTCATCAGAAGATGAAGAAGTGAAAAAAAAAGACAAAAAGGGCAAGAAAGAAAAAGCTTCCCTGTATCCCATTCTTTACAAAGGGTCTGAGCAAACCTATGTCCCATGATCCTTCCTAGATCTTAAAGGCCTGATTGACCAATTACCCAACATGCATGATGAAGGCATGCAGAGAAATCAACTGGGTGAAGCCTGACAATAGGTTCATACATAGGTCAGCCGATGGTTCCTATTATAGGATAGCTGTAAAATCAGTTGATAGAACAGTTGCAGAAAAAGTCTTTGTTGACAGAGCACTCACAGTTGGCCAATACACACTCACTCAAGAGCAGGAAGACATTTTAGCTAAAGTGCCACAGAAACTGTAGACAACACATGATACTGACATAGGCCTAGTAACATCAGGAGGTGAAGTCGAAATTCAAGTCAAACCAAATGCTTGTCTACCGTATCAACAACAATATCCACTAATTTCACAGCAGTGAAAAATGCACCTAGGCCCACTACAGTCTCTGAAATGCTTACCTTTTTAGGTATGGCAGGTTACAGTAGACAATGGATTTGTGACTTTGCACTAAAAACATCTCCTCTTAGGAGGTTAATTCGAGCAGCAGGTCAGCAAAATTTGAAAGGGCAGTTAGAATGGGATGAAGAAGCATTGCAAGCCTTTGAGGCCATAAAAATGGACTTATGTACTGCTCCAGCACTAGCAAACCCAGATTATTCTAAACCATTTCAACTGTTTGTAGCAACCAAGAGTGGGTATGCAAATGCAGTATTGACACAGGCATCTGATGGGGGGTATCAGCCGGTTGCATACTTTAGTTCCCAGCTTGACAAAATTGAACAGGGTATGCCCCCTTGTTACCAAGGCTTGGCTGCAGCAGCCTTTGCTTATGAAAAAGCTACTTCAACTCATTTGTTTTAACTAATGCCAGACGAACTGGGTATCACATTATACTTTCTGCACCCGAATTGACCATTCACAAGTGTAATAGGGTCAACCCAGCAGAAAGACTGACCACACCAGACGAGGGAACCCCACATGACTGCGAGGTGCTAACCTCCACTTTCATGAAACCAAGAGAAAACATGTACAGTGATCCTCTCCCAGACACAGAGCAAACCCTATTTGTTGATGGTTCTTGTTTCAAAGGCCCAGATGGTAATTTAGCAGGGTTTGCAGTTGTACAGTACAACCAGAATACTGATAGTTTTGAGACTCTATATCAAGCCTCTATCCCACAGCCATGTTCAGCTCAAGTAGCTGAGATCAAAGCACTTACCACAGCCTGCCAAATAGCGGATGGCAAAAAGTGCACCATATTTACAGACTCAGCTTATGCCTATGGGGTCTGTCATTTGTATGGGTCAATATGGGCCCAAAGGGGTTTTGTAAGAGCTGATGGGACTCAAATAGCACATGGGAAAGCCATTTCTGATCTGTTAGCTGCCATTCAGTTGCCTGCAAAACTGGCTATTGTCAAGTGTGCAGGCCACAAGACAGACCATTCTATAGTCACTAGAGGAAACAATTTTGCAGATCAACAGGCTAAGGAGGCAGCCTCATTCGTCCTACAGTGCCCAGTAGGACCACTTGGCAGGGAATACAGTATCCCTGATGGCCAACAGGCCTATATTGCTGATCTCACTAACCTAAAAGAAGCCCAAGACAGTGCTAGTGTATTGGAAAAAAATGCCTGGAAGAAAAGGGGTGCCATGTGCATTCATGGTCTATGGTACGGTCCTAACGGACTGTTTCTGGCCCCTTGTAAGTTATTAACAACACTCATTTCAGACGCCCATGGGCCAGCCCACAAACAAAGAAAAGACATTCTGAAAGAAATCAAAAGGGACTGGTGGTCACCTTACTTGGTCCCAACGGTAGATCACTTTTTATCCAACTGTGCAGTCTGTATTGCTTACAACTACAGAAAATCATTTACAGCGCCTCTAGGGCACATTCCCACTCCTGATGGTCCATTCAGACACATAATGATGGATTATGTGGACATGGGAACCGAAGTTAGAAAATGCAGGTACATCATCATGATCATTGATGTTTTCAGTCGGTGGGCAGAAGCCACTGCCACACGTCATGCTTCGGCAGCAGCATTTGCCAAATTTTTACTTAGGGATGTGATCCCCAGATTTGGAATCCCAGACAAAATCAGCTCAGACAATGGGCCTCATTTTGTCAACTCCACTATCCATTACCTTACTCAAGCTTTACGAGTAAAGCAGAGACTAGGATGTGTCTATCATCCTCAGAGTCAAGGCCTTGTAGAAAGATACAATGGCATGTTGAAAGACAAAATAGCCAAGATCATTATGGACAGCGGAGACAAAATTAATTGGCTAGATGCGTTGCCACTAGCTCTAATGGCTATGCGGAGTACCACAAACCGCATCACACATTTAACCCCTCATGAAATGATGACGGGTCGGCCAATGCCTGTCCCATACCTGAGAGCCCCTCAAACTTTTGATGTGGCATGTGACCATTTGCAGGCAGTTTTGGCGCAGTACACTAGGGCCCTAACACAAATTCACAGAGAAATCTACCAAGACGTGAAAGGGGCCACAATCAATAGGAAGGGACTTTCCTTAGATGATGACATCAACAATGATGATCAATATTCCTCAGAACACACCTGTAGATTCTATCAAATTTTTGGAGTTAGTTTTGGCCGGTAACCCACTTGTATCACCAGAACTATTTTCATGGGCACAAGTCATAAACAATTCCTTATTGAATTATCTGTGGTATAATCAACAGCATTTCTTAAACTACACCATTGACTCATTGCAGGAAAATGGACAGCTGAGTGACATTTGAGAAGCTTCATCTCTCAAAACGATTTACTAATGATGTATCCAAGACCGATAATGCAGATACCTGTGTAATGTTTGGCAACCACTGTTTTACCTACATCCACCCAAGGGGGATAGTAGATAACCTCACAAGTATACTGAATATTTTGACTAAGCGTCGTGATCAATACTTAGCCAGTATTGATCCACAGGATAGCTCTTGGTGGGCCTGGATGGAATCGCAGCATTGGCAAACAATGCTGCCTCAAATTCTCGTTACAATTGTCACTATTCTCATACTGCTTAGTTGCTTTGTTCCTACTGTTAAGTATTTCTATGAGAAAGCTAGATGGCCGTATCCTGGTCAGTGCATTGTCATGCAGTACACTGAGGTGTAGCCCAATTTTCACCAGTTGAATCACCATATTTTCTTTTCATTTATGTCTGCATCCTGTTTATGTCTGCACAGTGTTTTGTTTTCTTGTTTTTAAGGTACAGCCGTCAAGGCAGGAGGTGAGCCACACCTAGAAACAAAAAGCTGGACATACCCTCTATAACTAGTATAACAAGGAGGCGGTTGAATACCCTGTCCAAAAACTCCTCGTCATCCTACCAGTCCCCTTCAGGATCATCTGCAGCCTGTGAATCCTCAACCCCTTTCCAGCATCATGGTAACCCCATGTAAACGTCCATGGCACCATTTTCGGTGGCCTGGGCTTTGTGGCCTAAGATGGACATTGTTGATTTTAACTGTCATTTCAATCCTTGTTGTCCTGCCTCTCATTTTGTCAACCCAAAAGAAAGATTTGACAGATCATCCCTACCAGTCGCACAAAAATTTTACCAATGTGTCTCTCAAATTCATATCATTCCGGTTGCCCAGAAGTATGACGACTAGTCTCTATAAATTATTGAACACGCTTAAGACACAGCCTAATGTTGACGTCTCCAGTCAGGTCACAAATGTTTGGATGTCCTATATGTCCTTCACGGTCCGCTCTCTCACGAAAGACAATTGTGTGGTATGTGGAAAAGGACGAACACACCCTTTAATTTGGCCTGTACCATTTAACTCTACTGAATGTAATAATAACCTTGATGTCTCATCCCGTGACCTGTGCCCATTTTGGTGTCTAATGTATAAGGGTAACTCATGGTACCATAAGTTTCAGAGTGAGGCCCTTTGTTCTAAATACCAAAACATGACAATCTTCTCTCCCATGCCCACCCCAGTTGTTACTGGTAATCAAACCAATGTACTGGCATCTTGGCTTAACAATACTGTTTTCCCTGATTGTTTTTATGCACCGACTGGCTCAGGTCCTGAGCTGAAAAACTTCACAAGACAATGTGAAAGAATTTGGATGGTAGACAGGACTGTCTCACCTTTACTGACTAGATCCCGTATGTTCGAGACACACAACAACACATTTGTTGAGTTTGTGCAACCCAATCACCCCTTATTTGCTCTTAAAGATAATACGGTCTCTGTCCCAGAAGTGTACTGGGTATGTGGGGATCCTTGGCTATATGTCACCCTAGATGATGGCTGGACAGGTCTATGTGTTAGAGTAATGTTAATTGTTCCTTTCACTCTAGTCCCGGTTTCGCGAAAGGAACTGGACAAAGGTATTTTGAGCCCAGCAGCCACTCCCCCTAAACATAGAGTTCGACGAGATAGCCCTCTATCCAGCTTTGATGACAAAGTTTATATTGACGCAATAGGTGTCCCAAGGGGGGTCCCTGATGAGTTTAAGGCAAGAAATCCAATTGCTGCAGGCTTTGAATCCATCTTATGGTGGGTTACTCTCAACAAGAATGTTGATAAATTATATCTATTATAATCAACAGCCCTTTGTCAACTATACCCATGATGCCCTGTCCGCCATTGCTGAACAACTCCATGCTTCCTCCTTAATGTCATGGCAAAATCGTGTTGCTCTTGACATGTTGCTAGCTGAAAGAGGTGGAGTATGTGCTATGTTTGGAGACTCATGTTGTACAATAATTCCAAATCATACTGCCAGCGATGGAAGCATCACCAGAGCTCTCTCATATCTGAAGAGTCTCCGTAACGAACTAGCTGAGAACTCCGGCGTCGACTCCTGTTTAACTGGCTGGCTAGAATCCATGTTTGGCAGATGGAAGGCCTTTGCCATTGCCATTCTGTCAAGTCTGATTGTGGGCATCTCATTGTTGGCTTTGTGTGGCTGTATTCGAGGCCTTATAGTTAGGGCAGTAGACAAATCTGTGTCCAAAGAAATGTATGCAGGTCTATACGATCTGCGTTCCAGCCCAAATGATTATTTTCCATCACTGCAATCCAGACCTATCCTCCAGGCCATATCGTCCTCTGACGATCTCTTCGCAGATGATTTTCAGCCATCTGAACACTCCGAATATGTTACCATGTCTTCCTTTCACAAGTCCTAATTCCCCCACCTATTGTTTGTTGTTTGCTCCTAGGGGGGAAATGATATAACAGTGATTTTGATTTTGCTTTGTTTTTTTATGTGCTTTATGTTAGTTTAATGTTAGATTTGCTTTTAATGTTTTAGTTTATGCTTCTTTCCATATCATATCAATATCAACAATATCAACAACTTTATATGATATAAGTTTAGATCAAGTAGCAGGAAACTAGGCAAGCTATGTGCATGAAACCTCTCCGGGAAGGTATAAACCGGGGATGAATAAGCTTTAGCAGTCACAACATTTTAAGGTGTTTTTCACTTTTACAGTATAATATTTTTGTTTAAACCATTATATATCCACCTTATGTGTTTTCCACAACATTGTACGCATATATCTTACTGTGTTCACATACATTGTTCGTAACATAAAGTTACGAAAGGGGGGAAATGATGAATTATTTGGATGTAAGAATACATTATGTACTCATAAATATGTTCTATGTGTGTGTTCTGCTATAATGACCATGGCTGAGACAGTCAGCATTGCTGTACACTTAAGATTAATACCCTTGGGAGACTAGGCAGGGGTGAATCAGAGGCAAACTAATTGGAAAAGAACCCAAAAATTCTGCAGTACGTGATGGTCAGCACAACTGGCCTTGCAGGTGTTAGCACTCTTTTAAAAAAAAATAGAGTCGTGAGAACACAGAACATAAGCGGGTACAAAAAGTAATTGGGCTAAAGGGTGAGGGGCTTTCCACAGTGATATAAGCAGACCCAAACGTAAGACATTGTAATAAAAAAATATGCGTAGGGATAGCCACAGCAAGATAAGGACGGTACATAAGGCCCAAACGGAGCCATCCCTTTTTAGACTGCCTTGGGAGAGTGCTGGCTGTCTCAGGCTAACGCATTATATGTAATGCCTTAGTCTTCACCTTATTTGTACACTTTATGTGGAAATAAAGGTTGCACTCTGCCTTTCTATTGACTACGGAGCTGGATTCTTTTATGCACCATTCCTAAATGCTTATTAGCTAATTGGGGGAATTTATAGAGAAAGAGCCGACAGTATTCAAAAGAGGAAATGTCAAGATTAGAAAAAGAGAGCGGGGTGAAGCGCCACAGAGGAGAGAGGAGCAAACCAGTGCCGCCGCCCCTGCCAGTCCTTCGTGGAGAGTGGGAAAAGACCCCAGATCAGATGATCCAGTGGGTGATTAAAGGTCAGTGATGTGATTAAAGGTCTATTTTTGGGCATGCAGCACACAAGGGGGGATCTACATCGAGTAACTGGTAAGTAGCCTAGTTCAGGTTGCCTCCCCGACATCATGAACTTAATTAATTTTCAAATGTGAAATCTGTGACTATAGTGTAACCCATATAAAATATGGAGCTCCTAGAGCCTCTTATATCATTTAGAAGTGCAATAGCATGTAGCATCCAAACGAGGGCGCCATACATTGTCCGTGTTTCTATAGTGGTAAAAGAAGCGGTTTCTATCGTCTTTCCCTTTTTTTCGACAGTAGAACCGCGTGTACATCGTGCTGCGGTAGATGGAAGATTCCTGGTACGAAAATATTGCATAATACCCCTAAAATGTTGAATATTGTCATATACTAAGACTAATAAGCTGCTCTTATGTCAGTATTTCAGCTATAAATCCTGAAAGGAAGCAGTTATGTCGAGTATTTAAAGTGTTAAAAGAAAGCTCCGGTGAGTCAGAGCAGAAATTCCTTTGTTCAGCTAGCTATCTAAGCTAACCTCTGAATGGGAGAGTTCACCTTACTGTATTAAAGTTAGATATTTTGCAAGAGAAATGGGGGAAATAAATAACCAATCGGAGTTATGAAAATGTTGTAGTACTTGTGTAAATGCACTAAAAAGCGATAGTTAAAAGCGATGCTAACCGCTAGCTAGCGCGAATCGCTAAAAGCTAAGTTAAGGCTAGTCGGTTAGCACCAGCACTAGCCTAGTGAAGCCTTAAAGAGAGAGTACATGTATTGTGTTGAGCTTTATAACATTTGTTGGTTGATTTTATTACTTTAATGGTTTATAGTGTAAGCAATGTTGTTATTGAATATATTCTGGATATCAGAATGTGCGCTTTAAATAAGTGTAGCTATGGTTTTATTCAAATTAATGTTAAAAAGGATAAAAAAATATTATTTGCAGATTAAAATAGATAAAAACAGATAAAGTACTAAAGTGCTTTTGTAATGTATGGTAATTCCTTACATGATTAAATATTAATGTTGCTGTGATGTTTAAAAAGCCAATTCATATTTTGTAAGCCAGGTATACCATTAGTTGGTTGTAACATGTTATTCTGAACTGAAAGTGAAAGAGTTAATGAGATCTTATGTCAGAATAACAGAATAATTTACTGTTCTGCACTATTGTGTAGAATGTGTAGGTTGTGTTTTTTTTTTTCTAGAGACAGAAAATGAGTTGGGAAAATGATCTGATTGCGAGTCCAGCAAAGTGAGACTGCTGATGGTTGTAGAAGCGGTGTGGCCTACCGTACGACTGCCTGCAGAAGAACTTTCGGATTTCTCCAGTTGCTTATACGACAGCAGATAAGACCTTAAGCATACCATTTATCCTACCCGGGTAGACAGGTCTTAGACACAGTCATAACCCACATTAAGCATCATCCTTCGCTACATCCATTGAAGGATACGAACTGAACTCTATCTTGGATCCGGAACTCCATGTAATTAAGGGACAGTGTCTAATTAGTTTGAAAGAGCTCTATTTTATTTCATTATTCTTTGTTGTTTTATAAAATCAGCACTGAATGTTTTAATGCATTTGTGGAGCAATAAATGTGTTAATCCTTCAACTTCCCGTCAAATCGTCTCTGATTTAAAGACATACCGCTGACCGAACCTAGTTACATGTTAGTGCCACTTTTATTACTCCTTTTAGTAAGCACAGGTGCTACACATCCATGTGATCTGCGCAAGTGCGGACACACAACCCACCAACAAACGTTTTCATGTGTTTTTCATGATAAATCTGTTTTTCTCAGGTGCAAAATACAATCTGAGCAATGTAGAAAGTACTAGAGACCCAGACTTGAGTAAACGTACAAGTGCTCTATCAGAAAAGTGACTTGAGTAGAAGTAGAAGTGTCTTTAAGCTCCAGACTTTAGTGGAACTACTAAAGTATTGCAAGTAGTTACTCAAGTATTAAAAGTACAAGTATTGTGTTCTGTAGTTCTTACAGAAAGCAGTCAAAAGTCTGAGTATCAGTGTTTCTGTTATTTCAAATGCTCAGACTTAAGGACTGTCACAGTTCCTCTGGCTGTAGTAGAAGGACAGAACTGTAGAAGACGGAGTTCATGAACATGAGTCTTCAGTTAACTCTAAACAAACTCGCCCAAAAGAGAGAAAGACTGAACAGAATAGACTCAACCTGCCACATCTGTAAAACCAGTGGGGGGAGCAGCTTAACCCTGAGCTTTACTCTCTGTAAACTAAACTACAGCTGAAGGATCTCAGGACAATCGGCCACATACGAGTATTTGAAGGTGGTGTTTCTTATGGTGGTTCTTCCATCTCGGAATAAACTAACAGAGCTCTAGCGTTCGTGTCCTCACTGCAGCTGCAGCACATAAACATCTAACGGAGTAAAAGTATTAAACTCATCCAAAATATGTAGTGAAGTAAATGTGGAAGCAGAAGATAAAATAATCCTCCAGTAGATACAGATACAGTATTTTAGTACTTAAGCAAAAAAAGGCTAGTTAGTCAACTTTTTTTTAAAAACTAAATTTAAAACTAATCATAGTTGTTGCACCCCTGCAGCAGATATTGTAAGATTAGTTATATTAGAATCTGAGTGGTTGAGTGGCAGTAATTATATTGTTCTCGTATAACCGTCAGGAAAAATCTTATTTTTTTTTACTACAGACTCATTAAGAGCTTATATGTAAATAGTGTACATCTCTATATTTCACACCTTATATAATAACAACTTGTTTATTTGGAACAGACCTTGCAGAATAGTGTAAAATAGTGTGTATTTACGTGTATAGATTCTGTATTTGAATATGTGTATCGTTTACTATATAATAAAAGTCACTTGACTTGATTTAGGTAAGCAGCCACTGAATCTGGATCATGATAATATTGTTAATGGTGATAATTCTGCAGATGATCATTTGTCAGCCTGTCTGTCAAGTGCACACAGTGGCGGGGCAGGTGCAGAAACCCTGTCAACAGATCAGTGAAATGTGAGTACACACACACACACACACACACACACACACAGACTAGCTTTTATCCAGCGTACCACCACCATCTCAGTGTATGTTCAACAGGGTAAAGTTAGTTAAAGGTTTTGGATTGGAATTAGGTTTATGAGTAGTGTTATGCTTTATTTTATAGGTGTTTGAGGTGGAGGATGAGTGAGACTCATACAGTATATGGACAGAAGTATTGGGACACCTGCTCATTCATTCTTGATGCTGTTTTATTGGACTGACTGTCTCTACTGTCTAGGGAAGGCTGGAGACAGCTTACTAGATTTCAGAGTATTGCTGTGAGGATTTGATTGCATTCAGCAAGAAGAGCATTGGTAAGGTTAGGGTGTTGGATAATCACCACCCCAACTTATTCCAAAAGTATTGGATGAAACACCATTAATCATTCCAGAGAACACAGCTCAATACTCAATACCCCTTTGGCCCACGACTGGCATTAGGCAGCATGGTACCAATAGGTTCAGGTTTATCTGCTCTAGAGAGTCCTATTCTGTTGGCATTTCTTCTCTACAAAGACTAAAGTGTGTGCATTTGCATATATGTGCAATGGGTGCAATTTAAAGTAGCTGAATGCATTCATTAGAAGGGGTGTCCACAAACATTTGGACATATAATGTGGGTTAAGTGAAAAGGTTTGCAAGTAGTTTTAAAAATATTTTTACTGTAAAATTTTTACAAAATCTGCAGTTCATTGTGCAATTCTTCATGCAGCTCATGATTAAACATCTGTTCTGAGAGAAAACATAAATTTATTTACAAGAGAAGGGATCATTAAAGAGCAGTGGTTGAATGTTCTTTACCTCAGGCATCGGCGTCCTGGTGTCCAGTTCAATATGGAGGGTGAAGCTTGTCCTGGTGGCCTCAGTGACACGGCCTCGGTGAACTTCCACACTCTGTTGGGCAGAGGATCTCCTCCCATAGACACTGCTTGATTTACCGGCCTAGGACCGGAGAGTGATCCACACTGAAGCCATGGAACAGCAAGGAGGTCTCTCCACCAATGAAGCTTCTCTCTGTGACTGAATCAGGAGCAGTGGGTGTTCGGAAGGCAGTCTCAATCAAGAAGCACAACAAGAAGATTCAGAACCTGATTTCTGAACATCTTCGGTTGAGTCATGTACAGGTGCTGGTCATAAAATTAGAGTATCATGAATTTATTTCAGTAATTCCATTCAAAAAGTGAAACTTGTATATTATATTTTTTCATTACACACAGACTAATATATTTCAAGTGTTTATTTCTTTTAATTTTGATGGTTATAACTGACTATAACTAGTGAAACCCCAAATTCAGTATTTATATTATATCGATCAATATATATATATATATAATATTGCAGTTAAGTAAATTCTACTCAGCTAATTTTATTTTTAAAGCAAAATTTGTGTAAAATACCATTAATAAAACATTTAAAAACTCGATTTGATTTTAAACTACATATATCCTTTTTTTATGTGTTGGTAACTTTTAATTATTTATTAAATAATTAATTAACCCTAGTCCCACTTTTTACAGTGCATTGCTTCTCAGTAAGTCAGCTTCATATTCACATCAGGAACAACTGAGTTTCCATTTAGTCTAGAAGGACAAGGTTTTACTCTATGAGGCCAAATCTCTGCCATAAGCCTAGACTGACGATTCCCAACTCCACTCATTGAAGCAACCCTCCCTGCTTTCTTTCCAGCTATCTTTGCTTTAGCACAGCTGATCCAACTCATCAATGGTTTGAGGAGCAGCTGATCAGTCGGATCAGTTCTGCTAATGGAGAGAGAATGGATTTCTGATCACTTCACTGATGAGCTCAGTTAACTCATTACTGACAGTGTACAAGACCAAGCTAAGCTGCAGTTGTTCTACAGGATATTATCAGAGTTATGTAATGTGGGATAAAAATCTTATGACCTAATCTGAGGAGACAAGGACAGACATTAAATAATAGCTACATACGGCACACTTGAATAGGATATACAGTAAATCTGACATGACTTGTGTGACTGGTTACCTGTCTCTCAGTGACCAGAGCTGACCGTCTCTTGAGGGCCTCTTTCTGAGTTCCTTTGTATGTTGTACAAATTCCACATGAGTTTAAGATAAGCGAGTGCAGATCCTTTAATTCCTACAGTATTTTCAAGCCTGTCAAGCAGAATTGCATGATCTATGGTGTCAAAGGCAGCACTAAGGTCAAGCAGCACAAGAACAGTAGTGCAGCCTCTATCAAATGAAACGAGGAGGTCATTTGTGGCTCTTAGTAACGCTGTTTCAGTGCTGTGGTTCGGTCTAAATCCAGACTGAAAGACCTTGTAAATGCTACTGTTGAGGAGGTAGGTACACAGCAGCTGAAACACTGCTTTTCTAGGACCTTTGCTATGATGGGGAGATTTGAGATTGGTTTGTAATTACCAAGCTCATTGAGGTCAAGATTAGGTTTTTTGAGAATTGGCTTGATAATTGCTGATTTAAGGGATTTAGGTATGTAGCCAATTGTAATAAGAATGAATTCTGCCTTGCTGATACCTAAGCGCCGGCCTAGGGTGCACTCCATCCAATTAGTACACACTGTATCATATGAACAACTTACTGTTCGGTTATGAGATGTAACCACTAGGAAAAGGCCTACTCCTTTGGATAGGCTGCAAGGGTGTTTGTACTATGAAAGGTGTTATGAAGTGGTGCATGTGCACTGCGGAGCCATGCTAATTTGGTCTTCATATCTGAATATAAGGATATAATACGTCCATGTTCACTTTATATTAAAGGTATGCTTGCTGGTCATAACGTATTGTTAATATGTTAATACAGGTCTTTTATATTATTACATTAAGTTACAGGTTGTGTTATACTGCAAACTCATGTTTATATAATCAATTACAGTGGGGGAAAAAAGTATTTAGTCAGTCACCAATTGTGCAAGTTCTCCCGCTTAAAAAGATGAGACAGGCCTGCAATTGACATCATAGGTAGACCTCAACTATGAGACTCAAAATGAGAAAAAAAATTCTGAAAATCACATTGTTTGATTTTTAAAGAATTTATTTGCAAATAATGGTGGAAAATAAGTATTTGGTCACCTACAAACAAGCAAGATTTCTGGCTGTCACAGACCTGTAACTTCTCCTTTAAGAGGCTTCTCTGTCCTCCACTCATTACCTGTATTAATAGCACCTGTTTGAACTCGTTAACAGTATAAAAGACACCTGCCCACAACCTCAAACAGTTACACTCCACACTCCACTATGGTGAAGACCAAAGAGCTGTCGAAGGACACCAGAAAAAAAATTGTAGACCTGCACCAGGCTGGGAAGACCAGGCAGCTTGGTGTGAAGAAATCTACTGTGGGAGCAATAATCAGAAAATGGGAGACCTACAAGACCACTGCTAATCTCCCTTGATCAGGGGCTCCACGCAAGATCTCAGCCCGTGGGGTCAAAATGATCACAAGAACGGTGAGCAAAAATCCCAGAACCACAGGGGGGGACCTAGTGAATGACCTGCAGAAAGCTGGGACCAATGTTACAAAGGCTACCGTCAGTAACACACTACGCCGCCAGGGACTCAGATCTTGCAGTGCCAGACGTGTTCCCCTGATTAAGCCAGTACATATCCGGGCGCGTCTGAAGTTTGCTAGAGAGCATTTGGATGTTCCAGAAGAGTATTGGGAGAATGTCTTATGGTCAGATGAAACCAAAGTAGAACTGTTTGGTACAAACACAACTCGTTGTGTTTGGAGGAGAGTGAATGCTGAGTTGCATCCGAAGAATACCATACCAACTGTGAAGCATGGGGGTGGCAACATCATGCTTTGGGGCGGTTTCTCAGCAAAGAGACTAGGACGACTGGTCCGTGTACATGAAAGAATGAATGGGGCCATGTATTGTGAGATTTTGAGTGCAAACCTTCTTCCATCAGCAAGGGCATTGAAGATGAAACGTGGCTGGGTCTTTCAGCATGACAATGATCCCAAGCACACTGCCAGGGCAACAAAGGAGTGGCTTCTAAGAAGCATTTCAAGGTCCTGTAGTGGTCTAGCCAGTCTCCAGATCTCAACCCCATAGAAAACCTTTGGAGGGAGTTGAAAGTCTGTGTTGCACGCCGACAGCCCCAAAACATCACCGCTCTAGAGGAGATCTGCATGATGGAATGGGCCAACATACCAGCAACGGTGTGTGCCAACCTTGTGAAGACTTACAGAAAACATTTGACCTCTGTCATTGCCAACAAAGGATATATAACAAAGTATTGAGATTAACTTTTGTTATTGACCAAATACTTATTTTCCACCATTATTTGCAAATAAATTCTTTAAAAATTCTGAATTTGTTTTTCTCATTTTGACTCTCATAGTTGAGGTCTACCTATGATTTTAATTACAGCCCCCTCTCATCTTTTAAGTGGCAGAACTTCCACAATTGGTTTTTAATACTTTTTTCCCCCACTGTATATAACTTGTTTTTCATGAGGATGCAGTTGCGAAACCACTGGAATGTACAGGTGATAGTGGAAGGCTGTGCCTGGCGGGAGCGGTTGGCCCCCACTCTCGCCCACGCATAGTTCCTCATTTTGTTAAAGATATCAGGATATAGGATCGAAAGGGCTCTCCCGATCCAGTGAGTGGTAAGATACGGCAAGTCTCTTCTGCCAAGTTTGCTTTCGGTTTGTTTTTGTTGATTGTGAAATAAAGGGACCTTTTTATACGGGACCTCTGGTGTGGAACCGGAGTTATTTGACGATCCTCCCTTTGATTCAAAATTTCACAAAACACCAATGTTGAGGGAAGAGTTAACTATGGCCAGTACTGGTTGTATAACCCTAGGCAGAACCTGTTTAAACAACTGTGTTGGAACAGGATCTAGTACACATGAGGATTACTTTAATGAGCTGATAATGCTAACCAAGTCCTTTCAGTAACCGTATGGAAATATTCAGAGTGTGCATTAAAGCTGGTGCACCATTCATCAACATTCACTGCAGTGGTCAGCGACTGACTATGAATTTTTAGTCCAATGTTTTTAATTTGATCCTGCTAATGTCAGCAGGAATGGCAGTTAGTTTGTCTGTGACTGCTGGTGAGTTTGATCTCAGTATTAAATGAAATGAATCTGGTGTTGTGTTTGTTATTGTCTATTAGTAATGCGATTTATGACGATTTGGCTTTAATTAAAGCTTTTTTGTATCTGGTGTGGTCCTGAGTCTTTTTCAAAATTAATACTGAAATCTCCAGCAATCAAAGTCTTATCAGTAGAGACAGCTACTTCTAAAAAAAAGAGAATCTGTATAAGGTCCAGGAGGACGATAGACTGTAATAAGCAGGAAAGAGAGCTGCTTTCTAGAAGCCGGAGAAAAGCCTGCCACTTTAAGACTAAGTGTAACCAGTGCAGCCTTTGCCTGGCTACGAGTGTCTGGTGAGCCCTGTCAGCCACCGTAGTCAAGGTGATGCGCTGTTTTCCCCCCTCCCTTTTCTCACGTACTAGGTATGCTTTGGTTGAGCCAGATCAGCCACCGTAGTTGGAGCACTGCGCTGTTTTCCCCCTCCCCTTACGGAAGCGCCAGGTGGATACAATCGGGGTGAGCATTAGCTTTAGCATATATACATACGGCGGTGCTGGGTGTAGGGAGAGCTTCATTCTGCTAGGGTCTGTTGTGACTTCGGCGACGGTCATCAGACGGTGTGTTGGCGTGCCGGTCTATGCAAGCTTCCCCCCCCTCTTCTGAGTCTGTGGTGCATTAGCACAGAGCTCTCGGAAACAGCTTAAACACTGTAGCCATTTGTTGTGGATTTACTGCGCTTTTACCGCTCCTGTAAGCAGGTTGTGCTGAGACAGCGTCTAACAGTAGGTGTAATGTGGATTGGTGCAACAGCTAACTGGGTGTGAGCTTGTGCATAGCAGCAGCTAAAGCGTCCTGTGTGAGCGTCGCCATTGACCAGTCCAGAGGGCGCCGGACTATTGGAACGTGCAGACCTGAAAGCAACTACTCGTCATCTCTTGTTTTAATAATAAATGTTTAATACCTACATGGTGAAATTGGAGCCGCTGCTGTTTTGCTGGGTTTGTTACTTTTGTTTGGTTGGTTTTGCTTTTTTTTCTATTTTGTTTCTTAGTTTTATTTTGATTTGTTTTTGCTTATTATTTTGCTTGATTACTTTGCTGCTTGGTTGTTTTGTTCTATTTAAATTGATTTTGTTATTTTTGCATTTAATGATTTGGTTATCAATTGATGGCTTTATGCTGTGCATTTTTGGTTAATTGATTTACTGTTTCATTTCATTTGGCAGCAGTTCTTGGTTTATCGTGTGGAATATTTTAAAGAACTATTTTTTTTGTTTATTATTATTATTATTATTATTATTATTATTATTATTATTATTGGCTATTTGTGGGAAATCATTCTGGCTGTGGGGAGTCCTCTGGTTCCAGTGATCAGAGCCATTGTGGATTCTAATTGTGTCTCTTCTTCTTATAGGACATCTGGATGCTCCTTTCCTGTCTGTTCATTCGTGGTTTGGCACCTTACTTGCTGTGGTGTGAGTTCACGTGCACTGCACTTTTGCGTGTGTGTGTGTGTGTGTGTGTGTGTGTGTGTGTGTGTGTGTGTGTGTGTGTGTGTGTATTGGAGACTTTAGAATGCAGACAGGGCTAGGCCACCTGTAATTGGATGCCCACAGCCGATATCCCAGTTCTTTGGAGCTCCTGTAATTTTGTTGTTATATTCTTTGTTTATTTTTCTTATTGTGTTTGTTGCTAATTTTAAATAATATTAATAAATGAGTGATTTTATACATGGTGGTGAATAAACCTTTCTAATTACCTCAATCCATGTCTCTGAATATTTTTCAGGCTTACCTGTGTGTCTAGGTGCTTTTTATTACTCAGATTTATAGAATATTTCCTGGGGTGAAATTCCCCAGGTGGCGTAGTCGGGTGTTGCTATACTACCACAGGTCACATAAGCACTTCAAACGATTTAGCTTCATAACCTGAGTTTAGGATTATACCTAGAACTGAATCATAGATTGAGGCTATGCCGCCGCCATAACCAGACCTTAGTGGATAACTGCAGTAGTTAAAGCCTGGGGGAGTTGATTCACAGCAATAATTCATTAGGTTTAACTCACGTTTCACAGAGACACAGTGAACTGAGGGGTTTTACAGTAATAATTTCATTGACAATGACTGCTTTACGTGCTAGAGACCGTACGTTTAACAGCCCAAACTTAATGCGGGAGTTGCTAGTACTCCGACATCACGAAGCGCTAACGTCGATTCTGATCAGGTTGTTAAAATTGAATTTTGAACGTCTACGATTGTGGACTATATGAGGGACAGACAGTCTCAATACTGCAGGGTTTATCTGATAAGCTATATGAGAGTGATACTGGTAAATTACTATTTCCCACACCATACAAGAAATGGCAGAGTGAAACACTTACCTGGCCACTCTCTAATTCCCCTACCTGAGTGGTATGACTGGGTAGAGCCAGTCAGTCATGGCGTACCCCCTTTGTGATGTTGCTGGAGAGAATGACAGACCCCAGGCGGCTTGGGTGAAGCCCATCTCTACGGTAGAGGGCTGAACGCTTCCGAAACCTCTCCCAGATGTCTACGAAGTCCACTCCAACGCTGCCGCACCAATCCCGAAGCCAGCAGTGGAGAGTCGGCTGACCGACTCAGTCCCTCGACCGTACATGGACATGGGGCCAGAGACGATGATCCTGGCATCTATCTAGCGTGTGCAAGTGCTCCTTCAGAACCTCACTGTGAAGACGTCGTTCGTTCCAACATGGAGAACCACGGTGCCGACGGCCTCCAGCCTCGTCTTCTGTTGGTGGAGCTCGGCCTGCTTCTCCAACAGCCACTGGATCTGCTGGTCCAGCAGGGCAAGCTCCTTGCTGAGCGTCTGAAGAGCACGTTCCACCACGGTCACCATGTTCCTCGAGGTAAACAAACACAGAAACACAATTGACGGATGGTGAGACGAAGTAACATGAAGTAAGAGGTCACATTTGGCACAAAGGTTACAATACCAACTAGCTGAGAGAAATAAGCAAGAGCAAAGATGAAGGAACATCAACTGAGGACTAGGAGTAACGAGTAATTTTTCAAGTAATAAGAGAGCAAACAAACAAACAGCAGGTGAGCGAGCGTATGACCTGTCCACCAGAACCGGAAACACTTGCAGAGTTCATAGCTTTATGATGGGAGAGTCTGCTTTAATTGGTGGGTCATCATTTTCTATCTGTGGGGCTCTGGTAGGAATCTGCACCCAACATGTTGCACAGCTGAACTGTAACACCTTTGTGTGTGTATTGGGGAATGTGGGGATGGGTCATTTATGCTTGATTTAAATATTAGAAATGTAAATGGAATAAATCACAGGTAATAACTTTTTATAATAAAATTTGACTCTGTGGTTTTACACAGTTTGTAGAAACATGAAATTCACTTATTGAAGAATTCAATCTTTAAATGAATCAAATGCATCAACAAAGTCAGAATCTGTTCAAATATCATTTATACCGTCTCATAAGATAGGCAATCTTTGCTCACATATTTTCTAGCAGTTTTTAATTTTTAAATGCATTATTGACAGTATTTGATGTATTTGGCAGAGATAGATCAGCATAACTAAAGCCTTTTTGTTAAATTGCAGAACATTCTGCTATTTTGTCAATAAAGATTATTTTATTTTTACAGTTTTGTTAAAAAGTCTCAACAGCTAAAAGCTATTAAAACAGATGTTTAATGTATTCCATTTATTCAGTTTTTGTCAATATGTGCATCTATTTATAACTCTTGCAGTTTATCAGTTTGACCACACAGTGATATCCAAGCTCCATCCATGAGGTCAATTCCAAAAGGATTCCTTCTCACTATATAGAAGTGCACTCTTCTATTCGAGTGTATGGATTCTGATACATACTTAATAGTGAGTGATTGGAGGCTGAATATTAAAGACACTGTCATTTAGACTCTCGACTCGAGACTGACATTAGACTCTCGAGTGCAGAAGCCGTTGTTGTGTGTTTTTGCTTTATAAAAGTGAACTCCATAGAGAGGGAGAGTGCCCTTTCCTTCACATTACTTCATGAACTAAACTAAAGTCCATCACTAAACTACTGCCATTTTTCACAAAGACGATTTTTCCATGAAATGAGAGAAAGTCGTTCCTGTCATATTGTCAAGTCAAGTCAAATCAAATTTATTTGTATAGCGCTTTTTACAACTGTTGTCGTCACAAAGTAGCTTTACATAATTAGTACTTAATAAAGGACAGAGACAGAGAAGAAAGAAGAAATAACATGAAGGGTCAAAGACCCCCGTGAGCAAGCCAACGGCGACAGTGGCAAGGAAAAACTCCCTCAGAGCTGCAGGAAGAAACCTTGGGAGGAACCAAGACTCACAAGGGGGACCCATCCTCTTCTGGCCAGACTATTTAAACATTAATGATAAAAATGACCAAAGCAGATACAACAGGAAGTTAATAGTGGTGTCTAGTGATGGCTTTACACGTGCCGAGGCAGATTAAGTAGACGGTCCTAGATTTGAATATTTTAATGTGAAATATTACAACACAAACACTGACAGTCTCATCTCACTGGTTTGTCATGTCCTCCTGGATGGGAGGTGGTTATACAGTGTGTGGCTGGGGTGAAAGGTGTCCCTAATGAAGCTGCAATCTCCTTCCACACACTGTGCTGGTGAGGAACGTCTCTCGTGGAAGGGGACCTTGTGCCAGATATGATATCCTGAGCATTTTGCAGAGCCTCAGTCTGTCACAGCAGAGCTGCCGTATTCCACTGTCACACAGAGAGTCTGGAGGACACAGAACTACACAACCGCACATACTGGGGTCTTTTTTTATTAGGATGTCGGGAAGACCCAATTACAAATGCAGGTGTTGATTTCCAGTTCTGGTGGTGGAGCACAAGTTAATGAACAGCATACGGATATAGGTGTTTCTATTGTGTAGTCAGTTAAAGGTTTCTCTCTTATATAGTGCACATACACACTAAGAACATTTTGGACTTAAGAGAGTGCAAAGACTTGTCCCTGCAGCTGTACCCTATTGAGGTACAATAGAGAACCTTTTAGCACAAGTACTTTATTGTACCCATGTTTCTTGTACCAGTTAAGGTACTATTAAGTTCCCCAAGAGGCTAAAATTCACCTTTAAACTATGGTACAGCTGTGTCCCCTCTCCAAAAGGTACCAGCAGGTGCTTATACAGGTACCACTCCAGTGACAAGCCATTCTGGACCCTATAGAGACTAAAGAGTACCAGAAATATCCACTATAATATCCACTAAAAATATTCAAAATGTATTTCTATACTGTTTATTTATAGAAAGTAAATAGTAAATATACTGAACTTTAGCATTAATTGAAAGAGCAACAGAAACAGAAAAAAAACAGTGTTTATGAAGATGAAATTAAAAGAACTTACACTCCATACCATTACAATATGGCATTAACAGCAAATACATACAATACAAAAAAATACAATAGTTGCACCAACATCATCAAGGGAATACTTATATAATTTAGTGTAATATTAGATACACACTGAAGCACCTCCCCTTGAACCTGCACACCTCTGAGAGCATCACTGAATTTAAGGTGATAATTTGAGTCTTCTGTAGGTCTGCTGGTGGAGATGAAAATGGTGTGCTTACACTTTTGCTAAGTATCTCTTGAAGATCACCTAGGAGTCCTTTAGAGGAAAACTCGCAGCACTGTTTCAGCTGAAGCGGTGACAAATGTTCCCCAGCACAGGATGGATGGCATCAACTTCATCATACACTGTAAGACAAAAGCAGAAAATACACATAAGCTTCATTATGATGTTGCAATAAAGTGTAGAGATGAAGGCAGGAGTGGAGAGTAAAAAATCTAGAACAGTCATAAATATCTTATAATAGACTATAAAAGACACAATTATTCATATGAAGTTGGTTCATCACATCACATTTGATGGCTATACTGTTTTACCTCCCATTACTTTATTCCACCTACCCCTGAGAATCTTCCAAGAGTCTTCAAAAGTCTTCATGTGGTCCTTCACAAACAACACATCAGGTTGTGTCTTCCTGTACTTTTCACACAATACCTCAATGTGGGCCTCAGACGTAGCATCCTCTCCAACAACGCATGATTCCTTCATCAAAGATATCATAAGTTATCAGTTCCAACCATAAAAATAGAATTACTCAAATCTCTCCACCAATATTACACCAACTACTCTTCTGTGATCAACCATAATAAAATCATTCTTAAACAAACTTACATAACCGTCCTCCTCAACATCCCTCAGGAAAGAGCTCTTCACCATTAAAGCCTTGGTAACTTGGACATACTCTGCATTGGTGGGATAGCTGCAGACCAAGAGCCACAAAATGAATCAAATGTGTTCAGTAATTCTGTTCATCCAACAAAATCAGATGTATCCTATGTAAACATTTAGCCACTCCTGGAGGGAATTTCACAAAGCAGGATTTCTCAGATTAGCAAGATAACTTAAGCTCAAAGTCAAGCTTATCCAGTAGACAAAGAGCTGAAACACATTTTTATTAGAAAATCCTAATCTGTGTTTCAGCTCCCTAACTGAGAAATCCTGCTTTGTTTTCTAAGTAAAAATAATGAAATATCCTCCACAGAGACAATTCTGTATGATTTCATGAAAATGACTTTTTTATTTACTGTTGTTAATTTCTTTCTTTCTTTTTTGGGTTTTTGTGTTTCCACAAATAAAAGCTCTCTGACCTGAATAAACTGTGGGGGAAGGAAAGCTGGAGTTTAGTGAAAGCTAACAGCTAGCAGTTTGTCTCCTAATATCGGCCACACCCCCAACACCTGCCACTTCCGTACATTGCGCATTTCCGCTCTCTCTTTTCGCCAATCGCTTGGATCAAATTCAAAATACGTAAGCTCCCGCCTTAGAGGGGTAATTAAGCTTTATTCTTGCAAAAAATCACATCTGAACACAATATTTAAACATTGTTAACAACGTTTTAATCTTGCGCGTAAAATACCGCATGTAACACACCGACATTTACCGTTTCGCGACGGATATTTCTCTGAGTGTAAAAGTCATCGTAGCGGTTAGATTCCTCTGCTCTGAGGAAAACTCTTTGCCGCCATTGTAGCCCTACGTATACAGAGTACGGGTGCCCCCAGAGGACAAACTTATTCCTACTGTAAACCACTGGATCTGACAGGAACAGTGTAGAAACGCGATCTCGCATCTCATCTCATCTCGTCTGGCACAAACACGACATGTTCCATAAGCTAAGTCATGAATACGCGTATGATTACAAACGTTATAAGATTATGATGATGATAATAATGATAACACTACTACTAATAATGATAATACTCATAAAAAATAATGATGATATTAATAATAATGAATAATAATGGATAATAAGAAGTAAGAGGTAGGATCACCCAGAAGCTCAAAATTCAAAATTTATTTTTACAGAATATGGCAACAAGAAAAAACTGGAGGGAAGAGGACATGGTGCGGGCACTTCAGGAGGTTTCAGCTGGCATGATTGTACGCCGAGCAGCCAGGCTCTCCAAAGTCCCCCGTAACACCTTGGGGGACCGAGTAAGTGGGCAGGTGACCCATGGCTGTCGCACAGGTCGGAAGCAGTTACTGGCACCAGAGGATGAGGAGGCTCTGGTGCAGTACTGCATTTACTGTGCGCAGCATGGGTTCCCGCTCACTAAGGCGCGGCTGCTGGCGTACGCCAATGCAGTGAGGAGGAAGAGGAACCCCAGTGAAGATGTGCCACCACTTGGGAAAAAGTGGTGGCACTGTTTCAGGAGGAGGCACGCGGACACCATCGATCGTGGGAGGGCAGCGTGTGCGAAGAAGAAGACGGTGGATCAGTACTTTGACCTGCTGACATCCACTCTGGAAACAGCTGGTCTGAAAGACCGGCCATCACAGATTTATAACTGTGATGAGACTGGTTCCCAGATGGATGGCACCAGGTTCAAAGTACTGACACCCCGGGGGTCTGTGTACCAGCAAGCCCCCGGCACCCGAGACCACGTGTCCGTACTGGCCTGCTTCAATGCAGCTGGGGAGGACATTACACCATTCATCATCTATGCTAAGAATTTTCCCGGAGGCCGGTACACCCAAGGAGGACCCCCCAATGCCCTCTATGGCAAATCTCTGGTGGGGTACATCGACGGGGAGCTGTTCCAGCGCCGGTTCGAACACTTTCTTCTCCATGCCCGGACGGAGCGCCCTCTGCTCTTGATCTTTGATGGCCACAAGTCACACCTCGCGCCAGAGGTCATGAAAATTGAACAAATATAATATATAATCATTTTACTAACAAAAAAATACTAAGAAAAATATTTTTAACCGGTTTAATATGCGCTTTTAAGCTGAAAGGGGAGTTAGGGAATTAGGGGACCCCCCTAGCGTTAATCGCATCTAATTAAACAAAAACTTAATTATAAAAATATATATTTTATTTCGAAATCAAGCGACTTTTGTACAGTAATCTAGACACATAGCTCTCCTCAAAAAACGTTTACTTAGGTGAGTAAAGGGCAAATCTCTGGTGGGGTACATCGACGGGGAGCTGTTCCAGCGCTGGTTCGAACACTTTCTTCTCCATGCCCGGACGGAGCGCCCTCTGCTCTTGATCTTTGATGGCCACAAGTCACACCTCGCGCCAGAGGTCATTGAGGCAGCCAAGAGGGAAGATGTTATACTCCTGTGTCTTCCACCCCACTGCTCCCATGTCTTACAGCCACTGGACGTGGGATTCTTTGGCCCTCTGGCGGACCCAGGAGCAGCAGCAGTACACAGGAGCCTGTGCCACCCTCATTCTCCTCTCCAGTGGAAGCCTCTGCATCCACCCAACCAGCTACTCCAGCACCCTCCCCATCCACTGGTGGCAGCAGGGCTGATCCAGCCCGATCTTGCAGAGGTCCTGACCCGGGTCGATCATAAGAAGAAGACCCCCAGGAGAATTCCTGTTGTGGCCCGGGTCATCACTGGAGAGGAGTATGAGAGACTCCTGCAGCAAAAAGAGGACTTGGCCAGGAAGGCCGAAGAGGCCAAAGAGCAGAGGGCACAACGGAAGAGGGCCCAGACTACCAAGGGCCCCAACGCTGACCCCGCCATGGCCTCCGGGACAACCCCCAGCTGCACGAGCAGAGCCAGTACCGCCTCCACCTCTGCCGGTGCCTCCTCCTCCTCCTCCTCCTCACTACAGCCAGCAGGAAAAAGAGGTGATAAGCAAACTATAAATACACCACTATTATTGTTTCTAAAAATTCTAAGTTGTACAGGATAAAATGTGAAATTAATGAAAATCTAAATGTTATCAACCTGCAGGTGAAAAGAGAAAAGCTCCGGCACCGAAGACAGGTGACTTCAGCATTCAGTTATAGATTCAGTTACTGTTTCAGGAGCTTTTAGTTTAGATCTTACCTTTTCAGTGTAGTTTTACCTTTTGCCTTATCTGAAGCTGTTCAGGATCTAAAGATTATTTCTTACAGGAAGAAAGAAAGGTAGAAAGGCGAGGCAGCCAGATGAGGGAGGGGACAGAGATGCACCCATGACACAAACCAAAGGTAGCTGTCCATTAAAAAGATGAGTTCTTAAAGACAGAGTGTTTAGTAGTAGAAAAAGTGGTTGATTGCAATCTAAATGTAATTGCAGTGAACAAAGTCTCTTAATTACACGACTCACAAAAAGTTAAGGATATTTGGCTTTCGGGTGAATTTTTAGGATGAACCTAAAATGCACTCTAACCTTTACCCCCTTTTTTTGTTGGGGTATACCTGCCACTGTTGTTGGCTTTTGTTTTAATAAACAGTTTGAGATGAGCATTGCATGCTTCTACTTAGATGCCCTACTTTCATCATATAATATCACTGTAGGGTGAACTTTCTACGTTTCCCATAAATTTAATCCGAAAGCCAAATATTCCTTGCTATCATTTTGTGAGTAGTGTATGATACTGTCAGCAAGGGAGCTAGTGTGTGAGTGTGTTTCTTTTATGTCAGACCTTTGTGGCAGGAGCAAGCAAGCAAATCCCCCTGGGGATGGCGCCATCGTGTCATGGGTGTACTGTCCCCTGTGTGAAGAGTAGTTCCACTGCAGCTGTGATCAGTGGAACCACTCAGAAGAGGAAGAGTTTGAGTGTCTTCGGTGCCGGAGGACCCGTGCCCGCATCATGTCCTCTCTCAAGATTAACTAATTTGTATGTGGTGTTAGTTGATATACTATATATATATATATATTAATATAATATATATATAAATAAGTTTATAATTTATAATTTAATGTCATAATTATTATGTTTTACTGTTTTAATAAAGTTTTGCCTTTTAAAAAATCTAATTTTTGTTGTCAAAATAATGTTTTTACTGTTTAAAGTAAAAAAAAACCACAGCATTACATACTTTGTGTCACTGAAAATTTAACAAATATAATATATAATCATTTTACTAACAAAAAAATACTAAAAAAAAAAATTTGTAACCGGTTTAATATGCGCTTTTAAGCTGAAAGGGGAAAAAGGGAATTAGGGGACCCCCCTAGCGGTAATCGCATCTAATTAAACAAAAACTTAATTATAAATATATATAATTTAATTTCGAAATCAAGCGACTTTTGTACAGTAATCTAGACACATAGCTCTCCTCAAAAAAACGTTCACTTAGGTGAGTAAAGTGCATCCATTTATTTAATGTTCGCTGATGCATCGCTGTCCGATGCAAGTGCACAAGTGGCCGAAGTAGTTCCTTCAGGTTACTTGTTCTTCTGCAGATCTCAGTGTTTCTCTTAGAGTTCTCTATATTATTAATTAGTATTGTTTGTGGAATATCTGTAAGATGATGTATTTTACCAGAAAGGACCAATATATTACTCATTTGTTGTCTCTAAAAAAAGCGCTGCTCTTGTGGCGCATTAATACAGAGACACACAGCCGGACTGTTAGACACAGCCATTCCTCACAGTGTGAAGTTCATCTGACTCCAAATCTCCACTTCATTAAACTCATTTAGAGACCTGAGTTTAAGGGCTGGCGACTTCTAAACTCTAGTAGAAATTAAAGTAAAACCTATGTTCATGTTTTGTTTTCTCTTAAAATGAAAGTCAACCAAATTCATTCATTTTATTTATTTAGATTTTATTTAAGTACATATTTCAGTTTATATTCAGCTCGTTGTGCTCGGGTCTACAGCGGGTCCGGGGAACTGACGCGGTTGACACGTGATTGCGTTTCAGTGACGTAACGAAGCTTCGGTTCCACCAATCACGTGATCTCTCTTTTGAGCGAGACTCTGAACCGCTGTTCGAGACGTGAGTCGACTCAGAGCGTCCAGCGACCGACTCTCCTTTATAGTCTTTCCTCTCAGCTCTGTCTTATTGATCTTAGGGAGCAGAGAGCTCGAGGATTACAGCAGCTGGCTGTGTAACTGTACAGTCCTCTGTCTCACTGAGCGGCTGTGTTTGAGTTCACTGTGGGGGAACATGGAGACCGCGGAGGAACGAGCTCTCCAGACGCTCAGCTTGGAGCTCGTCCGGCTGGACCAGCAGTCCGAGTTCCACCGACGGAAGACGAGGCCAGAGGCAGCCCGCGACGTCTCCAACGCGGCGGTCTCAGTTCCAGCGCTACCGGAGCGGAAGACCCCGAGGTTCGTCACCTCCACTCCCGCATCAGAGAGGGTCTGGGAGCGTCGTTCTCTCCGGGAACATCGAGAAGCTGCTGCTCCAGGACTGCCTGGCCCTTCCCAGTCCCACCAGTCAGGTTAGTTTAAGAGGATTTCCTCGATTTTATCAGCATTAATTCTGTGATATATCAGAGTCACTCATAGTGTTTCAGACTAACCTGCAGTATGGAGACTGTGTCTGTGTCCCCGCATGATTTATAATCGTAAAGTCAGAAAATCCTCTTTATCAACTTTATTAGAATTGATTCAGATTCATTCTGCTTTCCGACTACAAGCAGCTCCTGTATTGATTCTGGGCTGTTAAATATACGATCTCTAGCCCCTAAAAAAGTCACGGTCAGTGAAGTTCTGACTGATCAGCTCCTTAGTTCACGATGTTCCTGTGAAACTTGAGCAAAACCTAGTGAATACAGAGCTCTGAATCAAGGGCCTAGGAGTGATTTTCACTTTGGTGGGGGACATAGAATCGCTCCCACTGGAAGTTTGTGGAGGCTTTTAGCGTTCATGATGGTCTTCTGACCTCAATGTCATGTTATATAGAGCCTTTATGTACAGATACTGTAGCCAACACACTCGTAAAGGAGCCAGTCTGTTCCTGAGACAATAAATACACACCTGTGATCATAATAACCAACAGCATCACAGCTAGCTTACTGTACTTCATGATGAACATCTAACCCTTTTGTCAGGGGGTTTATTGTAGGTCATCTAGGTAACATGTTGTTCTAGGTTCTTCCAGACTGTTTGAGAGCATACAGTGACTTGTTCAGTTTACAGAAAACCTTTTCACCTGTATTTGATTTTCCTCCATATACATCTCTCAGTTAATTAAAGCATTCACTAGGATGTTGTAACGTCCATCTGGTGGAGCTCAAGGTCATCTGCATCAACCCAATATTGTGATTTTGTTGAACTCCTCTTTAAAGCTCTGTGATGCATTACATACCCTGTAACAGTAGTCAGTATTGATCAGTGTCTGGTCTTGATTATCTAACCCACAGTCAGCTAAATACTGATGTGCTTTCCTGTTTCTCCTTAGATGGCTTGTGCTATGTCTGTCTCCTTCTGTTTAAAAGCCTTCTTGAACATCAGTTTGAGACTCTTGAACCTCTTCTGAAGTCTGATCAACGCGGTTAGCATGGGGCTACATGCCTCTCTTCATGGAAGTCATCTGCCATTGACTGGTCAGTCTGGGTTTGGTGTTCTGTAACACACTCTGTGTCACCATACAGGGTTCATGGAAAGAGCAATTGCTTCTTGGTTGTCTTCAGGTATTTTCACAGGTGCATATTGGTGATCACTGTTCATGGCATTTAGTAGCTGTGAGGTACAAGCTTTCCTGAGTGGTAACAGCCAGTGCTTTAAGTACCTCATTACATGCTTAACTGCAGTCCAGTGTTGTTCTTGTCTGAGACAAATGAACTGTGACAATTTATTGGTTGTCCAACTTGGATCAGGTCTTGTACACGTTGTAACGGTTACGGCTTTGTAAGTCGTCTTGGAACTTAAATACAGACCCTGTTACAGTAGTCAGTATTGGTCAGTATCTGGTCTTCAATATCTGACACACAGTCAAGTAAAGTTAGAGGTGCTTTTCTGTCTCTCTTTGAATAGTGTGTACCATGTCTTAGCTTCAGTTTGAGACTCTTGAACCTCTGCAGGAGTCTAATCACCACAGTTGGCTGTTTGTAAGGGGGGGGGTACAGATCTCTCCCCATCAAAATAATCAGCTGCCATTACCTGGTCAGTCTGGGTTTGGTGTTCAGTAATACACACTGTAAGAAATTTCACAAGTCTGTGTTTGAGTACTCCCCATATACATCTCACAATCAGTCGGCGTGAGTGGCTGTTGTAACCTCTATCTGGTGGAGCTGAAGGACCTACTGTGCTGTCATCTGCATCAACCCAAAACTGATTTTGTTGAACTCCTCTTTTCAAGCTCTGTGGTACATTACAGACCCTGTAGCAGTAGTCAGTATCGGTCGTTGGTCTTCTAAAAATGGTCAGCTAAGTACTGACATGGTTTCCTGTCTTTCTTTGGATGGCATGTGCTATGTCTGTCTCTTTCTTGAACATCAGTTTGAGACTCTTGAACCTCTTCTGGAGTGTGATCAACATGGTCAGCTGTTAGCATGGGGGTACATGTCTCTCTAAATAGAAGTTAGACTGCTATTGTCAGTCTGGGTTTGGTGTTCTGTAACACACTCTTTAAGAAATTTTACAAGTCTGTGTTTATGGACTTTCTGTGTCTGGATAGTAGACTAAGTATGATTGACCGTTCTTGTCATACCCTACAAACATTCCCTTTAACACTGTGAGTCTAGGTTAGGCTTTCTCCCTGTCAGCATGTCATATGGAGGTTGTTTCAATCAGCTGAACCGCTTACCCGATTACCTCCCAAACACAAAGCTCTTAACTTTGTCCAGCTTCAGCTTAGTTGCAGGTATTGTCATAACATCTGCCACCATATCTGCTGTGGGACAGAGTTCAGTTATTTTACACTCATGGAGCGCTGATCAAATGAAGTAGTGTCTAATGTGGATGTGTCTTCATCTTTGTCGACGTACAGGGTTCATGGAAAGAGCGATTGCTTCACTGTCCATGACATTTAGTAGCTGTGTGAGGTACAAGCTTTCTTGAATAGTAACAGCCAGTGCCATGTATTCTCCTTCACATGTAGACCGAGCAGAGAGTAAGACAACCGTCTTTAGTTGGGCTAAAACTGGAGCCTGTTGTGCTTCATCTGTCTCCTGAATTTTATGCCAAATCTGCATCACTGTGCCTGAAGTTTCAGTTCCTCTCCACTCTTCTGGTAACACAGTCCATGATCAGTTGAAGCCTTTAAGTACCTTATTACATGCTTGACTGCAGTCCAGTGTTGTACTTGTCTGAGCCAAATAAACTGGGGCAATTTACTGACTGTACAACTTTGTGAAAGGAAAGTCTAAACCAGGGAAGTCCTTGGTTTTAGTTATTGTGAGTTTATCCCTTTGTGTGTAAAGTTTATCGCAATGTCCATCTGAGGATCAAGTTAATTTTTTGGAATAAAACCTACACACAACTTGAATATACTGAATATAACTGCTGAATATATAAAAAATGGAACCATGGAAAACAGATTATCAGTATTATCCTCCTGTTTTCAGGGTGTTTGTTGTAGACACGATGGTCAGCGGAGTTCTGTGTAAAGCCATTTTTCATCTAGATAATCATGTTTCAGGTTCTTCCAGATGGTTTGAGAACATACAGTGACTTGTTCAGTTTACAGAAAACCTCTTAATCTGTTTGTCTTTCCTTTAAATCCCTCTGTTTGCTCCATACACGTCTCTCCATCAATCTGTTCATGCAAGTAGGCTGTGTAACATCCACCTGGTGGAGCTGAAGGTCATCTTGCATCAACTCAAAACTGTGATTTTGTTAAACACCTTATTTAAAGCTCTGTGGTTCATTACAGACCCTGTAACAGTAGTCAGTATTGGTCAGTATCTGGTCTTTTATATCTGACACACAGTCAGCTGAATACTGAGGTGCTGTCCTGTCTCTCTTTGAATAGTGTGTACCATGTCTTCAGCATGAGTTGGAGACTCCTAAACCTCTTCCCATGAAAATAATCAGCTGCTATTACCTGGTCAGTCTGGGTTTGGTGTTCAGTAACACACAGAAATTTCTCAAGCCTGTGTTTGAGGACTTTCCCTGTGTCTGGATAGTAAACTAAGTACTATGGACTGTTCTTGTCGTTCCCTACAAAGATTCCCTTTCATATTTTGAGTTTCGCTTCTTTCTGTCATGTTCGTAAGTGTAGTATACTGATCCAAATACTCTCATCTTTGAAAGGTTTGGCTTTCTCATAACCATATCTGCTGTGGGTCAGTGTAGAGTTATTTAACACTCATGGAGTGCTGATCGAATGTGGTGACTAGTGTGGACGTGTCTTCATCTTTGTCAACATACAGGGTTCATGGAAAGAGCGATTTGCTTCTTGGTCGTCTTCCAATATTTTTTAGGTGCATATTGGTGATCACTGTCCAAGGCATTTAGTAGCTGTGTGAGGTACAAGCTTTCCTGAGTGGTAACAGCCAGTGCCATGTATTTTCCTTTACATGTACACCAAGCAGAGAGTAAGAGGACAGTCTTTAGTTGGACTAAAACCGGAGCATGTTCTGCTTCGTCTGTCTTCTGTATTTGATGCCGAATCTGCATCACCGTGTGCCTGAAGTTTCAGTTGCTCTCCACTCTTCTGGTAACACAGTCCATGGTCAGCTGAAGCCTCTACGTACCTCTTTACATGCTTGACTGCAGTCCAGTGTTGTTCTTGTCTGAGCCAAATGAACTGCGACAATTTACTGACTGTCCAACTTGGATCAGGTCTTGTGCACGTTGTAATGGTTACGGCTTTGTAAGTCATCTTGAAACTATAAAGAAAGGAATGCAGAGAGAACCATTTGTCTATTGGAACAATTGAAAAACAGGAGCTGGATAGCTCTCACCAGAGTGTATCTACAACCCTCTTTTGCACACTGGATCTATAGGACCAGGTGGAATTTTGAGACTCTAAATTGCTGTTTCGATGCAGTCCTGCTTTGAAAGCTCATGACCTAATTGGACCGAGAGAGTCTAACAACTATGCCTACTTTTATAGTCTTAATATTAGCTTTGTCTTATTTACCTTGTAATCCTTGTGCTATCTGCTTCCTGTGTTAATGTACAGTACTTTTTCTCACTAACTGACGTTTGCATTTCTGTCTCTGTGTTTACCTTCGAGGAACATGGCGACCGCTTGAGGAACAAGACCTCCAGACGCTCTGCATGAAGCTTGTCCTGCTTGAACAGCAGACCTAGTTGCTGTTGTAGAGGCAGTTCAAACTCCACAGATGGAAGACGAGGCAGAGGCAGCCTGGGATGCCTCCAACATGGTCTTCAAAATACCTGAGAGAGTCGTCGTCTCCGTCATTGTTGGAGTTTTTACTGTAAAACACTTACATTTTGGGCCCAAAGAGTAACACCGCGGCCTCCTGTTTTCTAGGTGTCTGTGTCCTGAACGTCGCCAGGCTTCTACTGGCGCTGCGGCAGCGTGATTTCTTCAGCATCATCGTTCTCTACTATTCTCCACCTGACACAGCGAGGCCCTGAAGGAGCACTGCCGCACACTTCTGGACACCGTTCGGAAGAAGACAGACTCCAGGATCATTGGGGCAGCCTGGGGTCTGTCGTTCATTCTTAGTGAATTGGATAGTTGGCAAGTAAGTAATTTAACGTGTGTGTTTATTTCTGTGTGTGTGTTTAATCATTTATTCTATTTACTCTACTGTCATTCCCCCTACTATAGCATGTAATGTGGAAAGGATTTCTTTGCATGTTTAAATATTGTAACACATTGCAACCATCACTGTGACCGACTCTTAAATGGCAAAATTGTGGCTCAGTTTGTCACGTCCTTGGTGAGAATTTACAGAGGCTGTCGCTGTTTAATTCTGAATGCATGGACTGCCCAAGGTTTTAGCTGTTACAGTTGCTGAGGCGGGAATGGTTGTGGTGGTGGCATTACCACAATTTATGGTTCAGTTCTATGCACAACCCAAACTTTGGGTTCTGAAGCGTAATGCTCGACAACTAGATCTAGATCATGTCACGGATGATCTGCAGACTGTGCTCAGTTCTGACCTTGACCATGTTGCTCCAACCTAGCACCAAGTTATTACTACCTGCCTCTCCTCTGTCTGAGCTACCACAAGGTTGGGTTGGTAGGGGGGTGGGGTGGTGGTCAAGGTTATTAGCCCAGGATTATAACACAGCAACCTTGTGAATTGTGATTTAACAGTTTTATAGTGGGGCATTAGGACTTCTCCAATTTCTTTGAGCTGTATGGCGGGAGGCATGTACTTCATCCAAGTATATGATGGATAATAACTTCTATATTCTATATAACTTTTTTTGTTGATATTTGTAACAATATGGCCGAAAATTTACAATTAAACTTTTGAACTCATAAGCCAATTTTAAGAAAAGGCTTGTTCAGCACATGATTCTGAGGTGGCATGTCAAGTTTGGTGGACACAGGGCAAGGCCAATAAGCTAATTTTTACATGCTGCATCTTGAGTCTATTCTTTAATAGGCTGTCCATTGATTGTCAATTATTGTGGTCACCATCAGCCAATCTCATTAAACCATGCGTTTGACAGACTAACCTTTCACCAGTCAGGATGAAGGATGTATCAATGTAGGCATATTCTATCAACCAGTGAGCGGTTTCAAAAAGATTGGCCAATCAGGGGCCTTATGCAGGAAATTAAAATATATCTTATAAGCACTTGGCTTAATTTTATGTAGTGCACCAGCCCTTGAACTTTGCAATTACATGTCTTTTTCAAAAATTCATTGCTTTTCTCATTGGTCAGTTCTGTAGTCCCTAACAATTTCACTGTATCAACTCTAAACTGGCCTTGACCTAACATGTAGACCTTGAGGTAAAATGGTTATCAAAACAACACTTTTGGACCATTTGTGGCACATTGACCAAATAGGAACAAGAATGGTTTTTGTGAGGATCTGGTGGAAACTGTCATGGTTTGTGTAATTTTGATCAATTCGATTTATTTAGTATGATATTCTGAGGACTCCTGCTGACTTTGGGACAGATTGTAAATTGGGACAGGGTTTGTGTTTGTGTTTTTCAAGACGTGTTTATTTTTTATTTTCTATTTTTTTCAGAGGGGTTCTCTTTTGTTTGTTTGCTGTCTAACTCCGGGCTGTTTTGGACTTCAGGTATGTGCCATTTAAAAGAACTGGTACCATATATGGAACCATATATAACTCTTAGTGGATGGTTCTCTTCTCACTCTTTTTTTTTTTTACCTGAAGACGAGCTACAAAGCCGTGATCGTTACAGTGTGATTGGGAATGGATTAATGGTTCTACATGTAAATAAGGGAGTGACTGCAGACAATTGAACCCCCCCCCCTTCAAGCACTAGTGAGCAGTACACAATTATTTCTAATATAGGTTAATCTTAATCTCCTGTCCATAAGACCTTTCGCTAGTACTCTTACTGCAGGAATTCTGTTCTATTTTGTTGAAGTCTTGGAGAAATGAAAAGATTGGGAATGCTGAGAAAATCTAATGATTGTAGTTCAGACACCATATGGAAGAAGACAGATGCCAGGATCTGTCTGTCTATTTATGTGCAACTCTGTGGCTGGCTGTCTTTCTGACCGTGTGTCTGCAAATATAGTTGGCTGTGTGTATGTCCATCTTGTCTCTGGCTTGTCTGTCCAACACTATTTTGGCTGTCTTTGAATCTGCAATTCTGTCGCGTTCTGTTTAAACTCTGATGGCTGACTGTCTATCCATGTGAAAGTGACTAACCGTCTGCAACTCTGCAACTCTGTTTGGCTGGCTATCCATCCATGTGCAACTGTATGATAATCCGTCTGCAACTCTGTTTTGGCTGGCTATCCATCCATGTGCAACTGTGTCTGACAATCCGTCTGCCTCTGTCTGCATGTCCATGCATGTGCAGTTCAGTGGCTTGCTGTCTAACAATGTGCAACTCTATGGCTGGCTGTCTTTCTGACTGTGTGACTGTGTGACTGTTTCTGACTGTTTGGCAGTGTGTCCATCTGCATCTCTGTCTATCTGCTCTGTCCATCTGCAACACTCTGGCTGTTTATAAATTCGTTCGTTCGTTCTGTTTAGACTCTGGCTTCAACTCTGACTGGCTGTATATCCATCTGCAACTGGTTGACTGGGTGGCTGTCCCTTTTAAACTGTGTCTGTAACTGTGTGTGGCGCTGTTTGCATCCATGTGCAACTTTGTGGCTGGCTGGCTTTATTTCCATGTGTGATTCTGTGGCTGGACTAGCTGTCCGTGTGCAACTCTGGCTGGCTCGCTGGCTGCTTACCGTTCTGCATCTCTGTCTGTCTTCATCTAAAACTCTGCAATTTGTTCTGCTAAGGCTCTGGCAGCAACTCTGGCTGTGTCTATGCATATGAAACGCTGTATTCATGTGAAACTGTCTGACTAGCTATCTGCATCTCTGGCTGGCTGTATCCATCTGCAACTGTGTGGCTGTCTGCATGTCCATATGCTTGTGCAATTCAGTGGCTAACTTTCTTTCAATGTGCAACTCTGTGGCTTGCTGTCTTTCCATGTGCAGTTCTGGTTGGCTGGCTGGCTGTTTTTACGACAATGCATCTGCAACTCTGTTTGGCTGTATGTATGTCTCTCTGCAACTCTGGCTGTCCATGTACACCTGCCTGTTCATTTGCAATTCATTCTGTTTAGACTGGCTGCAACTCTGACTGGCTGTCAGTCCATATGCAACACTGTCTGGCTGTCTGTCTATGTGAAACTGTCTTCTCTGTCTAAAACTGTCTGTCTATAAATCTGTTGCTCTGAGTGCCTGATTGCTCCCCCTTTATAGGTTAACTGTGGATCCCGCCGGCTCCTTGAAGACCCACTCACCAGCGCCCTCTTTCCCTTAGGATCTGCAACTCTGGCTGGCTGGCTGGCAGTCCATCTGCAACTGTCTATGGCTGTCTGCATGTCCATGTACAACGCTCGCTGCCTGGCTATCCATGTATATCTCTGGTTGGCTGCCTGTTCTTTTGCATCTTTGGTTGTCTCTCCATTTAAAACTCTGGTTGTCTTTCTTGTCATCTGCAACTGTGTGGCTGTTTGCTTGGCCATTTGTGTGCAATTCAGTGTCTGTCTGTCAATGTGCAACTCTGGCAGTCTTTCTGACTATGCATCTGCAACCATGTTTGACTGTATGTCCCTCTGTCAATCAACACTCTGGATGTCTGTGCATCTACACCTCTTGCTGGCTGTCTATAAATCTGCAATTCATTCTGTTTAGACTCTGGCAGCTACTCTGACTGGCTGTCTATCCATGTAAAACTCACTATCCGTCTGCAACTGTATGGCTGTGTCCGACTGCGACTGTATGATAATCCCTCTGCAACAGTGTTTGTCTGGCTGTCAGGTGTAATGATGGCTTTCTTTCTGACAATGCATCTGCATCTCTGTGGTTGTGTGCTGCTCTGACTGTTTATTCATGTGCAACTCTGTGGCTGCCGTGTTGTGCTATTCTGTGTTTACCAGAGGATGATGGGTTACCCTTTTGAGTCTTGGTTCCTCTCAGCGTTTTTTTTTTTCTTCAACTTGTGTACGTATGAGATTTTACATGATTCTTTTTCTTCTTTATTATTATTATTATTATTATTATTATTATTACCACAAATGTCTAAAACCCTGCTTTCACTTTGTCATTGTGTAGAGTTGTGTAGAACTCGGTCTATTGTAGAATGTCTGTAACAATGTGACACTTTTATTGTTAGGATTTTAAGATGCATGTGATCATATGATATGAACATCTGAAAAGTCAATGGCAATGGCTGGTAAACAGTCATCCTGACTCCATCCTACGTTGACAACACAGGTGTGAGCGTAGCGCCGCCTTGGCAGCCTGCGATGACGCTGATATGCCACACTTTGAAACTTTTAGCTCTGAAGGACAAAGACTGTGACCGAAGAATTCCTGACTCAGCACCCTGTGAACAACCGCATTGGACTGATTGTATTGCTTCCTTCCCACCACCTACAAGATCTGACCCAGGACGCTTTGTTTCAGTTGTGGTGGAACAGAAATGGATTTGTAGGTTAGATATGCACCCAGAACAGGATTGAACTCTGGACTATTTAGAACACTTTGAGTAAAATGGCCCAGAACATTGTGCACCCTTGACCTCCAGGAATCTGGTTCCTATCCTTTTCACACACAAGGACAATGCACCACCTAATGTTTAGTTAGTCAATCATACCGATGTCTCTTATGAGTTTCTGTGTTCAAAAAAAAGTGTTTCATCCAAACTGGCTGAGCTGTTCTCACATTCAAGACTCTTATCAACACTACTTCAGGAAATGACAGCTAGTGGTTGTCCTATGTAGCTTTTACAGGAATTTTAATGGAAAATGTTTATGGACTCTGCACTGATCATATGGATTGCAGTGCTTGTGCTCGGTGGCTGATGTATTACCCTGTGCATTCGAGGCCTTATTCTCTGAGTGGTAGATATGTCTGTTTCTTTGCAAATGTATTTTGGCCACAATTCTGTCTCTATTGTATCCTTTAAGTATATTTATGTAGTCAGGACTTTCCCTGTGAACCAAGGCCTTATTTTATCTAAGATGTGTTTTAAATTGACTTGAAACCTTTTGCTGTTTTTTGTTTTTGTTTTTTTTTGTTTGTTTTTTTTTCTTTTCTGCTTGTCGTGATCTGACTCCCACCCTGCCTATTGGATATCCTAACCCCTTGTTTTTTCCCCTCCTTTCTGTTTTCTCTCTCTCTCTCTCTCTCTCTCTCTCTCTCTCTCTCTCTTTCCACTGGCTTGCTCAAAAGAGGCCCTGACATCTCTGTAAAGCTGCTTTATTATGACATTTGTTGTGAAAAGTGTTTTATAAATAAACTTAAATCAATTTTTAAAAATGCTTTTTTCATTTTATCAATATTGTTTTTCAATGTTTCAATATCACCCTCTTTTCTTTTTTATTACTGGTTGACACTTTGAACATAGAGCCGAGTGATGACGCCAACTACTTGAACTTTCCTGCTTTAGAAAAACTGGGTCTGTTTTAATCTCGTAAATCATATACTGTTCTATATTCCGAAAGCAGTGTGTGCAGTCTTTAATCCTTTATTTTCCACATATAATAATAATACATTTAACATTTGCTGTTACTTTACTTTAAATCATTATTTATGTTATTATAGTAGTCTAGTGGTTATAGATTTAGTCTCTTTGTATGCCAGGCTATGTAGAAGACCCCTTATCTCGTGTTTGTTATATCCTCTCTGTAATCTTCTCATCCTGAACTGAATTTAGAGCATCTGTTAACCAATGATTCTGAAAAACCTCTAAAGTAAGCTTTAAAATACTTCGAAATCGACTCCAAAGTCGAAGGTGGGATGAGAAGAACCAGATCTCAAAACAAAAAATGTGAAAAAACTGGATGTAGTTCAGTTCATGACAGTCATGAAAAGGGAGAATGACGGTCTGTAAACAGAAGAATTGATAAATCTGTAAATCCTCACTTCAAGTGTATGTTTAAATGCACTGGAACTAAAGACACAAACTGTAGCTGGTCTCTGTGGCCTAGACCTTGCAAAGGCTCATGGGAGGGTGCAGGCAGATTGCTTCTCCAAGGTCAAGTAAGGGTTCCGGAGACCAGGAGATAAGAACTAATAAACTGCATTTTAAAATTGCCATTATATTTAATATATGCCGGATTTGATCGTTTAGACACAACTGTCTATTAAACATCCCATAATGTTGCGTATTAATAGTCTTCAAATGCTGCGATGGAGTTTCAGTTCATAGTTTATAAAATCTAGATTTTAAAATCAAATTGAGGAAAACAACATTTTTTGGGTCATTTATCATATTTTTCACATTTATCAAATCAAATTTTTCTCATGTTTTTCTTCATGTTAATGAAGTTTTAATAATGTTTTAGGAAGTCAGTGTGTTTTAACTCCTTATCCTTTGATCTGGATCTGGATTCTCGTTGGGAAATGAGGACTGTTTACTCTCATTATGAAACTTGTAAAGGTGAAGGTCACTTTAGGTAGGGATGGCGTCCACCCCACGCGGGAGGGTGCTGCCTTACTTTCGTGCAGCATAGCGCATAGTCTGCTAGTTAGTCGGCAGAGGAGTGTAAAAGGCTGCTGACAATCCAGAGCCGAGACCAGGCCGCAGACGGTCGGAGCTGCTTTGAGGGGTCACCCAGGTTTCACTGTATTGAGACTGTGTCTGTGCCCCGAATTAAAGCCAAACAGAGAACATCTAGATCAGCTCGTTTTAATCATTTAATCAGTGTTAAAATCTCTCATTTCAATGATAACAGCAGCACCTCAGACCTAAAGCTCGGTCTACTTAATATTAGATCTATCTATCCTCAAAAGCAGTGATCGTGAATGAAATTATATGTGATCAGAAACTAGATGTTTTCTGCCTCACCGAAACCTGGATTAGACCTGATCAATATATAGCTCTAAATGAAGCCACCCCCGCAGGCTATAAATATGTACATAGCCCTAGATTATCAGGCAGAGGAGGTGGAGTATGTATAATCTACCAGAATACACTAGAGATTATTCAAAAACACTGTAACACCTTCACTTCTTTTGAGCTTATCTACATTAATATATCTAATCCGACCACAAATAAAAAGGTTTTCTCACTGATTAATATTTATAGGCCTCCAGGGCCCTACTCTGAATTTTTAAAAGAATTCAGTAATTTTTCTGCAGACTTGGCAGTGTGCAGTGACAAAGTTATAATAGTAGGAGATTTTAATATTCACTTTGAAAAAGCAGACGATCCATTAACAAAGGCGTTTGTATCAATTTTAGATTCTGTTGGCATTATACAAAACATAACTGGACCCACACATTACTGTAATCATACCCTAGATTTAGTCCTGACCCTGGGTGTTAGCATTGATCAGCTAAATATTCTACCTCAAAGCTCAGTAATATCAGACCATTATCTAATCTCCTTTGAGCTACATCTAAGGCAAAATGTAAATTCTTCTCCCCAACACTGCCTAAAACGCACAATAACACCAATGACAGCTGTACAGTATACCAAAAATCTCCCACCCCTATCGACCTTAGCTTACACTCCGTCAGACCAAACGGAGCTCGTCAAATTAACAAACGATCTAGAGAATACCCTCCGATCAACCTTAGACAAAGTAGCACCGTTCAAAAATAAAATGATGAGGCAAAAAAGGCTTGCACCGTGGTACAGTGATCAAACTCGTACCTTAAAACAAACAGTGTGGAAACTAGAGCGTAAATGGCGGACGACCAAACTAGAGGTGTTCCACTCTGCGTGGAAGGACAGCCTTAGTCAGTATAGAAAGGCACTCATTAAAGCTCGCTCAGCGTATCTGGCCTCGCTGATCGAGAAAAACAAAAACAATCCCAGAGTTCTTTTTAATGAGATCTCTAAACTTACTAAAAGCCAGGCAGATACTCAACCCCAGATCCCAACATCTTTAACTAGTCATGTTTTTATGGACTATTTTAATAATAAAATAGAAAATATTAGACAACAAATCCAACCCTGCTTATTAAATCAAACATGGCCGTCACCCGATGTAGTTGCTTTAGAACAAAACTTAGTTGTAGAACAAAGGCTGGAAGCCTTCTACCCACTTCCACAGCCAGAACTAGAAAAAATTATATCCTCAGCTAATTGTACAACATGTACACTCGACCCGATTCCCTCTAAATTGCTAAAAGAAATTCTCCCAATTATAATCGGACCTCTTTTAACAATTGTAAATTCATCCCTTAGCCTTGGGCATGTACCCCAAACCTTTAAAATAGCAGTTATAAAACCTTTAATCAAAAAACCAAATCTTGATCCTAGCGTATTATCTAATTATAGACCCATCTCAAACTTAACATTCGTATCTAAGATATTAGAAAAAGCTGTGGCCCAACAACTCTGCTTATACCTGAGTAAAAATGACATGTATGAGAAATTCCAGTCTGGATTTAGACTCAATCACAGCACAGAGACAGCCCTAGTGAAGATTACGAATGATCTCCTTCTTGCCTCTGATCAAGGCTACGTATCTTTATTAGTCCTACTAGACCTTAGTGCAGCCTTTGATACAATAGATCATTCTATATTACTAGAAAGATTAGAGAAAATGGTTGGAATCACAGGGACAGCCCTATCATGGTTCCAATCATATCTAACGGGACGCTTCCAATTTGTAAAGATAAACGATTTATCTTCAAACTACGCAGAAGTAAGATATGGAGTTCCGCAAGGCTCAATTTTAGGACCACTATTATTTACATTATACATGTTACCACTGGGCTCAGTTATAAGCAGACATGGCGTTAATTTCCATTTCTATGCAGATGACACACAGCTCTATATATCAGCCAAACCTGACGATAAATTTAGATTACAGAAAATGGAGGACTGTGTAAAGGATATAAAACTCTGGATGTCACATAACTTCCTTCTCCTTAACAGTGACAAAACCGAAGTTCTCCTTTTAGGTCCAAAAGACTCTAGAAATAAACTATCAGACTTAATGTTAGACTTGGCAGATTCTCCCATCATTCCTGGTTTAGCAGCTAAAAATCTTGGCGTCACATTCGACTCAGATTTATCATTTGAGCAACATATAGCTAATATTAGTAGAACAGCCTTTATGCAGCTTAGGAACATCTCCAAACTAAGAAACTCCTTATTACTACAAGACGCAGAAAAGCTAGTACATGCTTTTATTACCTCAAGGCCAGATTACTGTAATGCATTACTGTCAGGTTGTTCCAGCAGGAACCTCAATAAACTTCAGCTGGTGCAAAATGCTGCAGCCAGGGTCCTTACTAAAACTAGAAAATTTGACCATATCTGTCCAGTTCTATCAGCACTTCATTGGCTCCCAGTTAAATTCCGTATTGAATACAAAATTCTTTTATTAACATACAGTGGGGAGAACAAGTATTTGATACACTGCTGATTTTTCAGGTTTTCCCACTTGCAAAGCATGTAGAAGACTGTAATTTTTATCATAGGTACTCTTCAACTGTGAGTGATGGAATCTAAAACAAAAATCCAGAAAAATACATTGTATGATTTTTAAATAATTAATTTCCATTTTATTGTGGGAAATAAGTATTTGATACACCAGAAAAAGAAACTTAATATTTGGTACAGAAACCTTTGTTTGCAATTACAGAGATGAGACGTTTCCTGTAGTTCTTGACAAGGTTTGCACACACTGCAGCAGGGATTTTGGCCCACTCCTCCATACAGATCTCCTCCAGAGCCTTCAGGTTTCGTGGCTGTCGCTGGGCCACACGGACTTTAAGCTCCCTCCAAAGATTTTCTATTGGATTCAGGTCTGGAGACTGGCTAGGCCACTCCAGGACCTTAAGATGTTTCCTACGGAGCCACTCTTTAGTTGCCCTGGCTGTGTGTTTTGGGTCGTTATCATGCTGGAAGACCCAGCCACGACCCATCTTCAGTGCTCTTACTGAGGGAAGGAGGTTGTTGGCCAAAATCTCACGATACATGGCCCCATCCATCCTTCCCACAATACGGTGCAGTCGTCCTGTCCCCTTTGCAGAAAAGCATCCCCAAAGAATGATGTTTCCACCGCCATGCTTCACGGTTGGGATGGTGTTCTTGGGGTTGTACTCATCATTCTTCTTCCTCCAAACATGACGAGTGGAGTTTAAACCAAAAAGTTCTATTTTTGTCTCATCAGACCACATGACCTTCTCCCATTCCTCCTCTGGATCATTCAGATGGTCATTTGCAAACTTCAGACGGGCTTTGACATGCGTTGGCTTGAGGAAGGGCACCTTGCGTGCACTGCAGGATTTTAATCCTTGACGGCGTAGAGTGTTACTGATTGTTTTCTTTGAGACTGTGGTCCCAGCTCTATTCAGGTCATTGACCAGGTCCTGCCGTGTAATTCTGGGCTCATTCCTCACCTTCCTCAAGATCATTGATGCTCCACGAGGTGAGATCTTGCATGGCGCCCCAGACCGAGGGAGATTATCCGTTATTTTGCATTTCTTCCATTTTCTAATAATTGCACCAACAGTTGTTGCCTTCTCACCAAGCTGCTTGCCTATTGTCCTGTAGCCCATCCCAGCCTTGTGCAGGTCTACAATTTTATCCCTGATGTCCTTACAAAGCTCTCTGGTCTTGGGCATTGTGGAGATGCTGGAGTCTGACTGATTGAGTGTGTGGACAGGTGTCTTTTATACAGGTAACGAGTTCAAACAGGTGCAGTTAATACAGGTAATGAGTGGAGAACAGGAGGGCTTCTTAAAGAAGAAGTAACATGTCTGTGAGAGCCAAAATTCTTACTGGTGGATAGATGATCAAATACTTATTTCCCACAATAAAATGGAAATTAATTATTTAAAAATCATACAATGTATTTTTCTGGATTTTTGTTTTAGATTCCATCACTCACAGTTGAAGAGTACCTATGATAAAAATTACAGTCTTCTACATGCTTTGCAAGTGGGAAAACCTGAAAAATCAGCAGTGTATCAAATACTTGTTCACCCCACTGTATATTCCGAGTTCCGAGTGCTAAATTCCGAGTTCTAAATTCCGAGTTCCGAGTTTCTAATTTCAATGTTATAAATTCTGAGTTCCAAATTCCGAGTTCTGAGTTCTGAGTTCTGAATTCCAAATTCTAAATTCAAGGTTCCGTATTTTATGTTCCAAATTCCGAATTCTTAGTTCCCAGTTCTAAATTCTAAATTCCAAGTTCCGAGTGCTGAGTTCCGAGTTCTGAATTCCGAGTTCTAAATTCTGCATTCTTATTTCCGAGTTCCTAATTCCGCGTTCATAAATCTGCGCTCCAAATTCCGAGTTCCAAATTCCGAGTTCCGAATTCTAAATTCCAAGTTCCCTATTTTGAGTTCTAAATCCTGTATTCCAATTTCCAAATTGCTATTAGCGATTTATAAGTTCCAAATTCTAAATTACATGTTCCGAGTTCTAAATTCAAATTTCCAAATTCTGACTTCTAAATTCCGAGTAGCAATTTCTGAGTTCCAAATTCAAAATCACATGTTCTGAGTTCCGAATTCCGAGTTCTAAATTCCGAGTTCCGAGTTTCTAATTTCAATGTTATTAATTCTGAGTTCCGAGTTTCGAATTCCAAGTTTCGAGTTCAAAATTCTGAATTCCGAATTCGGAGTTCTAAATTCTAAATTCCAGGTTCCGTATTTTGTTCTAAATTCCGAATTCCGATTTCCAGATTCCGAGTACCGATTTCTGAGTTTTAAATTCTAAATTCCAAGTTCCGAGTGCTAAGTTCTGAATTACAAATTCCGAATTCCGAGTTCTAAATTCCGCGTTCCGATTTCCGAGTTCCAAGTTCTAAATTCAAAGTTCTAATTTCTGAGTTCCGAATTCTGAGTTCCAAATTCTAAATTCCATGTTCCGAGTTCTGAATTCCGAGTACTAATTTCCAAGTTCTGAATTCTAAATTTCGAGTTCTGAGTTTCTAATTTCAATGTTATTAATTCTGAGTTCCGAGTTTCGAATTCCGAGTTTCGAGTACTAAATTCTGAATTCCGAATTCGGAGTTCTAAATTCTAAATTCCAGGTTCCGTATTTTGTTCTAAATTCTGAATTCCAATTTCCAGATTCCGAGTACCGATTTCTGAGTTCCAAATTCTAAATTCCATGTTCCGAGTTCTGAATTCCAAGTTCCAAATTCCGAGTTCCCAGTTCTAAATTCTAAATTCCAAGATCCGAGTTCCGAGCTCTAAATTCCAAGTTCCGAGTGCTAAGTTCCGAGTTCTAAATTTCGCATTCCGATTTCCAATTTCCTAATTCTGCGTTCATAAATCTGCATTCCGAATTCTGTCTTCCGAGTTCCAAGTTCTAAATTCCGAGTTCCGAATTCTAAATTCCAAATTCTAAATTCCATGTTCCGAGTTCTGAATTCCGAGTACTAATTTCCAAGTTCTAAATTCCCCGTTCTGAATTCCAAGTTTCAAATTCCGAATTCCAATTTCTAAATTCTGAGTTCCGAGTTCTAAATTCCGCGTTCCGAATTCCGCGTTCTGAGTTCTACGTTCCGAGTTCCGCATTCCGAATTTCAAATTCGGAGTTTTGAATTTCAAGTTATAAATTCCGAGTTCTAAATTCTAAATTCCAGGTTCCGTATTTTGTTCTAAATTCTGAATTCCAATTTCCAGATTTCGAGTACCGATTTCTGAGTTCCAAATTCTAAATTCCATGTTCCGAGTTCTGAATTCTAAGTTCCAAATTCCGAGTTCCCAGTTCTAAATTCTAAATTCCAAGTTCCGAGTGCTAAGTTCCGAGTTCTAAATTTCGCATTCCGATTTCCAATTTCCTAATTCTGCGTTCATAATCTGTGTTCCGAATTCCGTCTTCCGAGTTCCAAGTTCTAAATTCCGAGTTCCGAATTCTAAATTCCAAATTCTAAATTCCATGTTCCGAGTTCTGAATTCCGAGTACTAATTTCCAAGTTCTAAATTCCGCGTTCCGAATTCCAAGTTTCAAATTCCGAGTTCTGAATTCTGTCTTCCCGAATTCTGAGTTCCAAGTTCTAAATGCCATGTTCTGAATTCTAAATTTCGAGTTCCGAATTCCAATTTCTAAATTCTGAGTTCCGAGTTCTAAATTCCGCGTTCCGAATTCCGCGTTCTGAGTTCTACGTTCTGAGTTCCGCATTCCGAATTTCAAATTCTGAGTTTTGAATTTCAAGTTATAAATTCCGAATTCTAAATTCTGAGTTCTAAATTTTGAATTCCGAGTTCTAAATTCCGAGTTCCCAGTTCTAAATTCTAAATTCCAAGTTCCGAGTGCTAAGTTCCAAATTCCAAATTCCGAATTCCGAGTTCTAAATTCCGCGTTCCGATTTCCAAGTTCCTAATTCCGTGTTCATAAATTTGCGTTCCGAATTCCGCGTTCCGATTTCTGAGTTCCTAATTCCGTGTTCATAAATCTGCGTTCCGAATTCCATCTTCCGAATTCCCAGTTCCAAGTTCTAAATTCCGAGTTCCGAATTCCGAGTTCCAAATTCTAAATTCCATGTTCCGAGTTTTGAATTCCAAGTTTTGAATTCCAAGTTTTGAATTCCAAGTTCTAAATTCCGAGTTCTGAATTCCGAGTACTAAATTCCAAGTTCTAAATTTCGAGTTCCGAATTCCAATTTCTAAATTCCGAGTTCTAAATTCCGCATTCCGAATTCCGCGTTCTGAGTTCTATGTTCTGAGTTCCGCGTTCCGAATTCCAAATTCTGAGTTTGGAATTTCAAGTTATAAATTCCGAGTTCTAAATTTCGAATTCCGAGTTCCGAGTTTCTAATTTCAATGTTATTAATTCTGAGTTCCGAGTTTCGAATTCCGAGTTTCCAGTTCCGAATTCTGTCTTCCCGAATTCTGAGTTCCAAGTTCTAAATTCCATGTTCTGAATTCTAAATTTCGAGTTCTGAGTTTCTAATTTCAATGTTATTAATTCTGAGTTCCGAGTTTCGAATTCCGAGTTTCGAGTACTAAATTCTGAATTCCGAATTCGGAGTTCTAAATTCTAAATTCCAGGTTCCGTATTTTGTTCTAAATTCCGAATTCCGATTTCCAGATTCCGAGTACAGATTTCTGAGTTCCAAATTCTAAATTCCAAGTTCCGAGTGCTAAGTTCCGAGTTCTAAATTTCGCGTTCCGATTTCCGAGTTCCTAATTCTGCGTTCATAAATCTGCATTCCGAATTCCGTCTTCCGAGTTCCAAGTTCTAAATTCTGAGTTCCGAATTCTAAATTCCAAATTCTAAATTCCATGTTCCGAGTTCTGAATTCCGAGTACTAATTTCCAAGTTCTAAATTTCGCGTTCCGATTTCCGAGTTCCTAATTCTGCGTTCATAAATCTGCATTCCGAATTCCGTCTTCCGAGTTCCAAGTTCTAAATTCTGAGTTCCGAATTCTAAATTCCAAATTCTAAATTCCATGTTCCGAGTTCTGAATTCCGAGTACTAATTTCCAAGTTCTAAATTCCGCGTTCCAAATTCCAAGTTTCAAATTCCGAGTTCTAAATTCCATGTTCTGAATTCAAAATTTCGAATTCCAATTTCTAAATTCTCAGTTCCGAGTTCTAAATTCCGCGTTCTGAATTCCGCGTTCTGAGTTCTACGATCCGAGTTCCGCATTCCGAATTTCAAATTCTGAGTTTTGAATTTCAAGTTATAAATTCCGAGTTCTAAATTCTGAGTTCTAAATTCTAAATTCCAAGTTCCGAGTGCTAAGTTCTGAATTCCAAGTACTAAACTCCAAGTTCTAAATTCCGCGTTCCGAATTCCAAGTTTCAAATTCCGCATTCCGAATTCCGCGTTCTGAGTTCTATGTTCCGAGTTCCGCGTTCTGAATTCCAAATTCTGAGTTTTGAATTTCAAGTTATAAATTCAGAGTTCTAAATTTCGAATTCCGAGTTTCTAATTTCAATGTTATTAATTCTGAGTTCCGAGTTTCGAATTCCGAGTTCTAAATTCTGAATTCTGAATTCGGAGTTCTAAATTCTAAATTCCAGGTTCCGTATTTTGTTCTAAATTCCGAATTCCGATTTCCAGATTCCGAGTACAGATTTCTGAGTTCCAAATTCTAAATTCCATGTTCCGAGTTCTGAATTCCAAGTTCCAAATTCCGAGTTCCCAGTTCTAAATTCTAAATTCCAAGATCCGAGTTCAGAGCTCTAAATTCCAAGTTCCGAGTGCTAAGTTTCAAGTTCTAAATTCCGCGTTCCGATTTCCGAGTTCCTAATTCTGCGTTCATAAATCTGCGTTCTGAATTCCGTCTTCCGAGTTCCAAGTTCTAAATTCCGAGTTCCGAATTCTGAGTTCCAAATTCTAAATTCCATGTTTCGAGTTCTGAATTCCGAGTACTAATTTCCAAGTTCTAAATTCCACGTTCCGAATTCCAAGTTTCAAATTCCGAGTTCTGAATTCTGTCTTCCCGAATTCTGAGTTCCAAGTTCTAAATTCCATGTTCTGAATTCTAAATTTCGAGTTCCGAATTCCGCGTTCCAATTTCCGAGTTCCTAATTCTGCGTTCATAAATCTGCGTTCCGAATTCCGTCTTCCGAGTTCCAAGTTCTAAATTCCGAGTTCCGAATTCTGAGCTCCAAATTCTAAATTCCATGTTCCGAGTTCCGAATTCTGAGTTCCAAATTCTAAATTCCATGTTCCGAGTTCTGAATTCCGAGTACTAATTTCCAAGTTCTAAATTCCACGTTCCGAATTCCAAGTTTCAAATTCCGAGTTCTGAATTCTGTCTTACCGAATTCTGAGTTCCAAGTTCTAAATTCCATGTTCTGAATTCTAAATTTCGAGTTCCGAATTCCAATTTCTAAATTCCGAGTTCCGAGTTCTAAATTCCGCATTCCGAATTCTGAGTTTTTAATTTCAAGTTATAAATTCCGAGTTCTAAATTCTGAGTTCTAAATTTTGAATTCCGAGTTCTAAATTTTGAATTCCGAGTTCTAAATTCCGAGTTCCCAGTTCTAAATTTTAAATTCCAAGTTCCGAGTGCTAAGTTCCGAATTCCAAATTCCGAATTCCGAGTTCTAAATTCCGCGTTCCGATTTCCGAGTTCCTAATTCCGTGTTCATAAATCTGCGTTCCGAATTCCGCGTTGAGTTCTATGTTCCGAGCTCCGCGTTCCGAATTCCAAATTCTGAGTTTTGAATTTCAAGTTATAAATTCCGAGTTCTAAATTTCGAATTCCGAGTTCCGAGTTCTAAATTTCGGGTTTTGAATTCCAAATTCCATGTTTTGAATTCCGAGTTCTAAATTCCGAATTCCAAATTACAAACTCCGAATTCCGAGTTCCGAGTTCTAAATTCGAAGTTTCAAATTCCGAGTTCCAAATTCCGAATTCTGAATTCTAAATTCCGAGTTCCGAATTCCGAGTTCTAAGTTCTTATTTCTGTATATCAAGCTCTGAATTCTGAGTTCTGAATTCCGAATCCTAATTTGGAGTTCTAAGGTCCGAGTTCCGAGTTCTAAGTTCCAAGTTCTAAGTTCCGAATTCCGAGTTCTAAATTCCGAGTTCCAAATTCCGAATTCGGGACTCGGAATTTAGATATCGGAATTTAGAACTCAGAACCCGAGTTCTAAATTCCAAGTTCTGAGTTCCGAATTCTAAATTCCGAGTTCTGAATTCCTAGTTCTAAATTCCGAACTCCGAGTTCCAAATTCCGAATTCCGAGCTCTAAACTCCAAGTTCCGAGTTCCAAATTCTAAATTCAGAGTGGTGAGATCTAAATTCTGAGTTCCGAATTCCAAGTTCTAAATTCCGAATTCCAAGTTCTAAATTCCAAGTTTTAAATTCCAAGTTCTTATTCTAAATACCAAATTCCAGATTCTGATCTCCGAATTCCAAGTTCTATGTTCTGAGTTCTAAGTTCCGAATTCAGAGTTCTAAATTCTGATATCTAAATTCCGAGTTCCGAATTCCGAGAGCCAAGTACCAAATTCCGAGTTCCGAGTTTTAAATTCCGATTTCCGAATTCCGAATTCCGACTTCCGAATTCCGACTTCCGAATTCCGAGTTCGAAATTCCGAATCTCTAAATTCCGAGTTTTCAGTTCCGAATTCCAAATTACGATTTTTAAATTCCAAATATTCTGAATTCCAAATATCGAATTCTAAATTCTGAGTACTAAGTTCTGAGTTCCGAATTCTGAGTTCTAAATTCCGTGTTCTAAATTTCGAGTTCTATATTCCAAGTTCTGGGTTCTAAATTCCGAGTTCCGAATTCCGAGTTCTAAATTCTGAATTCCAACCTCCAACGTCCGAATTCCGAGTTCTAAATTCCGAATTCCGAGTTCTAAATTCTAAGTTCTGAATTCCAAATTCTGATCTTAGAGTTCCGAATTCTGAGTTCCAAATTCCGAGTTCTAAGTTCCAAATTCCTAGTTCCAAATTCCTAGTTCCAAATTCCTAGTTCCGAATTCTGAGTTCTGAATTCCGAATTCTGAATTCCAAATTCCGAGTTCCAAATTCGCCACTCCACTCTCTCGGAACTCTGAATTTAGAACTCGAACTCGGTGCCTCAAAATTCTGAGTTCCAAGTTCCGAGTTCTAAATTCCAAATTCCGAATTCCGAGTACCGAATTCCGAGTTCTAATTTCCAAGATCTAATTTACGAGTTCCGTGTGTCAAGTATAAAGTTCTAAATTGCGACTTCCGAATTTCAACTTCCGAGTTCCGAGTATCAAATTCTGAGTTCCGAATTCCGACTTCCGAATTCCAAGACCTGAGTTCTGAATTCCGAGATCCAAGTTCCGAATTTGCCACTCCACTCTCTCGGAACTCTGAATTTAGAACTCGAACTCGGTGCCTCAAAATTCAGAGTTCTAAATTCCGAATTCCCAGTTCTAAATTCCAAGATCTAAATTACGAGTTCCGTGTGTCAAGTTTAAAGTTCTATATTACGACTTCCGAATTTCAACTTCCGAGTTCCGAGTATCAAATTCTGAGTTCCGTATTCCGACTTCCGAATTCCAAGATCTGAGTTCTGAATTCCGAGATTCAAGTTCCGAAATTCCAAATTCCGACTTCCGAGTTCCGAGTACCGAATTCCGAGTTCTAAATTCCAAGATCTAAATTACGAGTTCCGTGTGTCAAGTTTAAAGTTCTAAATTACGACTTCCAAATTTCCAAATTCCGTGTTCCGAATTCCGAGTTGCAAATTCCGTATTCCAAATTACGAGTTCCAAAATCCCAAAACCGAGCTCCGAATTCCAAGTTCCGAGTTTTAGGCTCTGAATTCGGAGCTAAATTCGAAAGTCGGAATTTGGAACCTGGAATTCGGAATTTAGAACTCAGAATTCGGAATTTAGAACTCAGAATTCGGAACTCGGAATTCAGAATTCGGAACTCGGAATTCAGAACTTGGAACTCGGATTTGGGAACTCGAAATTTCGAATTCGGATTTCCAAATTCGGAATTTAGAACTCTGAATTCAGAACTCTGAATTTGGAACTCAGAATTTAAAACTCTGAAATTGGAATTCAGAACACAGACCTCAAAACTCTCAGAACCCTCAGAATTTTGAACTTGGAACTTAGAACTTAGAATTCGGAACTTGAAATTTAGAACTCAGATTTCGGAACTCAGAATTTACAACTCGGAATTTGGAACTCTGAATTAGGAACTCTGAATTTAGAACTCTGAATTTAGAACTTGGAATTCGGAAATCGGAATTTGGAATTTGGATCTCAGAATTCGGAACTAGAAATTTAGAACTCGGATTTCGGAATTCGGAATTTAGAGCTCGGAATTTGGAACTCGGAATTCGGAACTCAGAATTTGCATCTCGGAACTCGAAACTCTGAATTTAGAACTTGGAACTTGAAACTTAATTCGGAATTTAAAACTCGGATTTCGAAACTCAGAATTCTGAACTCTGATTTTAGAACTCGGATTTTGGAACTCGGAACTCAGAATTTAGAACTTGGAATTCGGAACTCGGTCTTCGGAACTCGGACTTTGGATTTCGGAACTCAGAATTTGCATCTCGGAATTTAGAACTCGAAACTCGGAATTTAGAACTCGGAATTCGGAACTCGGAATGTAGAACTCTGAACTTGAAACTCTTAATTCAGAACTCTGAATTTAGAACTCGGAACTCTGAATTTAGAACTCGGAACTCTGAATTTAGAACTCGGAATTCGGAACTTGGAATTCGAAATTTGGAACTCAGAATTTAGAATTCGGAATTTGGAACACGGAATTTAGAATTCGGAACTTGGAACTCGGAATTCGGAACTCGGAATTCAGAACGCGGAATTTGGAACTCGGAATTTGGAACTCAGAACTTGGAACTTAGAATTCGGATCTCGGAATTCGGAATTCAGAATTTTGAACTCAGAACTTAGAACTTGGAATTCGGATTTCTGAATTTGGAACTCGGAATTTAGAACTCGGAACTCGGAATAAGGAACTTGGAATTAGGAACTTGGAATTCGGAACTTAGAACTTGGAACTTGGAATTTAGAACTCGGAATTCAGCATTCGGAATTCAGCATTCAGAACTCGGAATTTAGAACTCGGAATTTGGAACTCGAAATTTAGAGCTCGGAATTCGGAACTCGGAATTTAGAATTCGGAACTCGGAACTTGGAACTTGGAATTCGGAACTCGGAATTTAGAACTCGGGATTCGGAATTTAACAAACGTCCAAAGAGAGAGTGTTGTAACAAAACTCGTCTTGCAGGATATTATTCCTGAGATTGTGTTTAGGAAATGAAGGTTGTTTAAAAAAGTACAATCACTGTTATATTATTCGGGTACACACATGTGGAAAAGCTTCATTTGGTTAAACATGCATGAACTAGAGATTACATCAAAAAGATAAAGAAACAGTGGAACTGCTAAACAAACTTGAGGACAAGCAGCACCGACATGAGTGTGTTTGTTTCACTCTGTGTGTCTGGATGCCTCACACCAACCCAAAGATTGTTACTCTTGGAAATAGGCAAAGCAAATACTCGCACTGTGGACTAATAAGACTTCATAAACAAGTAAGAGTACAAAACTGAGAAGAGTAATAAACTGTCATAAACAAATAAGAGTTTGAATAAGAGAAAAACATTGATTATGTTGGTGAATCACTAGAAAAGAGCTAAAACACAAAGCATCTCTAATGAGAAATAAAGCAACTAGTTATATAAAGAGGTTATTTTCCTTCCTCTTCAGCTAGACCTGTTACAGTATGCTAAACTCTATTAAACTGTGGTTATGAGAGACATACAGATGTGACTAAATACAGGTAAACGTGTAGACGTTATAATGCAGAGACAATCACACAAATTATGAATAAAGTACACACATGTATTAGGTAAAATATAATAATTGTAAGAAGGAAGCCATGGGGTGTGAATGGATTGCTCCGGATCACAATCACCATCTCGTACAGTCAAGTCAAGTCAAGTCAAATCAAATTTATTTGTATAGCACTTTTTACAACTGTTGTCACAAAGCAGCTTTACATAATTAATAATTAGTAAGAGACAGAAAAAAGTAAGAAGACCTGAAGGATCAAAGACCCCCAGTGAGCAAGAAAAGCTCCCTCAGAGCTGGAGGAAGAAACCTTGGGAGGAACCAAGACTCACAAGGGGGACCCGACCCATCCTCTTCTGGTCAGAAATATTTATAAATTAATGATAAAAGTTACCAAATCATCTATACTGTTGAACTGCCCTGATCATAATCATAATATAATAATCATGGTGTAGTAGAACTTAATATAGTCATGGCAGTGATGGTCAGAGTAATGATAGTTACAGTGGGGAAAAAAGTATTTAGTTAGTCACCAATTGTGCAAGTTCTCCCACTTAAAAAGATGAGAGAGGCCTGTAATTGACATCATAGGTAGACCTCAACTATGAAAGACAAAATGAGAAAAAAAAATCAGAAAATCACATTGTCTGATTTTTAAAGAATGTATTTGCAAATAATGGTGGAAAATAAGTATTTGGTCAATAACAAAAGTTCATCTCAATACTGTTATATATCCTTTGTTGGCAAGGACAGAGGTCAAACGTTTTCTGTAAGTCTTCACAAGGTTGGCACACACTGTTGCTGGTATGTTGGCCTATTCCTCCATGCAGATCTCCTCTAGAGCAGTGATGTTTTGGGGCTGTCAGCGGGCAACACGGACTTTCAACTCCCTCCAAAGGCTAGGCCACTCCAGGACCTTGAAATGCTTCTTACGAAGCCACTCCTTTGTTGCCCTGGCAGTGTGCTTGGGATCATTGTCATGCTGAAAGACCCAGCCACATTTCATCTTTAATGCCCTTGCTGATGGAAGGAAGTTTGCACTCAAAATCTCACAATACATGGCTCCATTCATTCTTTCATGTACACGGACCAATTGTCCTAGTCCCTTTGCAGAGAAACAGCACCAAAGCATGATGTTGCCACCCCCATGCTTCACAGTTGGTATGGTGTTCTTTGGATGCAACTCAGCATTCACTCTCCTCCAAACACAACGAGTTGTGTTTGTACCAAACAGTTCTACTTTGGTTTCATCTGACCATAATACTCTTCCGGAACATCCAAATGCTCTCTAGCAAACTTCAGACGCGCCCGGATATGTACTGGCTTAAGCAGGGGAACACGTCTGGCACTGCAAGATCTGAGTCCCTGGTGGCGTAGTGTGTTACTGACGGTAGCCTTTGTAATGTTGGTCCCAGCTTTCTGCAAGTCATTCACTAGGTCCCCCATGTGGTTCTGGGATTTTGCTCACTGTTCTTGTGATCATTTTGACCCCACGGGCTGAGATCTTGCGTGGAGCCCCTGATCAAGGAAGATTAGCAGTGGTCTTGTAGGTCTCCCATTTTCTGATTATTGCTCCCACAGTAGATTTCTTCACACCAAGCTGCTTGCCTATTGCAGATTCAGTCTTCCCAGCCTGGTGCAGGTCTACAATTTTGTTTCTGGTGTCCTTCGACAGCTCTTTGGTCTTCATTATAGTGAAGTTTGGAGTGTGACTGTTTGAGGTTGTGGGCAGGTGTCTTTTATACTGTTAACGAGTTCAAACAGGTGCTATTAATACAGGTAATGAGTGGAGGACAGAGAAGCCTCTTAAAGAAGAAGTTACAGGTCTGTGACAGCCAGAAATCTTGCTTGTTTGTAGGTGACCAAATGCTTATTTTCCACCATTATTTGCAAATAAATTCTTTAAAAATCAGACAATGTGACTTTCAGAATTTTTTTTCTCATTTTGTCTCTCATAGTTGAGGTCTACCTCTTTTTAAGTGGGAGACCTTGCACAATTGGTGACTGACTAAATACTTTTCCCCCCACTGTAATAGTGGTGATATTAATAGTGGTAGATAGTTAAGAATCCACTAAGGTTTTTAACACGGCCATTAGACAGGCAGCAGTGGTAGGAGGGTGTGTCGCTGGTCTGGTATGGGTGGTGGTGGTGGGGGGCCTGCTGGTCGAACTGGTAGGTGGCAGCTGGACTGACACAGGTGGAGAGGACCTCAGCGGGAATCTTCCAGCAGGTCGGGCTGTGTGGCCATGTACTCGGAGAAGGTAAAGAGACAGAGTTAGTTCTGAGAGGATTTTATGGTGAGCAGAGAATGTTGAGCAGTATCAGAGTGTGTTTGACGACTGGAAAGTTCTGGGATAGACTCATCTTTGTGAGAGGCAGTTTTCCTTGGATCAGAAATGGCAGTCTCAGGCATAGAATATGTTACCTGGGTCTGTTGAGAGGTTAGTGTTGGTCAAGAAACAGATGTCTTTCCTAACAGGGTGACGATCTCTGTAGCAAAAGTGAACATCAGTTAGGGTGCTCTGGAATGGGCACTCCTCTGTCCTCCAAAGAGGGGTTTTAAAGTTGTGTTCTCCCTTTTAATGACTGCTTTAATAACTTAAGCTAGGACCCAGTGCCCTACGAAGGAGGAGGTGTCCGTGTCAGCGGGTTGGGGTGGATGTCTGGTTTAACTCATCTGAATCTAATGTGCTTTAGCATTAGGGCAGCATGGCAGTGGCGCAGGGTGTGGGTGGCACAGCTCCAGGGGCTCCAGGTTGAGGCTTTAACCCTGGCTCTGGTCATTGTGAGGAGTTTGGTGTGTTCGTCCTGTGTCCAAGTGAGCTTCCTCCCACCTCCACATGGTGGGTAAATTGGCTGTGCTTACTTGCCCGTAGGTGTGTGTCTCTAGGTGCAGTAGCACCCTTTCCAGGGAGAATTCTTGCCTTGTAATGATTCAGGAAAGGCTCCAGAGAAAAATAAGAAAATAAATCTGTGATCAATTGCGTGATTGGCGTAAATAGGTTTGTATGATGCTTACCTTGGTCTTTTAGGGTATATGGATTCCTGCACTCCAGCTGCCAGATTGCTATGTTTAAGAGATATGTCACATTAACATAGCTTACATTTACACTCGTATTTCAAACAGAGGTTCCTGTAATGAAATGGGAAATCAGATAATGCTATTTATTAGTGTTGCACGGTTCACCGATACTTGAAAAGTATCTGCATTCTTCTTCGTTAAAAACGGTACAATACTGCATTTATTGAGGACGTCCCTAAATAAATGAGCACGTTTTAAAATAAGAGCGGTGTTTCCAACGAGGGCCACAGGGGGCCGGGTGCGCGCGCAGCACTCCAGCGCTTGCCTCGTCTCTCTGCAGTGCAGGCCTGTTTAGAAGAGAGCGGGTAGCATGGCTGCTGATACCAGCGGTTTACACACCGTCCTCGACTTGAGGGAAAAGTTTACTCGCGAACTGAAATATGGAATTATTTTTCAGAAACAACCGACAGTCAGAGCAACCCCGAGAAACACCAAACCCGGTCTGCAGACTATGCTTTAAACCTGTACAGACCAAAGGAGCCAACACCTCCAACTGAGCTCAGCCTCTTTCTGACAGACCTGCAGAGGTTAAAGAGGTCAGAGAAGGTCAGATCAGTGAAGAGTGATACAGCTCTAACAATCACACCAAGCTCCACTCAGAGGAGGGGGAGTTTTTTCAGGAGGAGTTTAGGGCAGAGAGAGCTGTTGAAGTTAACTGGCTTTTCTTTATTGATAACTACCAATGTGGAGAACTGGTAGCGTTATTTTTACCTGAACCTCCATGCTGCTAAATATCAGGCTTTCACAAGTAGATCAGCAGCAGTTATAAACAGAGCTGTCGCAGTAATTACGTTAGAAACTGATCGAGAGATCAATGAATATGACCTTGATCATTTTGGACGACATCGATAATGAAGTTTTGTTTATTTGTGTGTTTTTAAGACCTTTAACCAGGCGAGCTTTTCTGTTCTCCCCTCTACCAGACACACACACACACACACACACACACACACAGACCTTTCTGTTTATTTATAAAACTATTTTTGATCATCTATTATTCCATTACTTTTCCTAATGTTGTGGTGTTGCTGTGGTATCGTTTCAGTATCGGTATTGAGATATTTAGGCAGGTATCGTATCTGTAGTTATAAGTTAGGTATCGTGACAACACTACTGTTTATCATGTAAATAGAAAAATATAAATAAGTAAATTACCTCTAACTTCTTATACTGAGAGCAGAACCTCTGAGAAATTAATCTACCTGTCTATTTGCCTGTCTGTCTGTCTGCCTGTCTGCCTGTCTGTCTGTAACCCTGTTAAAATTAGGACCCTCTTTCTGAGCTCTTCTACAGAGGCTGTTCATTTGCCCCGCCCACCTTCTCTCCCCCAGTTTTTGCTCAGGAAATTTCTGCTGCTTTTGAAGTTCCTTCAGCTTGGATGTAGCAGTGGTGCTGTGGTGAAAGAAAGAAACAATTGCACTTGTTTTCTTTTGGATCTCAACCAAGTCTGGGACAGCTTTGAGTGCGTCTTTTACAACCAAGTTTAAGGTGTGAGCAAAACATGGGTAATGTGCCCAACCTGCCTTGCACACAGCAACAACCATGTTGGCCCCATTATCTGTAACCACTGCCACAATCTTGTCCTTTATGCCCCGTTGGGAACAAATATTGTCAGCTGTGTGTTGACCAGGGAAACCACATGTTTCGAGTACATATGCTTGCATCTGCCATTGCTCATTTATAATGTGGGATGTGACTGTTAAATAACCTTCTGTGGCTCTTGATGTCCACATGTCAGTTGTCAGTACAACATTATCCACTTCACTCAATGCCCTTCTAACCTTGGAAGAGCAGTCTTTATAAAGAGCCGGCAGTTTCCCCTCCATTAAAGATTTCCGACTTCTATAATTCTATACTCGGGTCAAGGGTCTTCACAAAATCCTGAAAGCCCTCATCTTGCACAATGGAGAGAGGTTGCAAGTCCTTCACTATCATTCCTGCCAGGCTCCTGGTGATCTCCTCAGCTCTTGGGGAATTGGCTGAGGGAAATAATAATATAGTCCTGTTATGTTTAAAGTCACTATAAATTTCATCCTTGTATGACTGTGCAAATATTCCAAATATTAATTGTTCTGTTCATAATGTTTTTTCTAGTCACCTCTTATGTATCTTTCAATCTTTCAATTTTCTACCTAAAATTGATCAATATCAATACCAGCGTTGGTATCGATATTATCGATATTTGGATCGATCCGCCCACCTCTACTCTTCACTTCTTCATGCTCTCTTCAAGTGTGAGTGTGTGTTGTGTCCAGAGCTGATGCTGAGTTGCTATTTTTTGTGAGCAGTTATTGAAGTTAAAAGCTGATTAAGGGTCCAAAGGGGATATAAACCCCCCATTCCTCGTTTTTCCAGTGTTATTTAGTCCTGAGTTTGATAAACTTTCATAAATTTCTGTTCAGTTGTGAAGAGAAACTCCGATGAGTTTAGACGGTGCTGTTTAAGGAGGGATTATGAGTTAGTAAGTGTAGATTTCCAAGTGATAAGATGTTTAAAGTGTTGATAAGGGAGTTAAAAGATTATTAAACAGCCGGAGTATAAATGTGGGAGACAGACCTCGGCTAAAGAGTTCGTTTCAGCTGCTAAGCTGTAGGCTAGCGGGATTAGCATCTTGTTTAAGTGTAAATATACGATGTTAAGTGTTAAATTCCTGCTGTTTACGGACTCAGAGACATGCTTAGATGAATATGCTTGCCATACAGTCTTGCTAAACTTAGTGCTGCGAACTAAGCGAGCGAGCGAATTTTCCTGTGTCCAAAGATGGCGAGCCAACCCGAGACTACACTTCCCAGAGTACTGTGCGAGTGACGCTGTGACGCCCCCACCCCACAAACGGAGCCGCAGAAAAAGATAAACACACACACAGTGTCCCAACCTATGGTTATGGTGGTGTAACGGTTGGTGTAGACACTGAGTTAGCTAACGTAGCTCATGTGTTACATTTACGCGTGCTACATATCTGTCTATCTACCTAACTAGACAGATTTGATCTAATTGAAGAACTTGTAGGACAGTCAGGACATTTCTCTTTTTTTATATCAGAAACAGGTTTCTGGAATGAAAGAGAAAAGCAGAAAATGCTGTTTATTGTTTAAATAGAAAAATGTAAAGAATTATTTGAATTAAATGAGCCCTTGCCTCTTATACTAAGAGCAGAAAATTCAGAGGAATTCATCTATCCATCTATCTATCTATATATCATCTATTTATCTAGCTAGCCATGTGTCTATCCACCGGTCATTGTTTTTATCCAGTTCGTAAAATTGCAGCACCCTCATTCCCCCAGAATCACCAGGTAGTTAACATGTCACATAGTCACAAGTCTCTACTGTGTATGGGCTGGTGATGAGTCAGCTACCAGTGACCGATACCAGATACCAGTACCAGATTTACATTTACTGCATTTAGCTGACAGATAATGTGCTGCATGAGGCTTGTCTGTCCTGGCTGTTCTTTAAACAGCCCAGCTGGTATCCTTTCCTTCAGCTCCCTTAGCTTGTCCCTCATCTTGAGAACGTAGGACAGGATGTTTAGCTTTTCAGTCTTTCTCAGAGCAAATGCTTCCAGGTAGCATAGACCCAGATTACTAAAATATGGCAATTTCCTCCCCGGCCTCTTGGTAAAGGGTGTATTATATCCATGGCAATCTGTGAAAATGGCACGTCAGTTGCTGTCAGACTTATTTTTGTCTCCCTGTCTGACTTTTTTTCTCAGATGCTGTTAACTGACACTCTGGACAGACATTACAAAATTCAGCTACATCTAGTAGCTGACTTGGCCAGTAAAATCGACTTGCAAATCTGCTGTGTGTTTTAACCTGACCCAATTGACCTGGCCACGGGTCTGAATGACCCGGCTTCAAAGCTTCGTCTCTGAGACATTTGGGGACCACTAATTGCTCAACACCATTTTTGACCTTGTAGAGCTTGTTGTCTTTCAGAACGAGTTGATTTCCCTGAGCTGAAAACAAGGGTTTGAGTGTTTCATCCTGCCTTTGCAACGTCGCTATGTCACCAGGTAAGGCAAATGTTTCATTCATGGGTGTATCCAATTGTTCCACTGTTTTTTGTGCCTCTAATTTTTTCCTGTCTCTTCTCCCTTTTTGTTTTCTTGCATTTTGGTTTGCCAGCATATGGTAATTCTTTAAAAACTCTTTTTTCTTTCGTTTTGTTTGCAGTTTAAACCTTTCTAGCCTACAACCTTGTTACAGCCATAAGCTCAGCAGTTCTCTGCTCAGTGTTCTACCAGAATCGGGATATTTCTACCTAAAACGACAGCATGAGCAGATTTTTGCATTATGTCTACCTTTAATATGTAGCTTTGGTTATTGATGTTAACCGTGAGTTTAGTTGTGGGGTATACCTGTTCATCTCTATGTATACAACTGACCCCCAAGTTTACCTGTACTCACAAACTGGGATTCTGGAAGACACTGTGATGTTATCAGGGTGTGACTAGCTCCAGTGTCAATAAGGGCTTTAAATGTTTTGTGTCTTATTTTTATAGGTATGGTTATCTCACTACTTTCCCTGAAAGCTTATTTCGGGTCTTGGAACATATCAAAGATGATTTGTGCTGGTAACAAGCTTAGGACAATGTTAAATCTTTTGGCCAACCTGATTTTAGCTAGCTGTGTTTAAACAGTTTGGCAATTATCGGTTGCCTGACTGTCTTTGCTTCTTTTTCTAGTACTCCAGCTCCTCTGTGTGGTTGATAAATTCACTAGCGGCTTAGGACCACAACTGACCCCGCCCCCAGACTGTGCGTACTGGTACACTCTGACGCTGGAATCACAGAGCCAGAAGTCCTTCTCAGCTTGCCTTGCTGCCACGAAAGCTTCAGCTGCTTCCACTGCTTGAGTTATGGACGCCGGGCTGCGTTCAGTTATCCAACGTCTGAGGTCTAGACTCACAATTCTAAGGTACTGTTTGAAGATTAGGGTGTTCCCGATGTCCTCTTTCTTTTTTTTCTCTGGGAGTCATCCACTTTTCAGACAGTGATTTCAGTCTGTTATACACTTCACGATAGTTATCAACGGCAACATATGCAGCTCTAGCTTTTCCTTCTAGCAGCGTGACTACATGTATTGCCCAATTGCTTCTAGGCCATATTGCTGCTTATGCAATGCGCTCGAATGTTGTTAAATAATGTTCAATGTAAATAGAAAAGATTATGGAATTATTTAAATTAAATTACCTCTTACCTTTTACACTGAGAGCAGAAAACTCTGAAAAATTAATTTATCTAACTATTTATCTGTCTATTGTCGTGGAATTCTGTCAAGAATCGATAAGGCAGACAAGAATATGCATTGAGTAGCAAAGTTTTATTAAGTCTGTTAGCAGTTTGAAACCACAGTGCAGACTGAGGTAAAAGCATTTAACATACATATTTATAGTATAGATTAGGAAGTTGAGAAAAGGGAGGAGGAGAGGGTGTGCGTGCCACACCGACGTCTGAAGAGATACATTGTTCAGGTCGCTGTGACCCATAGATCAGAGTGCTGGCGCCTGAGAGGACACATTGTCCGGGTTGAGAGGTTACTAGCAGGTCAAGATAGGCTGTAAATACGTCAGGTGCACTTCCAATGCAGCTGTAATCTATGCTAGGAAAAACAATAGTGTTTCATGGAAAGAGAAGAGCGATTTAACATATGCCGTACAGGCAGTTGCAAGGCCAACACATGATTATAGTTATAGTTTATAGATTATAGCACACACTATCACAAGGCTAAGCATGATTACAATGAATGAGTGGATTTTAAATGAGTCTATTATGAATCAACATAAAATTATAATGTGGTTATGATAACACTATTTATCTAGCTAGCTTGCTATGCGTCTACCTATGTGTCTATGTGTATCTACCCGTTGTTATTTTTTATCCAGTTGGTGAAATTGTTGGACAGTCAGGGTGTTTGTCTTTGTTTCATTTCAAACACAGATTCCTGTAATAAAAAAGAATACCTCTTACCTCTTATACTGAGAGCAGAAAACTCGAAGGAATTCTTCTATCTAGCTATATATCTAGCTATCTTTCTTTCTGTCTTTCTATTTATCTAGGTAGCTAGCTATGTGTCTGTTAACCGGTCAATGTTTTTATCCAGTTGTGGAAATTGTAGGACAGTCAGGGTGTTTGTCTTTGTTTCATTTCAAACACAGGTTCCTGTAATCGAAAAAAGAAATCATATAACGCTGTTTATCATGTAAATATAAAAATATAAAAAAATATTTTAAATAAATGACATCTTACCTGTTATACTGAGAGCACAAAACCCAGAGAAATTCATCTGTCTAACTATTTATCTGTCTATTTATCTATCTATCTAGCTATGTGTTTAAATAGAAAAATATTAAGAATGTATTTAATTGAATTAACCCTTACCTCTTTTACTAAGGGCACAATACTCTGAGAAATTAATCTATCTAACTATTGTTTCTCTGGCTAGCTCGCTATGTGTCTATTAACCTATCATTTTTTTTTTATTCATTTGTAGAATTTGTAGGACAGTCAGGGTGGTTGTCTTTGTCTCTTTTTAAACATGGGTTCCTGTAATAAAAAGATGGAATCAGTTAATGCTGTTTATCATGTAAATAGAAAAATATTAATTTATTTAATTGAATTAACCCTTACCTTTTTCACTGAGAGCAGAAACCTCTGAGAAATTCATCTATCTAACTATTTATCTGTATTTATCTACCTAGCTATGTGTCTATTAACCTATCATTTTTTTTTATTCATTTGTAGAATTTGTAGGACAGTCAGGGTGTTTGTCTTTGTTTCATTTCAAACACAGGTTCCTGTAATAAAAATAGGGAATATATCAGATAATGCTGTTTATCTGTAAATAGAAAAATATAAAGAATTATTTTAAATAAATGACATCTTACCTGTTATACTGATGTCACAAAAGCCAGAGAAATTCATCTGTATAGCTATTTATCTGTCAATTTATCTGTCTAGCTAGCTATGTGTCTATTAACCCATCATTTTTTTAATCCATTTGGAGCATTTGTAGGACAGGCAGGGTGGTTGTCTTTGTCTCTTTTTAAACATGGGTTCCTGTAATAAAAATTGGGAATCAGTTAATGCTTTTTATTATGTAAATAGAAAAATATAAATTTATTTAATTGAATTACCCCTTACCTTTTATACTCAGAGCAGAAAACTCGGAGAAATTAATCTATCTAACTATTTATCTGTCTATTTATCTAGCGACCTATGTGTCTTTCATGTAAATATAAAAATATAAAGAATTATTTGAATTAAATGACATCTTACCTCTTATACTGAGCAGAAAACTCGGAGAAATTAATCTGTCTAACTATTTAGCTGTCTATTTAGGTAGCTAGCTATGTGTCTATTAACCCATCATTTTTTTTATCCATTTGGAGAATTTGTAGGACAGTCAGGGTGTTTGTCTTTGTTTCATTTCAAACATGGGTTCCTGTAATAAAAACAGGGAATCAGTTAATGCTGTTTATCATGTAAATAGAAAAATATTAATTTATTTAATTGAATTAGCCCTTACCTTTTATACTGAGAGCAGAAAACTCGGAGAAATTCATCTTATTATTTATCTGTCTATTTATCTAGTTAGCGATGTGTCTTTTAACCCATCATTTTTTTAATCCAGTTGGTGAAATAGTAGGACAGTCAGGGTGTTTGTCTTTGTTTCATTTCAAACACAGGTTCCTGTAATGAAAAAAGAAATCAGATAATGCTGTTTATCATGTAAATAGAAAAATATTAAGAATGTATTTAATTGAATTTCCCCTTACCTTTTATACTGAGTGCACAAGACTCTGAGAAATTCATCTAACTAGTTATCTGTCAGTTTATCTATCTAGCTAGCTATGTGTCTATTAACCCATATTTTTTTTTATTCATTTGGAGAATTTGTAGGACTGGCAGGGTGGTTGTCTTTGTCTCTTTTTAAACATGGGTTCCTGTAATAAAAAGAGGGAATCAGTTAATGCTGTTTATTATGTAAATAGAAACATATTAATTTATTTAATTGAATTAGCCCTTACCTTTTATACTGAATGCAAAAAAAAAAACAGAGAAATTCATTTATCTAACTATTTATCTGTCTGTTTATCTAGCTAGCGATGTGTCTTTTAACCCATCATTTTTTTTATCTAGTTGGCGAAATTGTAGGACAGTCAGTGTGTTTGTCTTTGTTTCATTTAAAACACAGGTTCCTGTAATGAAACATATCAGGTAATGCTGTTTATCATGTAAAAAAAAAAATATTAAGAATTATTTTAATTGAATTACCTCTTACCTTTTATACTGATAGCACAAAACCCAGAGAAATTCATCTAACTATTTATCTGTCAATCTATCTATCTAGCTTGTTATGTGTCTATTAACCTGGCATTTCTTTTTATCCATTTGGAGAATTTGTAGGACAGTCAGGGTGTTTGTCTTTGTTTCATTACAAACCCAGTTTCCTGTAATAAAAACAAGGAATCAGTTAATGCTGTTTATCATGTAAATAGAAAAATATGAATTTATTCAATTGAATTATCCCTTACCTTTTATACTGAGAAAACTCTGAGAAATTCATCTTACTATTTATCAGTCTATTTATCTAGCTACATATGTGCCTTTTAACCAGTACACCACACATCAGCAGCAGACTTTAAAAACCCAGTCAGTTCAGCAATCTCAAGACTAAAGCACACTGTCACAGCGGACAGGAATAATGAAAAGACTGTTTGTCCTACATTTGCTGTCCTGATGTGTGGAGATGGTGCTGGTTAGATGTCTGCAGCTGGAGGATCAGAGGAGCGACTGGGAGTTTAATAGAATGATTGATAATAGAACATTATTACATCATAAAGGCACAGTTCTAAAGTTCCAGCAGCAGCTGTTTCTCTGACTTTCTCAACTGAACTGAGCTGACCTGAGTTTACTCATGGATACACACCTGCACCTGAACACATTAAAATCACTGTCATCAACAGGGTTCTTTCAGTAATCCAAATTCAGTAATCTTCAAATGTGGGCCTAATAGTAATTTACTGTTACCATATATTACATTTAATGATTTTATATGTTGATATATCTATCTATATATCTATCTATATATCTATCTGTATATCTATATCATCTATATCTATATATCATTTTTCCTGTATATATCTATCTTTATTGTTTTTAATTGATAAGTGAAACAATCAGCCTGGTCTCATGGGATATACATACCTCTGACCACTTTTTAGGTTTAAGATATAGGGGAACTGGGTACTTTCTGCTGATTAAGGGTGATTTTTCTAGCTAGCTGCCCTCAATCACGTGCCCTGTAGTACGTATACCCGAGATGTCAGCTGAGCTGATGATGGTAGCTACGTAGCTTCAGGTACGTTACGTAAATAATAGCTAGCTAGGTGGCTAGGCTAATGCGGCCTCTAACATAGCATCAGGTACACAGCAAGCTGTAGTTGTGGCCATTCTCGTATAGTTTGGTTGTTAAATTCGAGGTTCTTCTAAGATATCTCTTACCAAAAGCTTATACGAAGATAAGGGAACGGGAGACACTATCTACTCACTCATTAGTGTAAAGTGAGGTGTCAGCTGAGCTCGTACATTAGCTAGCTAGCGCTAGGTGGCTAGTGAGGAGCGCTTGCTAGATAAAGCAGCTGGTGTTTTTCTGTGGTTGTCACGATGTGCTGGCTAGAGATCTCAAGTTGTTGTGGCTTTTGTGCTGGAAAAAAGATGCCTAGCTATCTGACCGGCCTGCATTTGCTGCTGTCTAGCCTGCACCTGATGTGTACGCTGAGCCAATAGAGCTACTGGTTATAGCTGGCTAGTGATGTGGCTAGAAAACTAGCTAGCTAGCTAATGCTAATGTTAACTGTGCTAACGTGACATTCATATTAAAATGAAAATGGGATTGTCTAAACATCATCAGTCATTAAATATGTTATGGGAATGGGGAAGTATGCTGTACTAACTGCTTTCATATTGGATCTAATTGTGAGTAATTATGATCTTTCCCTTTTTTTTTTTACAGCTTTGAACATCTATTCATCATTGATTCTCATTATCTTTCTCTGCCTCTTGCAGGGACCAGGTACACACGTGGACAGGCAGTCACAGGTGAGTTTTTATACTCTATTACATTTACATTTACATTTATGGCATTTAGCAGACGCTCTTATCCAGAGCGACTTACAAAGTGCTTTGCTATTTACCCAAGAAAAGCCTTAGCTAGTTAGAATAGACCAATAATTCAAAGGATACCTCTAAGCTTAGACATTACTAAACACAAGACAATAAGGTGACCATAGTACTCTAATTGTCCAAGTACTCTCGGAAGAGGTGGGTCTTCAGTCTGCGTTTAAAGACAGCGAGCGACTCGGCCGTTCGGATACCCAGGGGAAGTTCGTTCCACCACTTTGGTGCCAGGACAGAAAAAAGCCTGGACGCTTGTCTTCCGCGGATTTTGAGGGATGGCGGGTCGAGCTGATCCGTACTTGAAGCTCGAAGGGCTCTAGGTGCGGATCGGCTTTTGACCATTGCCATCAAGGACGGAGGGGCTGGTCCGTTCTTGGCTTTGTAGGCCAGCGTCAGGGTTTTGAATCTGATGCGGGAAGCTACAGGAAGCCAGTGAAGAGAACGCAGCAGTGGAGTGACATGGCTGAATTTAGGGACATTGAAGATGACCCGTGCCGCTGCATTCTGGATGAGTTGCAGGGGCCTGATGGTGCGTAGAGGGAGACCAGCCAGAAGAGAGTTGCAGTAGTCAAGACTTGAAGTGACGAGAGACTGAACAAGCACCTGGGTGGCCTCTCTAGAGAGGAAGGGTCGAAAGGGTCGAATTCTCCGGATGTTGTACAGGTGAAATCTGCAGGACCGAGTTACGTTTGCAACATGACTTGAGAACGATAACTGATCATCCATGACTACACCAAGGCTTCGAGCTTCTGTAGAAGGAGTGATCAGTGAGTTCTCAAAGGTGATGGCAAGATCGTTTTTTGGTCCAGCAGTTCCCGGGATGTATTCTCATACTGCTTAGTTGCTTTGTTCCTACTGTTAAGTATTTCTATGAGAAAGCTAGATTGCCGTATCCTGGTCAGTGCATTGTCATGCAGTACACTGAGGTGTAGCCCTATTTTCACCAGTTGAATCACCATATTTTCTTTTCATTTATGTCTGCATCCTGTTTATGTCTGCACAGTGTTTTGTTTTCTTGTTTTTAAGGTACAGCCGTCCTAGAACACCTAGAAACACCTAGAAACAATAAGCTGGACATACCCTCTATAACTAGTATAACAAGGAGGCGGTTGAATACCCTGTCCAAAAACTCCTCGTCATCCTACCAGTCCCCTTCAGGATCATCTGCAGCCTGTGAATCCTCAACCCCTTTCCAGCATCATGGTAACCCCATGTAAACGTCCATGGCACCATTTTCGGTGGCCTGGGCTTTGTGGCCTAAGATGGACATTGTTGATTTTAACTGTCATTTCAATCCTTGTTGTCCTGCCTCTCATTTTGTCAACCCAAAAGAAAGATTTGACAGATCATCCCTACCAGTCGCACAAATATTGTACCAATGTGTCTCTCAAATTCATATCATTCCGGTTGCCCAGAAGTATGACGACTAGTCTCTATAAATTATTGAACACGCTTAAGACACAGCCTAATGTTGACGTCTCCAGTCAGGTCACAAATGTTTGGATGTCCTATATGTCCTTCACGGTCCGCTCTCTCACGAAAGACAATTGTGTGGTATGTGGAAAAGGACGAACACACCCTTTAATTTGGCCTGTACCATTTAACTCTACTGAATGTAATAATAACCTTGATGTCTCATCCCGTGACCTGTGCCCATTTTGGTTTCTAATGTATAAGCGTAACTCATGGTACCATAAGTTTCAGAGTGAGGCCCTTCGTTCTAAATACCAAAACATGACAATCTTCTCTCCCATGCCCACCCCAGTTGTTACTGGTAATCAAACCAATGTACTGGCATCTTGGCTTAACAATACTGTTTTCCCTGATTGTTTTTATGCACCGACTGGCTCAGGTCCTGAGCTGAAAAACTTCACAAGACAATGTGAAAGAATTTGGATGGTAGACAGGACTGTCTCACCTTTACTGACTAGATCCCGTATGTTCGAGACACACAACAACACATTTGTTGAGTTTGTGCAACCCAATCACCCCTTATTTGCTCTTAAAGATAATACGGTCTCTGTCCCAGAAGTGTACTGGATATGTGGGGATCCTTGGCTATATGTCACCCTAGATGATGGCTGGACAGGTCTATGTGTTAGAGTAATGTTAATTGTTCCTTTCACTCTAGTCCCGGTTTCGCAAAAGGAACTGGACAAAGGTATTTTGAGCCCAGCAGCCACTCCCCCTAAACATAGAGTTCGACGAGATAGCCCTCTATCCAGCTTTGATGACAAAGTTTATATTGACGCAATAGGTGTCCCAAGGGGGGTCCCTGATGAGTTTAAGGCAAGAAATCCAATTGCTGCAGGCTTTGAATCCATCTTATGGTGGGTTACTCTCAACAAGAATGTTGATTGGATAAATTATATCTATTATAATCAACAGCGCTTTGTCAGCTATACCCATGATGCCCTGTCCGCCATTGCTGAACAACTCCATGCTTCCTCCTTAATGTCATGGCAAAATCGTGTTGCTCTTGACATGTTGCTAGCTGAAAGAGGTGGAGTATGTGCTATGTTTGGAGACTCATGTTGTACAATAATTCCAAATCATACTGCCAGTGATGGAAGCATCACCAGAGCCCTCTCATATCTGAAGAGTCTCCGTAACGAACTAGCTGAGAACTCCGGCGTCGACTCCTGTTTAACTGGCTGGCTAGAATCCATGTTTGGCAGATGGAAGGCCTTTGCCATTGCCATTCTGTCAAGTCTGATTGTGGGCATCTCATTGTTGGCTTTGTGTGGCTGTATTCGAGGCCTTATAGTTAGGGCAGTAGACAAATCTGTGTCCAAAGAAATGTATGCAGGTCTATACAATCTGCGTTCCAGCCCAAATGATTATTTTCCATCACTGCAATCCAGACCTATCCTCCAGGCCATATCGTCCTCTGACGATCTCTTCGCAGATGATTTTCAGCCATCTGAACACTCCGAATATGTTACCATGTCTTCCTTTCACAAGTCCTAATTCCCCCACCTATTGTTTGTTGTTTGCTCCTAGGGCGGAAATGATATAACAGTGATTTTGATTTTGCTTTGTTTTTTTATGTGCTTTATGTTAGTTTAATGTTAGATTTGCTTTTAATGTTTTAGTTTATGCTTCTTTCCATATCATATCAATATCAACAATATCAACAACTTTATATGATATAAGTTTAGATCAAGTAGCAGGAAACTAGGCAAGCTATGTGCATGAAACCTCTCCGGGAAGGTATAAACCGGGGATGAATAAGCTTTAGCAGTCACAACATTTTAAGGTGTTTTTCACTTTTACAGTATAATATTTTTGTTTAAACCATTATATATCCACCTTATGTGTTTTCCACAACATTGTACGCATATATCTTACTGTGTTCACATACATTGTTCGTAACATAAAGTTACAAAAGGGGGGAAATGATGAATTATTTGGATGTAAGAATACATTATGTACTCATAAATATGTTCTATGTGTGTGTTCTGCTATAATGACCATGGCTGAGACAGTCAGCATTGCTGTACACTCTTATTAATACCCTTGGGAGACTAGGCAGGGGTGAATCAGAGGCAAACTAATTGGAAAAGAACCCAAAAATTCTGCAGTACGTGATGGTCAGCACAACTGGCCTTGCAGGTGTTAGCACTCTTTTAAAAAAAAATAGAGTCGTGAGAACACAGAACATAAGCGGGTACAAAAAGTAATTGGGCTAAAGGGTGAGGGGCTTTCCACAGTGATATAAGCAGACCCAAACGTAAGACATTGTAATAAAAAAATATGCGTAGGGATAGCCACAGCAAGATAAGGACGGTACATAAGGCCCAAACGGAGCCATCCCTTTTTAGACTGCCTTGGGAGAGTGCTGGCTGTCTCAGGCTAACGCATTATATGTAATGCCTTAGTCTTCACCTTATTTGTACACTTTATGTGGAAATAAAGGTTGCACTCTGCCTTTCTATTGACTACGGAGCTGGATTCTTTTATGCACCATTCCTAAATGCTTATTAGCTAATTGGGGGAATTTATAGAGAAAGAGCCGACAGTATTCAAAAGAGGAAATGTCAAGATTAGAAAAAGAGAGCGGGGTGAAGCGCCACAGAGGAGAGAGGAGCAAACCAGTGCCGCCGCCCCTGCCAGTCCTTCGTGGAGAATGGGAAAAGACCCCAGATCAGATGATCCAGTGGGTGATTAAAGGTCTATTTTTGGGCATGCAGCACACAAGGGGGGATCTACATCGAGTAACTGGTAAGTAGCCTAGTTCAGGTTGCCTCCCCGACATCATGAACTTAATTAATTTTCAAATGTGAAATCTGTGACTATAGTGTAACCCATATAAAATATGGAGCTCCTAGAGCCTCTTATATCATTTAGAAGTGCAATAGCATGTAGCATCCAAACGAGGGCGCCATACATTGTCCGTGTTTCTATAGTGGTAAAAGAAGCGGTTTCTATCGTCTTTCCCTTTTTTTCGACAGTAGAACCGCGTGTACATCGTGCTGCGGTAGATGGAAGATTCCTGGTACGAAAATATTGCATAATACCCCTAAAATGTTGAATATTGTCATATACTAAGACTAATAAGCTGCTCTTATGTCAGTATTTCAGCTATAAATCCTGAAAGGAAGCAGTTATGTCGAGTATTTAAAGTGTTAAAAGAAAGCTCCGGTGAGTCAGAGCAGAAATTCCTTTGTTCAGCTAGCTATCTAAGCTAACCTCTGAATGGGAGAGTTCACCTTACTGTATTAAAGTTAGATATTTTGCAAGAGAAATGGGGGAAATAAATAACCAATCGGAGTTATGAAAATGTTGTAGTACTTGTGTAAATGCACTAAAAAGCGATAGTTAAAAGCGATGCTAACCGCTAGCTAGCGCGAATCGCTAAAAGCTAAGTTAAGGCTAGTCGGTTAGCACCAGCACTAGCCTAGTGAAGCCTTAAAGAGAGAGTACATGTATTGTGTTGACCTTTATAACATTTGTTGGTTGATTTTATTACTTTTATGGTTTATAGTGTAAGCAATGTTGTTATTGAATATATTCTGGATATCAGAATGTGCGCTTTAAATAAGTGTAGCTATGGTTTTATTCAAATTAATGTTAAAAAGGATAAAAAAATATTATTTGCAGATTAAAATAGATAAAAACAGATAAAGTACTAAAGTGCTTTTGTAATGTATGGTAATTCCTTACATGATTAAATATTAATGTTGCTGTGATGTTTAAAAAGCCAATTCATATTTTGTAAGCCAAGTATACCATTAGTTGGTTGTAACATGTTATTCTGAACTGAAAGTGAAAGAGTTAATGAGATCTTATGTCAGAATAACAGAATAATTTACTGTTCTGCACTATTGTGTAGAATGTGTAGGTTGTGTTTTTTTTTTCTAGAGACAGAAAATGAGTTGGGAAAATGATCTGATTGCGAGTCCAGCAAAGTGAGACTGCTGATGGTTGTAGAAGCGGTGTGGCCTACCGTACGACTGCCTGCAGAAGAACTTTCGGATATCTCCAGTTGCTTATACGACAGCAGATAAGACCTTAAGCATACCATTTATCCTACCCGGGTAGACAGGTCTTAGACACAGTCATAACCCACATTAAGCATCATCCTTCGCTACATCCATTGAAGGACACGAACTGAACTCTATCTTGGATCCGGAACTCCACGTAATTAAGGGACAGTGTGTTTTCATAAAAGGGACTTCTTCCTCTTTTCCTATTCGAGGCCATTTTTCTAATTAGTTTGAAAGAGCTCTAATTTATTTCATTATTCTTTGTTGTTTTATAAAATCAGCACTAAATGTTTTATTGCATTTGTGGAGCAATAAATGTGTTAATCCTTCAACTTCCCGTCAAATCGTCTCTGATTTAAAGACATACCGCTGACCGAACCTAGTTACATGTTAGTGCCACTTTTATTACTCCTTTTAGTAAGCACAGGTGCTATACATCCATGTGATCTGCGCAAGTGCGGACACACAACCCACCAACAAACGTTTTCATGTGTTTTTCATGATAAATCTGTTTTTCTCAGGTGCAAAATACAATCTGAGCAATGTAGAAAGTACTAGAGACCCAGACTTGAGTAAACGTACAAGTGCTCTATCAGAAAAGTGACTTGAGTAGAAGTAGAAGTGTCTTTAAGCTCCAGACTTTAGTGGAACTACTAAAGTATCGCAAGTAGTTACTCAAGTATTAAAAGTAAAAGTACAAGTATTGTGTTCTGTAGTTCTTACAGAAAGCAGTCAAAAGTCTGAGTATCAGTGTTTCTGTTATTTCAAATGCTCAGACTTAAGGACTGTCACAGTTCCTCTGGCTGTAGTAGAAGGACAGAACTGTAGAAGACGGAGTTCATGAACATGAGTCTTCAGTTAACTCTAAACAAACTCGCCCAAAAGAGAGAAAGACTGAACAGAAAAGACTCAACCTGCCACATCTGTAAAACCAGTGAGGAGAGCAGCTTAACCCTGAGCTTTACTCTCTGTAAACTAAACTACAGCTGAAAGATCTCAGGACAATCGGCCACATACGAGTATTTGAAGGTGGTGTTTCTTATGGTGGTTCTTCCATCTCGGAATAAACTAACAGAGCTCTAGCGTTCGTGTCCTCACTGCTCATCCAAAATATGTAGTGAAGTAAATGTGGAAGCAGAAGATAAAATAATCCTCCAGTAGATACAGATACAGTATTTTAGTACTTAAGCAAAAAAAGGCTAGTTAGTCAACTTTTTTTTTTTAAACTAAATTTAAAACTAATCATAGTTGTTGCACCCCTGCAGCAGATATTGTAAGATTAGTTATATTAGAATCTGAGTGGTTGAGTGGCAGTAATTATATTGTTCTCGTATAACCGTCAGGAAAAATCTTATTTTTTTTTACTACAGACTCATTAAGAGCTTATATGTAAATAGTGTACATCTCTATATTTCACACCTTATATAATAACAACTTGTTTATTTGGAACAGACCTTGCAGAATAGTGTAAAATAGTGTGAATTTACGTGTATAGATTCTGTATTTGAATATGTGTTTCGTTTACTATATAATAAAAGTCACTTGACTTGATTTAGGTAAGCAGCCACTGAATCTGGATCATGATAATATTGTTAATGGTGATAATTCTGCAGATGATCATTTGTCAGCCTGATAATGTCTCTGTCTGTCAAGTGCACACAGTGGCGGGGCAGGTGCAGAAACCCTGTCAACAGATCAGTGAAATGTGAGTACACACACACACACACACACACAGACTAGCTTTTATCCAGCGTACCACCACCATCTCAGTGTATGTTCAACAGGGTAAAGTTAGTTAAAGGTTTTGGATTGGAATTAGGTTTATGAGTAGTGTTATGCTTTATTTTATAGGTGTTTGAGGTGTAGGATGAGTGAGACTCATACAGTATATGGACAGAAGTATTGGGACACCTGCTCATTCATTCTTGATGCTGTTTTATTGGACTGACTGTCTCTACTGTCTAGGGAAGGCTGGAGAGAGCTTACTAGATTTCGGAGCATTGCTGTGAGGATTTGATTGCATTCAGCAAGAAGAGCATTGGTAAGGTTAGGGTGTTGGATAATCACCACCCCAACGTATTCCAAAAGTATTGGATGAAACACCATTAATCATTCCAGAGAACACAGCTCAATACTCAATACCCCTTTGGCCCACGACTGGCATTAGGCAGCATGGTACCAATAGGTTCAGGTTTATCTGCTCCAGAGAGTCCTATTCTGTTGGCATTTCTTCTCTACAAAGACTAAAGTGTGTGCATTTGCATATATGTGCAATGGGTGCAATTTAAAGTAGCTGAATGCATTCATTAGAAGGGGTGTCCACAAACATTTGGACATATAATGTGGGTTAAGTGAAAAGGTTTGCAAGTAGTTTTAAAAATATTTTTACTGTAAAATTTTACAAAATCTGCAGTTCATTGTGCAATTCTTCATGCAGCTCATGATTAAACATCTGTTCTGAGAGAAAACAAAAATTTATTTACAAGAGAAGGGATCATTAAAGAGCAGTGGTTGAATGTTCTTTACCTCAGGCATCGGCGTCCTGGTGTCCAGTTCAATATGGAGGGTGAAGCTTGTCCTGGTGGCCTCAGTGACACGGCCTCGGTGAACTTCCACACTCTGTTGGGCAGAGGATCTCCTCTCATAGACACTGCTTGATTTACCGGCCTAGGACCGTAGGACCGGAGAGTGATCCACACTGAAGCCATGGAACAGCAAGGAGGTCTCTCCACCAATGAAGCTTCTCTCTGTGACTGAATCAGGAGCAGTGGGTGTTCGGAAGGCAGTCTCAATCAAGAAGCACAACAAGAAGATTCAGAACCTGATTTCTGAACATCTTCGGTTGAGTCATGTACAGATGCTGGTCATAAAATTAGAGTATCATGAATTTATTTCAGTAATTCCATTCAAAAAGTGAAACTTGTATATTATATTTATTCATTACACACAGACTAATATATTTCAAGTGTTTATTTCTTTTAATTTTGATGGTTATAACTGACTATAACTAGTGAAACCCCAAATTCAGTATTTATATTATATCGATCAATATATATATAATATTGCAGTTAAGTAAATTCTACTCAGCTAATTTTATTTTTAAAGCAAAATTTGTGTAAAATACCATTAATAAAACATTTAAAAACTCGATTTGATTTTAAACTACATATATCCTTTTTTTATTATGTGTTGGTAACTTTTAATTATTTATTAAATAATTAATTAACCCCAGTCCCACTTTTTACAGTGCATTGCTTCTCAGTAAGTCAGCTTCATATTCACATCAGGAACAACTGAGTTTCCATTTAGTCTAGAAGGACAAGGCTTTACTCTGAGGCCAAATCTCTGCCATAAGCCTAGACTGACAATTCCCAACTCCACTCATTGAAGCAACCCTCCCTGCTTTCTTTCCAGCTATCTTTGCTTTAGCACAGCTGATCCAACTCATCAATGGTTTGAGGAGCAGCTGATCAGTCTGATCAGTTCTGCTAATGGAGAGAGAATGGATTTCTGATCACTTCACTGATGAGCTCAGTTAACTCATTACTGACAGTGTACAAGACCAAGCTAAGCTGCAGTTGTTCTACAGGATATTATCAGAGTTATGTAATGTGGGATGAAAATCTTATGACCTAATCTGAGGAGACAAGGACAGACATTAAATAATAGCTACATACGGCACACTTGAATAGGATATACAGTAAATCTGACATGACTTGTGTGACTGGTTACCTGTCTCTCAGTGACCAGAGCTGACAGTATTTTCAAGCCTGTCAAGCAGAATTGCATGATCTATGGTGTCAAAGGCAGCACTAAGGTCAAGCAGCACAAGAACAGTAGTGCAGCCTCTATCAAATGAAACGAGGAGGTCATTTGTGGCTCTTAGTAACGCTGTTTCAGTTCGGTCTAAATCCAGACTGAAAGACCTTGTAAATGCTACTGTTGAGGAGGTAGGTGCACAGCAGCTGAAACACTGCTTTTCTAGGACCTTGGCTATGATGGGGAGATTTGAGATTGGTTTGTAATTACCAAGCTCATTGAGGTCAAGATTAGGTTTTTTGAGAATTGGCTTGATAATTGCTGATTTAAGGGATTTAGGTATGTAGCCAATTGTAATAAGAATGAATTCTGCCCTGCTGATACCTAAGCGCCGGCCTACGGTGCACTCCATCCAATTAGTACACACTGTATCATATGAACAACTTACTGTTCGGTTATGAGATGTAACCACTAGGAAAAGGCCTACTCCTTTGGATAGGCTGCAAGGGTGTTTGTACTATGAAAGGTGTTATGAAGTGGTGCATGTGCACTGCGGAGCCATGCTAATTTGGTCTTCATATCTGAATATAAGGATATAATACGTCCATGTTCACTTTATATTAAAGGTATGCTTGCTGGTCATAACGTATTGTTAATATGTTAATACAGGTCTTTTATATTATTACATTAAGTTACAGGTTGTGTTATACTGCAAACTCACGTTTATATAATCAATTACAGAAAAAAAGTATTTAGTCAGTCACCAATTGTGCAAGTTCTCCCACTTAAAAAGATGAGACAGGCCTGCAATTGACATCATAGGTAGACCTCAACTATGAGACTCAAAATGAGAAAAAAAATTCTGAAAATCACATTGTTTGATTTTTAAAGAATTTATTTGCAAATAATGGTGGAAAATAAGCATTTGGTCACCTACAAACAAGCAAGATTTCTGGCTGTCACAGACCTGTAACTTCTCCTTTAAGAGGCTTCTCTGTCCTCCACTCATTACCTGTATTAATAGCACCTGTTTGAACTCCTTAACAGTATAAAAGACACCTGCCCACAACCTCAAACAGTTACACTCCACACTCCACTATGGTGAAGACCAAAGAGCTGTCGAAGGACACCAGAAACAAAATTGTAGACCTGCACCAGGCTGGGAAGACCAGGCAGCTTGGTGTGAAGAAATCTACTGTGGGAGCAATAATCAGAAAATGGGAGACCTACAAGACCACTGCTAATCTCCCTTGATCAGGGGCTCCACGCAAGATCTCAGCCCTTGGGGTCAAAATGATCACAAGAACGGTGAGCAAAAATCCCAGAACCACAGGGGGGGACCTAGTGAATGACCTGCAGAAAGCTGGGACCAACGTTACAAAGGCTACCGTCAGTAACACACTACGCCGCCAGGGACTCCGATCTTGCAGTGCCAGACGTGTTCCCCTGCTTAAGCCAGTACATATCCGGGCGCTTCTGAAGTTTGCTAGAGAGCATTTGGATGTTCCGGAAGAGTATTGGGAGAATGTCTTATGGTCAGATTAAACCAAAGTAGAACTGTTTGGTACAAACACAACTCGTTGTGTTTGGAGGAGAGTGAATGCTGAGTTGCATCCAAAGAACACCATACCAACTGTGAAGCATGGGGGTGGCAACATCATGCTTTGGGGCTGTTTCTCAGCAAAGAGACTAGGATGACTGATCCGTGTACATGAAAGAATGAATGGGGCCATGTATTGTGAGATTTTGAGTGCAAACCTCCTTCCATCAGCAAGGGCATTGAAGATGAAACGTGGCTGGGTCTTTCAGCATGACAATGATCCCAAGCACACTGCCAGGGCAACAAAGGAGTGGCTTCTAAGAAGCATTTCAAGGTCCTGTAGTGGCCTAGCCAGTCTCCAGATCTCAACCCCATAGAAAACCTTTGGAGGGAGTTGAAAGTCCGTGTTGCACGCCGACAGCCCCAAAACATCACTGCTCTAGAGGAGATCTGCATGGAGGAATGGGCCAACATACCAGCAATGGTGTGTGCCAACCTTGTGAAGACTTACAGAAAACATTTTACCTCTGTCATTGCCAACAAAGGATATATAACAAAGTATTGAGATTAACTTTTGTTATTGACCAAATACTTATTTTCCACCATTATTTGCAAATAAATTCTTTAAAAATTCTGAATTTGTTTTTCTCATTTTGACTCTCATAGTTGAGGTCTACCTATGATGTCAATTACAGCCCTCTCTCATCTTTTAAGTGGCAGAACTTCCACAATTGGTGACTGACTAAATACTTTTTTTCCCCGACTGTATATAACTTGTTTTTCATGAGGATGCAGTTGCGAAACCACTGGAATGTACAAGTGATAGTGGAAGGCTGTGCCTGGCGGGAGCGGTTGGCCCCCACTCTCGCCCACGCATAGTTCCTCTTTTTGTTAAAGATATCAGGATATAGGATCGAAAGGGCTCTCCCGATCCAGTGAGTGGTAAGATACGGCAAGTCTCTTCTGCCAAGTTTGCTTTCGGTTTGTTTTTGTTGATTGTGAAATAAAGGGACCTTTTTATACGGGACCTCTGGTGTGGAACCGGAGTTATTTGACGATCCTCCCTTTGATTCAAAATTTCACAAAACACCAATGTTGAGGAAAGAGTTAACTATGGCCAGTACTGGTTGTATAACCCTAGGCAGAACCTGTTTAAACAACTGTTGGAACAGGATCTAGTACACATGAGGATTACTTTAATGAGCTGATAATGCTAACCAAGTCCTTTCAGTAACCGTATGGAAATATTCAGAGTGTGCATTAAAGCTGGTGCACCATTCATCAACATTCACTGCAGTGGTCAGCGACTGACTATGAATTTTTAGTCCAATGTTTTCAATTTGATCCTGCTAATGTCAGCAGGAATGGCAGTTAGTTTGTCTGTGACTGCTGGTGAGTTTGATCTCAGTATTAAATGAAATGAATCTGGTGTTGTGTTTGTTATTGTCTATTAGTAATGCGATTTATGACGATTTGGCTTTAATTAAAGCTTTTTTGTATCTGGTGTGGTCCTGAGTCTTTTTCAAAATTAATACTGAAATCTCCAGCAATCAAAGTCTTATCAGTAGAGACAGCTACTTCTGAAAAGAGAATCTGTATAAGGTCCAGGAGGACGATAGACTGTAATACACAGGAAAGAGAGCTGCTTTCTAGAAGCCGGAGAAAAGCCTGCCACTTTAAGACTAAGCACTTCAAACGATTTAGCTTCATAACCTGAGTTTAGGATTATACCTAGAACTGAATCATAGATTGAGGCTATGCCGCCGCCATGACCAGACCTTAGTGGATAACTAACTGCAGTAGTTAAAGCCTGGGGGAGTTGATTCACAGCAATAATTCATTAGGTTTAACTCACGTTTCACAGAGACACAGTGAACTGAGGGGTTTTACCGTAATAATTTCATTGACAATGACTGCTTTACGTGCTAGAGACCGTACGTTTAACAGCCCAAACTTAATGCGGGAGTTGCTAGTACTCCGACATCACGAAGCGCTAACGTCGATTCTGATCAGGTTGTTAAAATTGAATTTTGAACGTCTACGATTGTGGACTATATGAGGGACAGACACAGTCTCAATACTGCAGGGTTTATCTGATAAGCTATATGAGAGTGATACTGGTAAATTACTATTTCCCACACCATACAAGAAATGGCAGAGTGAAACACTTACCTGGCCACTATCTAATTCCCCTACCTGAGTGGTATGACTGGGTAGAGCCAGTCAGTCATGGCGTACCCCCTTTGTGATGTTGCTGGAGAGAATGACAGACCCCAGGCGGCTTGGGTGAAGCCCATCTCTACGGTAGAGGGCTGAACGCTTCCGAAACCTCTCCCAGATGTCTACGAAGTCCACTCCAACGCTGCCGCACCAATCCCGAAGCCAGCAGTGGAGAGTCGGCTGACCAACTCAGTCCCTCGACCGTACATGGACATGGGGCCAGAGACGATGATCCTGGCATCTATCTTCTTCCAGACGGTGTCCGGAAGCGTGTGCAAGTGCTCCTTCAGAACCTCACTGTGGAGACGTCGTTCGTTCCAACATGGAGAACCACGGTGGCGACGGCCTCCAGCCTCGTCTTCTGTTGGTGGAGCTCGGCCTGCTTCTCCAACAGCCACTGGATCTGCTGGTCCAGCAGGGCAAGCTCCTTGCTGAGCGTCTGAAGAGCACATTCCACCACGGTCACCATGTTCCTCGAGGTAAACAAACAGAAACACAATTGACGGATGGTGAGACGAAGTAACATGAAGTAAGAGGTCACATTTGGCACAAAGGTTACAATACCAACTAGCTGAGAGAAATAAGCAAGAGCAAAGATGAAGGAACATAAGAGAGCAAACAAACAAACAGCAGGTGAGCGAGCGTATGACCTGTCCACCAGAACCGGAAACACTTGCAGAGTTCATAGCTTTATGACGGGAGAGTCTGCTTTAATTGGTGGGTCATCATTTTCTATCTGTGGGGCTTTGGTAGGAATCTGCACCCAACATGTTGCACAGCTGAACTGTAACACCTTTGTGTGTTTATTGGGGAATGTGGGGATGGGTCATTTATGCTTGATTTAAATATTAGAAATGTAAATGGAATAAATCACAGGTAATAACTTTTTATAATAAAATTTGACTCTGGTTTTACACAGTTTGTAGAAACATGAAATTCACTTATTGAAGAATTCAATCTTTAAATGAATCAAATGCATCAACAAAGTCAGAATCTGTTCAAATATCATTTATACCGTCTCATAAGATTAAAGATTAATTTTTAAATGCATTATTGACAGTATTTGATGTATTTGGCAGAGATAGATCAGCATAACTAAAGCCTTTTTGTTAAATTGCAGAACATTCTGCTATTTTGTCAATAAAGATTATTTTATTTTTACAGTTTTGTTAAAAAGTCTCAACAGCTAAAAGCTATTAAAACAGATGTTTAATGTATTCCATTTATTCAGTTTTTGTCAATATGTGCATCTATTTATAACTCTTGCAGTTTATCAGTTTGACCACACAGTGACATCCAAGCTCCATCCATGAGGTCAATTCCAAAAGGATTCCTTCTCACTATATAGAAGTGCACTCTTCTATTCGAGTGTATGGATTCTGATACATACTTAATAGTGAGTGATTGGAGGCTGAATATTAAAGACACTGTCATTTAGACTCTCGACTCGAGACTGACATTAGACTCTCGAGTGCAGAAGCCGTTGTTGTGTGTTTTTGCTTTATAAAAGTGAACTCCATAGAGAGGGAGAGTGCCCTTTCCTTCACATTACTTCATGAACTAAACTAAAGTCCATCACTAAACTACTGCCATTTTTCACAAAGACGATTTTTCCATGAAATGAGAGAAAGTCGTTCCTGTCATATTGTCAAGTCAAGTCAAATCAAATTTATTTGTATAGCGCTTTTTACAACTGTTGTCGTCACAAAGTAGCTTTACATAATTAGTACTTAATAAAGGACAGAGACAGAGAAGAAAGAAGAAATAACATGAAGGGTCAAAGACCCCCGTGAGCAAGCCAACGGCGACAGTGGCAAGGAAAAACTCCCTCAGAGCTGCAGGAAGAAACCTTGGGAGGAACCAAGACTCACAAGGGGGACCCATCCTCCTCTGGCCAGACTATTTAAACATTAATGATAAAAATGACCAAAGCAGATACAACAGAAAGTTAATAGTGGTGTCTAGTGATGGCTTTACACGTGCCGAGGCAGATTAAGTAGACGGTCCTAGATTTGAATATTTTAATGTGAAATATTACAACACAAACACTGACAGTCTCATCTCACTGGTTTGTCATGTCCTCCTGGATGGGAGGTGGTTATACAGTGTGTGGCTGGGGTGAAAGGTGTCCCTAATGAAGCTGCAATCTCCTTCCACACACTGTGCTGGTGAGGAACGTCTCTCGTGGAAGGGGACCTTGTGCCAGATATGATATCCTGAGCATTTTGCAGAGCCTCAGTCTGTCACAGCAGAGCTGCCGTATTCCACTGTCACACAGAGAGTCTGGAGGACACAGAACTACACAACCGCACATACTGGGGTCTTTTTTTATTAGGATGTCCCAAGACCCAATTACAAATGCAGGTGTTGATTTCCAGTTCTGGTGGTGGAGCACAAGTTAATGAACAGCATACGGATATAGGTGTTTCTATTGTGTAGTCAGTTAAAGGTTTCTCTCTTATATAGTGCACATACACACTAAGAACATTTTGGACTTAAGAGAGTGCAAAGACTTGTCCCTGCAGCTGTACCCTATTGAGGTACTATAGAGAACCTTTTAGCACAAGTACTTTATTGTACCCATGTTTCTTGTACCAGTTAAGGTACTATTAAGTTCCCCAAGAGGCTAAAATTCACCTTTAAACTATGGTACAGCTGTGTCCCCTCTCCAAAAGGTACCAGCAGGTGCTTATACAGGTACCACTCCAGTGACAAGCCATTCTGGACCCTATAGAGACTAAAGTACCAGAAATATCCACTATCCTTCTATACTGTTTATTTATAGAAAGTAAATAGTAAATATACTGAACTTTAGCATTAATTTAAAGAGCAACAGAAACAGAAAAAAAACAGTGTTTATGAAGATAAAAGAAATTACACTCCATACCATTACAATATGGCATTAACAGCAAATACATACAATACAAAAAAATACAATACAATGAAACAAAGTAAAAAGGTTTCATCATACAATCTAAAAAAATCATATTTCATCCTTACATGGCAAAATGTACGTTATGTAGGTTCCACTTATATAAGAGAATATCAGCCTCATTAGGAAGAAAAACACCCACCAGAAACCAGAAGCAACACAGTGTCTATGTTTAGTAAGTACGTGGCTTTCCAAATCAATGGAATCACTTCAGTTTGCAGACGGCCCGTTGCACCAACATCATCAAGGGAATACTTATATAATTTAGTGTAATATTAGATACACACTGAAGCACCTCCCCTTGAACCTGCACACCTCTGAGAGCATCACTGAATTTAAGAGTCTTCTGTAGGTCTGCTGGTGGAGATGAAAATGGTGTGCTTACACTTTTGCTAAGTATCTCTTGAAGATCACCTAGGAGTCCTTTAGAGGAAAACTCGCAGCACTGTTTCAGCTGAAGCGGTGACAAATGTTCCCCAGCACAGGATGGATGGCATCAACTTCATCATACACTGTAAGACAAAAGCAGAAAATACACATAAGCTTCATTATGATGTTGCAATAAAGTGTAGAGATGAAGGCAGGAGTGGAGAGTAAAAAATCTAGAACAGTCATAAATATCTTATAATAGACTATAAAAGACACAATTATTCATATGAAGTTGGTTCATCACATCACATTTGATGGCTATACTGTTTTACCTCCCATTACTTTATTCCACCTACCCCTGAGAATCTTCCAAGAGTCTTCAAAAGTCTTCATGTGGTCCTTCACAAACAACACATCAGGTTGTGTCTTCCTGTACTTTTCACACAATACCTCAATGTGGGCCTCAGACGTAGCATCCTCTCCAACAACGCATGATTCCTTCATCAAAGATATCATAAGTTATCAGTTCCAACCATAAAAATAGAATTACTCAAATCTCTCCACCAATATTACACCAACTACTCTTCTGTGATCAACCATAATAAAATCATTCTTAAACAAACTTACATAACCGTCCTCCTCAACATCCCTCAGGAAAGAGCTCTTCACCATTAAAGCCTTGGTAACTTGGACATACTCTGCATTGGTGGGATAGCTGCAGACCAAGAGCCACAAAATGAATCAAATGTGTTCAGTAATTCTGTTCATCCAACAAAATCAGATGTATCCTATGTAAACATTTAGCCACTCCTGGAGGGAATTTCACAAAGCAGGATTTCTCAGATTAGCAAGATAACTTAAGCTCAAAGTCAAGCTTATCCAGTAGACAAAGAGCTGAAACACATTTTTATTAGAAAATCCTAATCTGTGTTTCAGCTCCCTAACTGAGAAATCCTGCTTTGTTTTCTAAGTAAAAATAATGAAATATCCTCCACAGAGACAATTCTGTATGATTTCATGAAAATGACTTTTTTATTTACTGTTGATTTCTTTCTTTATTTTTTGGGTTTTTGTGTTTCCACAAATAAAAGCTCTCTGACCTGAATAAACTGTGGGGGAAGGAAAGCTGGAGTTTAGTGAAAGCTAACAGCTAGCAGTTTGTCCCCTAATATCGGCCACACCCCCAACACCTGCCACTTCCGTACATTGCGCATTTCCGCTCTCTCTTTTCGCCAATCGCTTGGATCAAATTCAAAATACGTAAGCTCCCGCCTTAGAGAGGTAATTAAGCTTTATTCTTGCAAAAAATCACATCTGAACACAATATTTAAACATTGTTAACAACGGTTTAATCTTGCGCGTAAAATACCGCATGTAACACACCGCCATTTACCGTTTCGCGACGGATATTTCTCTGAGTGTAAAAGTCATCGTAGCGGTTAGATTCCTCTGCTCTGAGGAAAACTCTTTGCCGCCATTGTAGCCCTACGTATACAGAGTACGGGTGCCCCCAGAGGACAAACTTATTCCTACTGTAAACCACTGGATCTGACAGGAACAGTGTAGAAACGCGATCTCGCATCTCATCTCATCTCGTCTGGCACAAACATGACATGTTCCATAAGCTAAGTCATGAATACGCGAATGATTACAAACGTTATAAGATTATGATGATGATAATAATGATAACACTACTACTAATAATGATAATACTCATAAAAAATAATGATGATATTAATAATAATGAATAATAATGGATAATAAGAAGTAAGAGGTAGGATCACCCAGAAGCTCGAAATTCAAAATTTATTTTTACAGAATATGGCAACCAGAAAAAACTGGAGGGAAGAGGACATGGTGCGGGCACTTCAGGAGGTTTCAGCTGGCATGACTGTATGCCGAGCAGCCAGGCTCTTCAAAGTCCCCCGTAACACCTTGGGTGACCGAGTAAGTGGGCAGGTGACCCATGGCTGTCGCACAGGTCGGAAGCAGTTACTGGCACCAGAGGATGAGGAGGCTCTGGTGCAGTACTGCATTTACTGTGCGCAGCATTGGTTCCCGCTCACTAAGGCGCGGCTGCTGGCGTACGCCAATGCAGTGAGGAGGAAGAGGAACCCCAGTGAAGATGTGCCACCACTTGGGAAAAAGTGGTGGCACTGTTTCAGGAGGAGGCACGCGGACACCATCGATCGTGGGAGGGCAGCGTGTGCGAAGAAGAAGACGGTGGATCAGTATTTTGACCTGCTGACATCCACTCTGGAAACAGCTGGTCTGAAAGACCGGCCATCACAGATTTATAACTGTGATGAGACTGGTTCCCAGATGGATGGCACCAGGTTCAAAGTACTGACACCCCGGGGGTCTGTGTACCAGCAAGCCCCCGGCACCCGAGACCACGTGTCCGTACTGGCCTGCTTCAATGCAGCTGGGGAGGACATTCCACCATTCATCATCTATGCTAAGAATTTTCCCGGAGGCCCGTACACCCAAGGAGGACCCCCCAATGCCCTCTATGGCAAATCTCTGGTGGGGTATGTTGTAGTAAAATGTTTATTATACCTTGTGTTTGTTGACAAATCATCCTTAAATAATGATTACTCAACTTAGTATTAACAACTACATAATCATTGTGTGAAACCTTGTATTTTATATGCATCTATACAAATGATTATCCGATACTTATATCATGTAGGCTTACACACATAGCTAACAATGTATGGCTTGTTTCTAACCCACATAATACCCACTTGTAACACGTATTGGTGTGCGACATATAGAGTCACTTTGCATGGCATATTACTCACCCACTTACTAACTTACATGATATTTACTCATAAGACGTATTATAACCTTATTACATTGTATGGCCTACTAACTCACATGACATGGCCTCCTGAGACACATTAACATGTAACATATGGAGTTCTATGGTAAAGGCGGGTGATTCACGCTTAGAGACATTTGCGTTACTAAAGCTATACATCAGCATGACAAGTGAGGCCACTCCATGTGTCTGAAGTCACTGTCATGGACCATCGTGTTGGCCCCAATTGGGACTGGTGTACTTTGTTTGAACTGAAGTGATATGGAGGGGATGCTGATAGGGTCAGACGGAGCGGCCTTCTCTCTGTGTGGGTAGAGGGGATGCTGATAGGGTCGGACAAAGCGGCCTTCTCTCTGTGTGGGTAACTCCCTAACCTGCAGCTGCCTCGCACACACATAGAGAATGCTGCACTGTCCAGCTTTGAGAAAATACAAAACATAGTCAAGGTCAAGCATGATGGTGGAGTCAGACACGTGAATCTGAGTACTAACATGTGCCATCTTGCATATTCACATAGACTAATCTGTAGAAACGCCTCATCGGCAGGTTTCACGTCATTTGGGGTATAAACGTGGAGTCAGATGAGAACGGGGTCAGAACTTTGCTTTGGGATGGTTGATACACTGTCTTTAATGCATTTGTTCTCCTGGATCCAGCATTCTTAAATAAATACTTTGGTTTGCTTCTAACTTCACTCCACTCGTCTGCGACTCTTTCCACAAAACGAACACGCAAGGTGTTGCGCCCCGGAAGAGGGGTGGGGTACGGGCAACACTATGTAGACATTTTTCTACAGGTACATCGACGGGGAGCTGTTCTAGCGCTGGTTCGAACACTTTCTTCTCCATGCCCGGACGGAGCGCCCTCTGCTCTTGATCTTTGATGGCCACAAGTCACACCTCGCGCCAGAGGTCATTGAGGCAGCCAAGAGGGAAGATGTTATACTCCTGTGTCTTCCACCCCACTGCTCCCATGTCTTACAGCCACTGGACGTGGGATTCTTTGGCCCTCTGGCGGACCCAGGAGCAGCAGCAGTACACAGGAGCCTGTGCCACCCTCATTCTCCTCTCCAGTGGAAGCCTCTGCATCCACCCAACCAGCTACTCCAGCACCCTCCCCATCCACTGGTGGCAGCAGGGCTGATCCAGCCCGATCTTGCAGAGGTCCTGACTCGGGTCGATCATAAGAAGAAGACCCCCAGGAGAATTCCTGTTGTGGCGACTTTTGTACAGTAATCTAGACACATAGCTCTCCTCCAAAAACGTTCACTTAGGTGAGTAAAGTGCATCCATTTATTTAATGTTCGCTGATGTGTCCGATGCAAGTGCACAAGTGGCCGAAGTAGTTCCTTCAGGTTACTTGTTCTTCTGCAGATCTCAGTGTTTCTCTTAGAGTTCTCTATATTATTAATTAGTATTGTTTGTGGAATATCTGTAAGATGATGTATTTTACCAGAAAGGACCAATATATTACTCATTTGTTGTCTCTAAAAAAAGCGCTGCTCCTGTGGCGCATTAATACAGAGACACACAGCCGGACTGTTAGACACAGCCATTCCTCACAGTGTGAAGTTCATCTGACTCCAAATCTCCACTTCATTAAACTCATTTAGAGACCTGAGTTTAAGGGCTGGCGACTTCTAAACTCTAGTAGAAATTAAAGTAAAACCTATGTTCATGTTTTGTTTTCTCTTAAAATGAAAGTCAACCAAATTCATTCATTTTATTTATTTAGATTTTATTTAAGTACATATTTCAGTTTATATTCAGCTCGTTGTGCTCGGGTCTACAGCGGGTCCGGGGAACTGACGCGGTTGACACGTGATTGCGTTTCAGTGACGTAACGAAGCTTCGGTTCCACCAATCACGTGATCTCTCTTTTGAGCGAGACTCTGAACCGCTGTTCGAGACGTGAGTCGACTCAGAGCGTCCAGCGACCGACTCTCCTTTATAGTCTTTCCTCTCAGCTCTGTCTTATTGATCTTAGGGAGCAGAGAGCTCGAGGATTACAGCAGCTGGCTGTGTAACTGTACAGTCCTCTGTCTCACTGACCGGCTGTGTTTGAGTTCACTGTGGGGGAACATGGAGACCGCGGAGGAACGAGCTCTCCAGACGCTCAGCTTGGAGCTCGTCCAGCTGGACCGGCAGTCCGAGTTCCACCGACGGAAGACGAGGCCAGAGGCAGCCCGCGACGTCTCCAACGCGGCGGTCTCAGTTCCAGCGCTACCGGAGCGGAAGACCCCGAGGTTCGTCACCTCCACTCCCGCACCAGAGAGGGTCTGGGAGCGTCGTTCTCTCCGGGAACATCGAGAAGCTGCTGCTCCAGGACTGCCTGCCCCTTCCCAGTCCCACCAGTCAGGTTAGTTTAAGAGGATTTCCTCGATTTCCTCCTCTTTATAAGCATTAATTCTGTGATTTCTCTGCTTGTTTAAAAAGTAATATATCAGAGTCACTCATAGTGTTTCAGACTAACCTGCAGTATGGAGACTGTGTCTGTGTCCCCGCATGATTTATAATCGTAAAGTCAGAAAATCCTCTTTATCAACTTTATTAGAATTGATTCAGATTCATTCTGCTTTCCGACTACAAGCAGCTCCTGTATTGAATCTGGGCTGTTAAATATACGATCTCTAGCCCCTAAAAAAGTCACGGTCAGTGAAGTTCTGACTGATCAGCTCCTTAGTTCACGATGTTCCTGTGAAACTTGAGCAAAACCTAGTGAATACAGAGCTCTGAATCAAGGGCCTAGGAGTGATTTTCACTTTGGTGGGGGACATAGAATCGCTCCCACTGGAAGTTTGTGGAGGCTTTTAGCGTTCATGATGGTCTTCTGACCTCAATGTCATGTTATATAGAGCCTTTATGTACAGATACTGTAGCCAACACACTCGTAAAGGAGCCAGTCTGTTCCTGAGACAATAAATACACACCTGTGATCATGATAACCAACAGCATCACAGCTAGCTTACTGTACTTCATGATGAACATCTAACCCTTTTGTCAGGGGGTTTGTTGTAGACCCCGTTGGTCATCTAGGTAACATGTTGTTCTAGGTTCTTCCAGACTGTTTGAGAGCATACAGTGACTTGTTCAGTTTACAGAAAACCTTTTCACCAGTATTTGATTTTCCTCCATATACATCTCTCAGTTAATTAAAGCATTCACTAGGATGTTGTAACGTCCATCTGGTGGAGCTCAAGGTCATCTGCATCAACCCAATATTGTGATTTTGTTGAACTCCTCTTTAAAGCTCTGTGATGCATTACATACCCTGTAACAGTAGTCAGTATTGATCAGTGTCTGGTCTTGATTATCTAACCCACAGTCAGCTAAATACTGATGTGCTTTCCTGTTTCTCCTTAGATGGCGTGTGCTAGTATTTTTTTTCTGTCTCCTTCTGTTTAAAAGCCTTCTTGAACATCAGTTTGAGACTCTTGAACCTCTTCTGAAGTCTGATCAACGCGGTTAGCATGGGGCTACATGCCTCTCTTCATGGAAGTCATCTGCCATTGACTGGTCAGTCTGGGTTTGGTGTTCTGTAACACACTCTGTGTCACCATACAGGGTTCATGGAAAGAGCAATTGCTTCTTGGTTGTCTTCAGGTATTTTCACAGGTGCATATTGGTGATCACTGTTCATGGCATTTAGTAGGTGTGAGGTACAAGCTTTCCTGAGTGGTAACAGCCAGTGCTTTAAGTACCTCATTACATGCTTGACTGCAGTCCAGTGTTGTTCTTGTCTGAGACAAATGAACTGTGACAATTTATTGGTTGTCCAACTTGGATCAGGTCTTGTGCACGTTGTAATGGTTACGGCTTTGTAAGTCATCTTGAAACTATAAAGAAAGGAATGCAGAGAGAACCATCCGCTAAGTGTTATTTTGTTTACTGCACCACAAACCCACTGAAAACACAACAAAACATACAAACATCCACCAGTTCTTTTAATGGTTCTTTCATACTTTGTCTATTGGAACAATTGAAAAACAGGAGCTGGATAGCTCTCACCAGAGTGTATCTACAACCCTCTTTTGCACACTGGATCTATAGGACCAGGTGGAATTTTGAGACTCTAAATTGCTGTTTCGATGCAGTCCTGCTTTGAAAGCTCATGACCTAATTGGACCCAGAGAGTCTAACAACTATGCCTACTTTTATAGTCTTAATATTAGCTTTGTCTTATTTACCTTGTAATCCTTGTGCTATCTGCTTCCTGTGTTACTGTACAGTACTTTTTCTCACTAACTGACGTTTGCATTTCTGTCTCTGCGTTTACCTTCGAGGAACATGGCGACCGGGGAGGAACAAGCTCTCCAGACGCTCTGCATGAAGCTTGTCCTGCTTGAACAGCAGACCTAGTTGCTGTTGTAGAGGCAGTTCAAACTCCACAGATGGAAGACGAGGCAGAGGCAGCCTGGGATGCCTCCAACATGGTCTTCAAAATACCTGAGAGAGTCGTCGTCTCCGTCATTGTTGGAGTTTTTTCTGTAAAACACTTACATTTTGGGCCCAAAGAGTAACACCGCGGCCTCCTGTTTTCTAGGTGTCTGTGTCCTGAACGTCGCCAGGCTTCTATTGGCGCTGCGGCAGCGTGATTCCTTCAACCTGACACAGCGAGGCCCTGAAGGAGCACTGCCGCACACTTCTGAACACCGTTCAGAAGAAGACAGACTCCAGGATCATTGGGGCAGCCTGGGGTCTGTCGTTCATTCTTAGTGAATTGGATAGTTGGCAAGTAAGTAATTTAACGTGTGTGTTTGTTTCTGTGTGTGTGTTTAATCATTTATTCTATTTACTTTACTGTCATTCCCCCTACTATAGCATGTAATGTGGAAAGGATTTCTTTGCATGTTTAAATATTGTAACACATTGCAACCATCACTGTGACCGACTCTTTAATGGCAAAATTGTGGCTCAGTTTGTCACGTCCTTGGTGAGAATTTACAGAGGCTGTCGCTGTTTAATTCTGAATGCATGGACTGCCCAAGGTTTTAGCTGTTACAGTTGCTGAGGCGGGAATGGTTGTGGTGGTGGCATTACCACAATTTATGGTTCAGTTCTATGCACAACCCAAACTTTGGGTTCTGAAGCTTAATGCTCGACAACTAGATCTAGATCATGTCACGGATGATCTGCAGGCTGTGCTCAGTTCTGACCTTGACCATGTTGCTCCAACCTAGCACCAAGTTATTACTACCTGCCTCTCCTCTGTCTGAGCTACCACAAGGTTGGGTTGGTAGGGGGGTGGGGTTGTGGTCAAGGTTATTAGCCCAGGATTATAACACAGCAACCTTGTGAATTGTGATTTAACAGTTTTAGAGTGGGGCATTAGGACTTCTCCAATTTCTTTGAGCTGTATGGCGGGAGGCATGTACTTCATCCAAGTATATGATGGATAATAACTTCTATATTCTATATAACTTTTTTTGTTACAATATGGCAGAAAATTTACAATTAAACTTTTGAACTCATAAGCCAATTTTAAGAAAAGGCTTGTTCAGCACATGATTCTGAGGTGGCATGTCAAGTTTGGTGGACACGGGGCAAGGCCAATAAGCTAATTTTTACATGCTGCATCTTGAGTCTATTCTTTAATAGGCTGTCCATTGATTGTCAATTATTGTGGTCATCATCAGCCAATCTCATTAAACCATGCGTTTGACAGACTAACCTTTCACCAGTCAGGATGAAGGATGCATCAATGTAGGCATATTCTATCAACCAGTGAGTGGTTTCAAAAAGATTGGCCAATCAGGGGCCTTATGCAGGAAATTAAAATATATCGCTTAATTTTATGTAGTGCACCAGCCCTTGAACTTTGCAATTACATGTCTTTTTCAAAAATTCATTGCTTTTCTCATTGGTCAGTTCTGTAGTCCCTAACAATTTCACTGTATCAACTCTAAACTGGTCTTGACCTAACATGTAGACCTTGAGGTAAAGTTATCAAAACAACACTTTTGGACCATTTGTGGCACATTGACCAAATAGGAACAAGAATGGTTTTTGTGAGGATCTGGTGGAAACTGTCATGGTTTGTGTAATTTTGATCAATTCAATTTATTTAGTATGATATTCTGAGGACTCCTGCTGACTTTGGGACAGATTGTAAATTGGGACAGGTTTTGTGTTTGTGTTTTTCAAGACGTGTTTATTTTTTATTTTCTATTTTTTTCAGAGGGGTTCTCGTTTGTTTGTTTGCTGTCTAACTCCGGGTTGGACTTCAGGTATGTGCCATTTAAAAGAACTGGTGGATTTTTGTTTGAATGTTAGGTTTTTCATTGGGTTTTGTGGGTTTGTGGTGTAGTAAACCATATATAACTCTTAGTGGATGGTTCTCTTTTCACTCTTTCTTTTTTTTTTTTTACCTGAAGACGAGCTACAAAGCCGTGATCGTTACAGTGTGATTGGGAATGGATTAATGGTTCTACATGTAAATAAGGGAGTGACTGCAGACAATTGAACACCCCCCCCCCCTTCAAGCACTAGTGAGCAGTACACAATTATTTCTAATATAGGTTAATCTTAGTCTCCTGTCCATAAGACCTTTCGCTAGTACTCTTACTGCAGGAGTTCTGTTCTATTTTGTTGAAGTCTTGGAGAAATGAAAAGATTGGGAATGCTGAGAAAATCTAATGATTGTAGTTCAGACACCATATGGAAAGAAGACAGATGCCAGGATCTGTCTGTCTATTTATGTGCAACTCTGTGGCTGGCTGTCTTTCTGACCGTGTGTCTGCAAATATAGTTGGCTGTGTGTATGTCCATCTTGTCTCTGGCTTGTCTGTCCAACACTATTTTGGCTGTCTTTGAATCTGCAATTCTGTTGCGTTCTGTTTAAACTCTGATGGCTGACTGTCTATCCATGTGAAAGTGACTAACCGTCTGCAACTCTGCAACTCTGTTTGGCTGGCTATCCATCCATGTGCAACTGTATGATAATCCGTCTGCAACTCTGTTTTGGCTGGCTATCCATCCATGTGCAACTGTGTCTGACAATCCGTCTGCCTCTGTCTGCATGTCCATGCATATGCAGTTCAGTGGCTTGCTGTCTAACAATGTGCAACTCTATGGCTGGCTGTCTTTCTGACTGTGTGACTGTGTGACTGTTTCTGACTGTTTGGCAGTGTGTCCATCTGCATCTCTGTCTATCTGCTCTGTCCATCTGCAACACTCTGGCTGTTTATAAATTTGTTCGTTCGTTCTGTTTAGACTCTGGCTTCAACTCTGACTGGCTGTATATCCATCTGCAACTGGTTGACTGGGTGGCTGTCCCTTTTAAACTGTGTCTGTAACTGTGTGTGGCGCTGTTTGCATCCATGTGCAACTTTGTGGCTGGCTGGCTTTATTTCCATGTGTGATTCTGTGGCTGGACTGGCTGTCCGTGTGCAACTCTGGCTGGCTCGCTGGCTGCTTACCGTTCTGCATCTCTGTCTGTCTTCATCTAAAACTCTGCAATTTGTTCTGCTAAGGCTCTGGCAGCAACTCTGGCTGTGTCTATGCATATGAAACGCTGTATTCATGTGAAACTGTCTGACTAGCTATCTGCATGGATACTGGCTGTATCCATCTGCAACTGTGTGGCTGTCTGCATGTCCATATGCTTGTGCAATTCAGTGGCTAACTTTCTTTCAATGTGCAACTCTGTGGCTTGCTGTCTTTCCATGTGCAGTTCTGGTTGGCTGGCTGGCTGTTTTTACGACAATGCATCTGCAACTCTGTTTGGCTGTATGTATGTCTCTCTGCAACTCTGGCTGTCCATGTACACCTGCCTGTTCATTTGCAATTCATTCTGTTTAGACTGGCTGCAACTCTGACTGGCTGTCAGTCCATATGCAACACTGTCTGGCTGTCTGTCTATGTGAAACTGTCTTCTCTGTCTAAAACTGTCTGTCTATAAATCTGTTGCTCTGAGTGCCTGATTGCTCCCCCTTTATAGGTTAACTGTGGATCCCGCCGGCTCCTTGAAGACCCACTCACCAGCGCCCTCTTTCCCTTAGGATCTGCAACTCTGGCTGGCTGGCTGGCAGTCCATCTGCAACTGTCTATGGCTGTCTGCATGTCCATGTACAACGCTCGCTGCCTGGCTATCCATGTATATCTCTGGTTGGCTGCCTGTTCTTTTGCATCTTTGGTTGTCTCTCCATTTAAAACTCTGGTTGTCTTTCTTGTCATCTGCAACTGTGTGGCTGTTTGCTTGGCCATTTGTGTGCAATTCAGTGTCTGTC